>NC_136966.1:2076773-2231773 GCF_032717465.1 Coenobita brevimanus | reverse complement strand
GGAGGGAGCTGAGGATGTCTGGATAACCTGCCAGCAGAGCCGCCAAGCTACGTCAGTGCCACCGCGGGAAGGTGCCCCTCGCCAGCCCCGACCTGAACAATCAGGAAGCAAGACGATGAGAAAAATCCAATGATTTATTATGTGATGACAAAGTGGATGACAAATATTATTCAGAGTCAAGAGCAAAGCCGATGCGCAGATTAAGGTCTTTAAATACTTCCTACACCTGCAACAAAGAGTAATATGAAATAATGAACAAAGACGCGATAAGTTAAGCAAATGCAATATACAACAATGAATTGGCAAAGATGATAACAGATCAGTTAGACTGAGAAGACTGTAGATAAAAACTTCCTAATACTTGCCCACATCTGCAGCAAAGAAGAAAATATGATAAAGTACTTGGGAGCACTGATGATATCTTTAGTGAGGCAGCAAAGAGTGAAAGTTCAAACGAGTATTACAGTGTCAATGTAGACAACCATATGAGACAGTCAACATGGTACTAAAGAAAGGGAGAACAAAGTTTGTTAGTAAGAGGAGGATCATTATTCAGCATATGATCGTGATTTATGGGGAAACAATCAGAAAACAAATATGATTTCTGACACAATAATATTTACATAATAACAGATAAAACCCGGTAATTAATTTTCATCATACTAATGCAGTAATAGGAAGATTTTATTTTTTTATAATTTCTGCTAAAACAGTTACTAAATTGATGTGATTTAAAGAATGAGTGCAGGAAAATTAACCTGTTTTCTGCGAGTTTTTTTTTTTTTTTTTTTTGAAAACTTGTCTGGCATCTGTAAAGAAAAATATTTTTAATATAATTTATAAAAGAAAAAAAAGAACAATGATTTCTGCTGGAACAAACCTTAATAGTGCTGACCAGTGAATGAACGATGGTGCATTGCTCGTGGCAAGAGAGGAGTGTACTGTAATTAGGAGGGAGATATGCATGGAAATACTTTCAATCATCTACAGATAATTGTGTTCGCTGACACGTCTTCGTCCCTGTGACTGGCGTCTGAACTGATACGATACTCCTTTGAACGATAATAAATGTGAACTCTTTCAAAAATCAAATGCTTCCTTGGGTAGCATTTCGGCAAGTCTGCTGCGTAACTTTCCTGTTGACTTAAAAAGCAAACGCTGGCGGTAACAAACTTTTTTATACAAATGTTACATTATGACGAAAAGTTTTGCCTGAACTCTATGCAGGTGAAATCTGTCATTCCTGTCGAATAAAACCCTATCATGTTTTAGCCCAGGTCAGATTATGTCTTTCCTATCAATCTGTGCCTTATTAATACAGCGTGCTTCGCTCTCTCTCTCTCTCTCTCTCTCTCTCTCTCTCTCTCTCTCTGTATTGTGACATTCATGAGACATAATCGATACCAACTAAAAACCAGAAACAGATCCCTGAATGGGGAACACGCAGTATTACATTTCACACACGTGTATTGAGAGTAAATCGACAGGTCGTCCTTCAACACTGTCTCAGCGAAATCTCTAAACATACCACGGGGTTAGGATGCCACTGATGATGATGATGATGATGATGATGATACACATGCATGTAATAAATATATGTGAATATGCGGTGGGACACCTGTGGTATGCATGTGTGTATGTATGTATGCCTAACCTCTTCAGTCCGATGACGTACTTAAGTTTAATCTTGTTAACACTAAGAGTTTTTATCCATGTTCAAAGAGAACTGAAATGGGACAATGCTGGCTGTTCAAAAAGTGTGTCGTAAGCAGAAAAAAAAATGATAATAATAATAATAATCTAGTATTGGCAAGAATGAAATTTATAAAAGTGTTGGAGGGATTAACTCCTTCAGTCCGATGATGAATTTTGCTAGTTTATTCTTGCTTCCACCGACGATTTTATACAAGTTATGGAAGGATCGGAAGCAGGGAAGGAGTTAGCGGGGGCTCTAGCTAACCTCTGCAGTTCTAAAAGTCTCTCGTTAGTTAAAGAAAATCGCCTGCAGAGAGCAAGACTATACAACTAAATACGCCAGGGTGATAATGCTACATTCAGGCACAGGTGATATTGTGGTGTTGCAGTCCTGTCTATAATATGCTGAGTTGTTAGTCATTCCTACCAGTAGTATAGCCTATCATGCTTATATTCTTAATAAGTACAGTATATTTATTTCATTCTAATTCGTTTGCTAGTCCATATGTTATTTTCTAGAACATTCTTACATACTTTTTTGCAGTGCTTTTTTTTTTTTTTTTCTTGTGTCAAGTTTTGGTCACAGACTTAAGTGTTCATTCTTTGAAGGTCAGTAGTCCTCTTACGTGCCACACTCCTTCACATGTCACCACTCCGACGCTAAGACCCATCGTCCATACTGAATTCATGCTGAGGTTTTCTCCTTCAGGACTGTAGTAATGATATTGGAGGGGATTTTTTAGGATATATTGGTCAGTATAGACTACTTTAACAAAAATCAAATATCAAACTATATTACTCTTTGCTCATTTATAGTTCCTTCTTTTCCAGTAAGTTACAGTATTGTTTACCTTTTTCCCCTCATCCCCTGCCCTGTTGTCCCCGTGCCAGGTAAGCTCCGTGCTAACCACCTCGTGCATTCACCAGGAGGCTTTGGTCGTGTTGTCCATTATGTGGAATTGGTTGGGTCCTCCATTCAGATAGACGCAGGCCCGTCGCATTACCATCACAGAGGGACACTCGGCCTGTATGAGAAAGAGAGAGAGAGAGAGAGAGAGAGAGAGAGAGAGAGAGAGAGAGAGAGAGAGAGAGAGAGCTAATATAAGGGAGGGAGGGAGGGGGAAAGAAGAAGGAAGTGTCGGTAAGAGAAGAGAAATTGAAAAAGAATGGAGGAAATTAAGGAAAGGTAAGAAGGAGGGGTGGATAAAAAAAAAAAAACATGTGTGATGAATGGAGAGATAAAAAATAGACAGCATAGAGGAGGAGGAGACGAAGAGAGCCAAAAGATGAACAAGTAAGCTCAGACAAAAATCGGGAGGAAGGATAACAAGAGAGAAGAGAAAGAATAGATGAAGGGGAGGGAAAAAATGGAGAAAGAAACAGAGAAAGAGAGAATGAGTGAGTGAGGGGAGAGGGAAAGAAGAGAATGAGGGTAAAACTGGAGAGAGAGAGAGAGAGAGAGAGAGAGAGAGAGAGAGAGAGAGAGAGCGAGCGAGAGAGAGAGAGAGTAGGGAATGAGAAAAGACAGGGAGGAAAGGAGGAAGGGAGAGACCTAACAGCTGCAGAGGAGTTGATAGAGGGAGAAAACAACAGCATCTGGGGTGAAGGGCAAACACAAATATAGAGATGTGACAGCAGATTACGTGACGGATTATGTGTGTGTAAGGGCTGTGTGATGGTGGATGGGGGAAGGGATGTATGAGGAGGGATGGAGGGAGGTAGGAGACTATCATCCAATCCATTATTGACCCTTAAGATGTGTATGATATAAATAAAGATAAATAGCGATAAAGGTGGAACCAAAACTTATAAATGAGGAAAATTGGGCAGGAAAAGAGAAAAAGAGTAAGGAAATAACGGATGGAGTGAACACATTGACTAGGGTTGATAATGTAAATAAGGATAAACTGGTAATATCGAGATAAGTGAGGATAAATGAGGGAATAAGGCTGATAAGTGGGTAAAAAGGGACATGAAAACAGGCAGGCAATCTATGGTGTGAAGACAATAACTAGGCAAATGAATGGAATAGAACCAACTATAGCCTGGGGAGTTGCCTACAGCGAGATAAAACAGTTTGACCTGAGCCACGATAAAATAGTGAAGCTGGACAAAGATTTCACTGGTCTATATTAACCCCTCCAGTACGCTTACGCCTTTTTTCAGTATACATAGCGGTACAAACATTAAGCATCCAGTTCTTGCATGCTGTTGAGACGGTTCAGTACACGTTGACAGAGCCATCCACGCAGCACATGAGGAATGAGATGTATATTATATGGACGCTCATGTATTTTTGTTCTCTTCAGACGCTTTAATCAGCTCAGGAGAGATTTTATTGAAGTAGAGTGATTAGATATCCAGCACACCCCCATTTACTGATCCCTCAAGTAACCTAACAAATGCTTGGCTGCCCTCCATAGGCGATCACACACACACACACACACACACACACACACACACACACACACACACAGCCTGCCCTCCATAGGCGACCACACACACACACACACACACACACACACACACACACACACACACACAGATAGGAAAAATAATTCACAACTAACTAACTGTCTGGTTACTAATTTGAATGTAGGTACTGATATAAATATCTCACAGCCAACTGTGTATCTGGTTACTGATTACAGTGTCAGTGCTGTTACACTACGGGGCGATTCCACATACTGATCACTAATAACTAGGGACTGATTCGAAAAACTGACAACTGAGAGTAAATTTGGTTGGTGATGAAAATATTAGTTGTTAATGCACAAAATGAGTGTAGCTTAAACATATTTAGTCTCCACCTACTACAAAGATAGAAACTATTATTTTTGCTGGTATTATAATTATTATTCAGGCCTCGGAGTCTCGCGACGATTCCAGGAGAACTGAACATTGTGCAAGGAATTTGAAAGGCCCAGGTTATGTGTCCTGGCATGGGCCATTGCTGATAGAAAAAAAATCCGAATCTTCCCAATGGAGTGAAGGTCATTGTAAAAAACAGTTAATGGAGAGTAGTGACTGTCCGCAGGGCAGTAGACAAAACTTGGCGGACCGATTCCTAAGAGTATTATTTCGTTTTATTATTAATCTCCACCAACTATACTAGGTGAAGACTATTGTTGTTGTTGTTGGTATTATTAGTCTCCACCTACATTAAAGGAGGCTGTAGTTTTTCCTGATTTTATTATCATTCCGGTATCAGAGTCTCGCGACGATTCCAGGAAAACTGGAGACTGTGGATGGAATCTGGAGGGCCCAGGTTATGTGTCCTGGCGTGGGCCATTGCTGATAGAAAAGAAATATAAATCCTTCACGCACAGTGGAAGAGCATGGCAAAAAGAGTCATATCATATCAGTATTACGAGTGAACGAGACAAATTGATCATGTCTACTGGAGATTTCAATCCGACCTGCACAAGGAATCTGAAGGGTAAACTTGAACTAATTTCCACTAAATTAGTACAGAATGTACCCTACCATGATCTGTGAACACTACTGAGGTGTCCTGTTCATACCTTAGTGACCATTAGACAAGAACCTTCATGATAGTCTGCAGGACAGTTACAGAATTTTACTTATTATTCCGGCCTCATAGTCTCGCAACAATTCCAGAAGAACCAGAGACTGCACAAGGAATCTGAAGGGCCCAGGTTATGTGTCCTGGCATGGACCACTGCTCATAGAAAAAAAAATCCTTATCTCCCCAATCTGGTCAAGGTCATTGTAAGAAACTAGTAGGTAGAGTCTAGTGACTGTCTGCAGGACAGTTACAGAGTTCAAGTTTATACTGACCAGTAAGTCGGTCATGATACTGATAAACGACAACTGACTATAAATGTGGCTGGAGATTAGAAGACGAGTGGTGAAAGAAAGTGACTGTATCTTGGGCACACTTTTTACTGATTACACTAAATGAGTGATAACAGAATTACCTAATGTTCATTCAACATTGAATTTTTTATAGACATCTGTTTACTAAATAAAACTGAGAGGCAAACAGAAAAAGAGCAGCATTAAGAAGTAAACTTCTTTTCACTATCCGTGCTGTATGCAGTGAAGGCCCTTAGTTAGAGCTTGAATACTAAGATCTAAGCATAATTCAGATTAATAGTAAGCCTACTCTAGATTCCAAGTACTTAACAGGAATCATATACTTGTATTATACAAAACACCGATGCCCAATACTGTGTGAAAACCAATAGAAACATTATAGAGATACCCAGTTCTAGAGAACGAGTAGGAGCAGATCACATGCAGAGCACGGTGGCTGTTTCCACCGAACTGCTCATCGTTCCCAAAATAAAGCCCCTAGTCAAACACTAATTGTCTGCTCTTGGTGTAATGAGGGACGTTAAACCTTTGGAGCTGGGGGGGGGGGGAGTATGCGTTATATTTTTAAGCAGACCGGCTAAATACTGGACATTTGTGGGTGACCTGCGAGCCAGCGCCGAGTTCGTGTAAATATAAATCCCATATCAAGAGTGGAGGAAGAATTTCAATGATATTATAATGTCTCTGCTGGGGCTACCAAAAACCACAGTACAATTACCACCGTAGCATAGCCTTTCCTTCCCTTCCCTTGTTTCATCCCTGCATCCTGTATAGTGGCGTATATTCAGTAACAGCTGGACAGGATGTTACTCGTAACATATTCATAATCAGAATAGCATTGTCGACTTTCTCACACCTCTTCTTTAGCGATTACTTCGGCATATTAAGCATCAACATCCTTCTCAGTGTTACTGATGCCAACGAAGTCGATATTGAAGCGTTATTAATAACACAGAAAAGAATGCCAAAGTGTATTATGCAAATCAAGCCTCCCGCTCCATAAAATATACCACACATATTCCAACAAAAGCTGAAACGACCACAGGACAGTTCAGTAAACATAACACACGAACATAAGAAACAAGAAAATACTCAGAGATAACAAACCTGTATCAAGTAAATTTTATAATATACTGCTCTAATGTCTTTTTTCCAGTCAGACGAACATTTTTGAAGTGATTGTCTGTCCTGTTACACGATCACAGAAATTACCTACCACCGCTAGTGCTAAAGAAATTTATTTTTTTCCTGCGTCCGGAATGGTATCATACTGAATATCTAATTAACTTATCCCCGACCTAGTGCCCGCTTAACCACACGATTTCATTGAAATCCGAGAAAAACTCGTTCACGTAAGCTTGTAAAAAACAGACACTGATAAATATATGGTATTCGTCCAACGTCATTGCTGTGGTGAAACGGATAATTATATCTGGCGGCTGACACACACCTGACTGTTCTTAAGAAGAGGGAAGAAGAAATGCACGACTCTGTCCATCTGTCTCTGATACATATATATATATATATATATATATATATATATATATATATATATATATATCATCCAGTCCTATGTTGCCCCATGAGGAGCGAAGGAGCCAGGGTTAATTAAGTTGGTCCCGACATTTAAGATGAGAGCGACCAGCCTCACTCATCCCTGAGTGGCATAACATGAGCAATAAACTCCAACCATCCCTTGGATGTAAACTTACAAAGGCTCAATCCGACTGGGGCGCCTTAATTACACCACCAGGCGCCATAATCTGGTTATATGGTTATCACCCAACGTAGTAAATGGTTTCCTGGTTTACAAGAAACCATTTGGCTTGTCACACACTGTAGAGTTACCCATAGGTAGAAGGAAGAGGAAAGAATGAAGGAAAGAAAGACGGAAAAGGAAGGAAGGTAGAGAGGAAAGGGCAGACACCCAAAGCAGCATTACATTGAGTGAATGGATGGTGAGCGTCCCCCACCTACTACTAAGAGAGAGAGAGAGAGAGAGAAAGATCATATATATATATATATATATATATATATATATATATATATATATATATATATATATATATATATATATATTATATATATATATATATATATATATATATATATATATATATATATATATATATATATATATATATATATATATATTCCTCTCAGTATCTTTCTGCCTATATTTGTTCATAACTGTCCCCCTCTTTATCAGTCTGCCATTGGAAAAGAGGGTGTAGATAGCAAAATGAATGTTGTAGTTAGAAATATTTATTGAATTTCAGACGTGGAAATACAGTCCGGCAAGCTGTTTGTCTATCATTCTTTTTAACCGTCTTTCTATTTGTCCATCTCTGATTGCATACTGTATGTATGTACTGTATGTATGTATGTGTCAACGTCTTCTTATGTCTTCCTGTCAACCTATTCGTCTGTCTGTCTATCTGTTTACAAAAGCTCTATACAAGTATGTATGTATGAATGCATATGTGTATGTCTATCTACCTACCTATCTCTATCTGTCCATTATCTTTTTATCTATCTATCTATCTATCTAAAGCTTCTCTACCACCACTCGTCTCAACCCATACTTGCTGTCTTCCATCATGTCCCAATCCTTCTTGTCTCTCTATTGTTTTGTATTCTACTTCTCTAACTTTTGTGATGTTACAAACATTTTTTTTTTTTTTTTGCTGTTTTCAGGCTAATTAAATAAGGTGGTGGGACGTTTTGATCTGCAGGATCTATATGGAGAATTCGTTTAACTCCCTCACTAAAGGATATCTCCTCTGAAAACGTCTGGTGGTGCCCTAATTTAAAGAAAGAAAAAGGCATTGAGCTAAAAGGGTTCAGGTCTTTTCTCTTCCTCTGCTTCCGATGCGTCTGTTGGAAAATTATGCTATCTACGAGTATAACGGACGGTCTGACTCTGAAAAAAACATCCAGAACAATGTCATTAATGAAAGTGATTATGAACTGTGAATAGTACAGCAGCAATCGTTCCCTTACATGAATTTGGGAGAATTTCATGCAGCTCTCTCTTTGATCTGTAACTTTTCCCCACCATAACAATTTCTTTTATGGAGAGAGAGAGAGAGAGAGAGAGAGAGAGAGAGAGAGAGAGAGAGAGAGAGAGAGAGAGAGAGAGAGAGAAGGACGAGTTGCTGGGAAAAAGACAAATCAAAATGTAAGTAAAATAACTTTAAAAGACGGTATAGGTCATGTGTAAGTGCAGTGTTCGAAGAGGAAAAAGCCAAATATAGAGTGACAGGTAACAGCGAGGGAGAGAGAGGGAGCAAGAGCAAGCAGACGGTGCGGCGTGGTGGGTGATGGATGAATGGCCCAGCAATGGAGAGTGGGAGTTACTGCATTATCTTGACCCTCTTTCCCACCTCAAGGTGGAGTACGGTTGGATTCAGAAACAGTGGAAGAGAAATATCAAACCAGGATATGAACAGCATGTACTATGATATGGGTCACATAATTTTTTTTTTAAATAACAACGGAGGAAAAAAAAAAAAAAAAATGAACCCCCCCCAAAAAAAAATATCCGTACACCAGATTACTGGTGTCCTCTGTTCATAAAATATCTGTAACGGTTAGACTTGAACAGCTGTAGGTTGAAATTTGGAGGGAAACAACTCTGGGGAAGCGAGTTCCAGAGAGATGCGGTTCGAGGAATGAAAGAATTCTGATAGCCAGAAGTTCTGCAATATGGCTAAATGACATTCCAGTCATGAGCGCTACCAGATGCCCGTGTAGCACGAGTGAAGGCATGGAGAGGTGGCACCATGGACGCAACTTCGTCTGAGCATTTGACAAAAAAATATCTGTAAAATAATACAGGGGAGGCAACATTCCTTCTTACTTGCAGGGGAGGTAGTTTATTTGTAATGGCAGGGTTATTAATAATTCTAACAGCTTTGTTCTGAATTTTATCTAGTTGTTTTTAATGCAACCTCTCCATATCCATTCCTCAAGGGTGAGCAATACTCAAGCTGAGAGAGCACATTACTCTTATAAATTACAACTAACTGCTCATCAGCGAAGAAGTTACGGACTCTGTACAGTAATGCAAGTTTCTTTGAGGCGGTTTTAGCAAATGATCTAACATGAGAGGTCCAGCTGAGGGCATTGGTAGGTGAGACGCCAAGAATTTCAATACTTTTGGAGATGGGAATATTAGTGGCACTGAAGGTAATGTACGAATCTTGCAATATCTGCCTATTAGTAAATTGTATATATTTAGTTTTACTAGCATTAAAAGAGACAAGGGTGTTTTGTCCCCATTCACTGATCGTAGAAAGGTCTTGATTTATGGAGATGGCTGTACTGGGTTGTGAGGTAGAGATATTAGACTTGTAAATGGGTGTCTGAGTGTGAATGAACTACCTAGTGTTGAATCATCTGCGTATGAATGGATGGGACTGTGTGTGACAGATAAGAGATCATTAATATGAAACAGGAATAGGGTTGGCGCCAGAACTGATCCCTGCGGCACGCTGGCGTTAATTGAGTGGAACTTGGAATATACATCATCTACTTTTACTCTTATTTTCCTGTCACAAAGATATGAAGAAATCAAAGGAACAAAAGACGTTAGTCCATAGCAGGGGAGTTTGGACAGCAGGGAACAGTGTCATACTCTGTCGAAAGCTTTAGAAATATAAAGATCTACTGCATGAGTTTCTCCATGTAGATCAATTGATTGATGGATGGTATGAGTTAGGAGATTGAGTATGTCAATGGTGATCTTTCGTGGCGATAACCGTATTGTCTATCACTAATTAAGTTGTTGGATTCAAGATGTTTAACAATGTGCTTATTAATTAAAGTTTCAAATACCTTACCAAGAAAAGACGTGACAGCTATTGGTCTGTAATCAGAGGGGTCAGAGGAACTTCCTTTCTTCGGAATTGGGTGAATATTGGCTTCTTTCCATGAATTCGGGAATAAAGAAGTACGTATGAATAGTCTAAATAATTTAGCTAGAACAGAGGCAATTCAGAGGAACACTTTTTCAAAACAATTGGCGGAATTCCATCTGGGCCTGGAGCTTTGTTGGTAGGCAAATCGTCTATGACGGATTTAACGTATCTTGTCTGTATTTTAAGTGGGGCAATTTTGGGAGAGTCAAGTTCTAGTACTGGGACATTCTGGCTGGTATCGTCTATGGTAGAGTTTCTGGCAAATGTACTGGGAAAAGTATCTGCTTTCCCACGCAGGTCATTTGTAATGCTGGCATCTGAAGATTTTAGTGGGTGAATGGAAGATGACTTGTTAAAGTTATTATTGAAAGAATTAAGAGTTTACCAGAATATTCTATTGTCATTGGGGTTGTTAAGTAGTTTTGATGCTTGCTTTTGAAGAAAGTTTGATTTAGCTAGATTTAATACAGCTTTTGCATGATTTCTAGCAATTTGAAATTGAGAGAGTGATTCAGATGTTTTTGATTTTGAGTAAGAGTTATATGCTAATGACTTTTGGGCTGTTGCTCTGGCACAGTTGCCATCAAACCATTTTGGAGAGTTCGATCTTTTAGTGAACTGTTGACTTGATATGAATAAATCCATACCAGCTAGTATTAAGTCGCAAATGTGGGACTGGGTGGAACTGGGATCACTAGAGAAGAAAGACTGCCATGGAATGTCAGCAAGATAATTTCAAAATCCATCCCAGTTTGCCCTATCAAAGTGCCATCTGGTCACCCTGACAGGTTCAGAACGGGGAGGTGTGCGGGGGTTAACTAATGAGGCTTTGATGAGATTGTGGTCAGTGGATCCAAGTGGTGACAGTACCTCTATCCTGTATTGATCTGGATTATTTGTCAAAAATAAATCCAAGAGATGGGCATTATGGTCAGGATTATCAGGTATTCTGGTTGGTTGCTTTACCAGCTGGGTGAGATTAATCGATTCTAGAAACAGCTCGCACTCTAGACCAGCGTCGTCAGTCCTGGCAGAATGCAATAACCATTCAACATTATGTATGTTAAAATCACCCAAAATGGTTTTTTCGGTGTTAAGGGCAAGGTAAAGATTACTCAACTGTGTGGATATGGAATCAAATACACTGGGTTCCGAAGAAGCACTGGGGGAGCGATAAACTACACAAATATATTTGGTAATATTTTTACAATTTAGTTTATATAATGAGTAATCAAAACTGGATTAACCACGTATCATTCAAATGCCTAAAATAATGATTCCATCCCACACATTATCAGTGATATATATATATATATATATATATATATATATATATATATATATATATATATATATAAGTCTGCTTCACACACGTGTAATACAGAGTCAGTAGGCTGACTATCACGCTAAGAACTCTAAATCATCCCTTCCCATGGTTTCCTGCGAACAACCCGCGTTCTGCCAACCCAGCCATCCTCACAGCTCCCTAACCTCCCTAACCTGTATGCTACTCTTTCCCACAAATTCTTTTATTACAGTATATCCATACAAATTCTTCGTGACCTACCACTCCCTTTGAGAACTCACAATTTCCTTAGCTAAATAAAATCTAGCGATGGTCACAAGAAAGTAATCACCCTTAAGACGACAGAATGTATGTGCGTGCCTATGTGCTTGCAATGTGTGAGAGCATTAATGTGTGTCTGGTTGGGTAGGAGCCAGGGCACCTTTCATAGTCCCGTTGTGTCTATGTGTGTTTGACTTAGTGTGTGTGTGAAAAAGAGTGTGAGCGCATTTCATAGTCTTTATTAACCACCACAAAATCAAATTTAGTAGTCGCAATATACTTTCCTCCTCTTCCCTGCTGCTTGACTCTGAGACAAGGTTTGAGTGAGGATGGTGGGACATGGGTGTGGGAGACAGGGTGTGTTGTGTAAGGGAAGATGTGGATGAGGGAGGCAGGGAGTGGGTGTGGGAGACAGGGAGTGGGTGTGGGAGGCAGGGTGTGGGTGTGTGAGCCTAGGTGCAGGTGTATGAGACAGGGTGTGGATGTGGTAGAGAGCATGTAGATGGGGAAGGCAAGATGTGGATAGAGTAGGCAGGGTATGCAGATGGGAGGCAGGTTCTGGATGAAGGAGGCAGGATATGGGTGAAGGAGGCAGAGTATGACTTTGGGAGTGGAATGCAGATGTAGTACGTGAAGCAGCGTGTGTGATGGGAAATTTGGAACCAGAGGGAAGTGTGAAGATAATGTCTGGTAGATATAATGTGATAAACAGAATATGAGTGTTCAAGTTATGTTGGGGAAGAGAGTGAGATACAATGCGTGAGGTAAAGTATGAGTGAGGTAAAGTGTGTGAGATGAGTGTGCTAGTGTGTAAGGTAGATATAGGAGCGTGTAAGGTAAATGTGAGAATGCCATGGGTTGGGTGTGTGAGGTACAGTATGAGTGTGTGATACACAACATGTAAAATCGTTTGTGTGTGTGTGTGTGTGTGTGTGTGTGTGTGTGTGTGTGTGTGTGTGTGTGTGATAGGGCGTGGAAAGGCAGGTCAGAGTAGCTGCCAATCAAGTGGGACGAATGAGTAGACTAATACGGTGAGAGAGAGAGAGAGAGAGAGAGAGAGAGAGAGAGAGAGAGAGAGAGAGAGAGAGACTTAACCACTTAAATCTTGTGACGCGTTTTCCTAGTTTGCTCTTGCAACCTCCAGTAGAATTTATTCACTTTAGGACAAACCTCTTCTAGTAAAACGCTTAATGAACAAAATCCTCCTGGGCTAACAAGACAACAAGATTCGTCCCCGGGTTGAAAGTGTTTAAGATGGCTTCCCCGATAGCTCGCCGCGTGTGACAGTCTATTGCCTTCTCAAGTAGTTCTGCTCAGTCATTTTAACCTCGCTTCACCTGCCACGGACCAGATTTGAGGAGCTTTGTGATGATGTTTTTTTTTAATGATTATGTGGACGGTGGGGCTCCTGAGCTCCTTTACAATGAAAAGTTTGACCGAAAGTTTAAACATAGGCAACGCTACGCTGTTGCAACCCTCCATCTGACCAAGCTCATAACCCCCACCTCCCTTCACACCTAACCAAACGCATGACGGCCCTCACCCCACCCCCCCCATAACACAGAGACATTAAAACTTAATAAAATTAGTGATATGGAATAAGAAAGTTTTACAAAAAATAAAAAAAAACACCACCATCATCATTACCACCATCATCAACATCACCATCGCCACAACCACCACCTCCATCATCACTACTACTACCATCATCATCATCGTCATCATCATCACCACCATAACCACCACCATCATTCACTACCTCAACCACCACCATCATCATTTTCACTACCACCACCATCATCACTACCACCACCATAATCATCATCATCATTACACCACCACAACCATCATCACTACCACCACCGCCACCACCACCACCACCATCATAACTACCAACACCATCATCATCATCAACGCCTCGCTGATGCAACCCTCCATCTGACCAAGCACATACCTCCACCTCCCTGCATACTTAACCAAGACCATAACCGACTCCCCCACCTCCCCCACCTCCCTCTGTATAACACATAGACAGGAGGTCGCATTGAAATCTCTAAGATTTTTTTTTTTTTTTTTCATTATTGTCAAAACTACTTAAGACAGCCTACGAAAAGGCACCAGTTCACTATAAGTCACAATGCTACGTGAAATTTCAAGACTCCGTAGTGAATATAAAATTTTTGATTTATGGCTTGAGATTTCTTGCTCAGGTCGCATTGAAAAACTACACAGCATTCTAACTATCAAAAGGCACAAGTTCACCATAAAACACATAACCATGTGAAATTTCATGACTCTATCAATAATACTTTCTGAGATTTGCTCCATAAAGAAAAATCTCTACTCCCAGTCTCTCACCTCTACGGACGAACACCAGTGTTAACAATACCCTCCTCTGACTTTGTCAAGTGGAAGGTAAAAAGATCGTGTGAGAGTACTGAGGAAATAGGTAAAGATGGCTATTGCTTTAAAGGCGAGGAAAACATACTAAGAAGTGCTTTCATCCGACGATTCTGAGTTAGGGTTTAACGAGGACAAAAATGTTAATTCTAAGAAAGGTATAGGGCTACTTTGATGTAAATAGTAGTACGAGCCAATACTGGGTTATTGATCTGTTTTATCCCTCAGTACGGTAAACCATAAATGTCGTCATCGTTCTTTAACTACCAGTGAAGAATGTTCTTAACCCCTTCGGTTGCATTAATACAGATTGTATGGCATCATCAATCTGAGGGTGTAAGTGGTGGTTATTTTTTATTATTATTATTTTTTTAATAACAGAACAGAGGAAGGAAAAACAAACGAATAAAACAAAATAATCCATACACCAGATTACTGGTGTCCTCTGTTCTTAAAATATCTGCAACACTTAGACTCGAACAGCTGTGGGTTGAATTTTGGAGGGAAACAACTCTGGGGAAGCGAGCTCGAGAGAGATGCAGCTCGGGGAATGAAAGAATTCTGATAGGCAGAAGTTCTGCAATATGGCTGAGTGACATTCCAGTCATGAGCGCTATCAGATGCCCGTGTAGCACGAGGGAAGGCATGGAGAGGTGGCACCATGGACGCAACTTTGTCTGAATATTTGCCAAAAAAATATCTGTAAAATAATGCAAGGGAGGCAACATTCCTTCTTACTTGCAGCGGAGGTAGTTTATTGTAATGACAGGGTTGTTAATGATTCTAACAGCTTTTTTCTGAATTTTGTCTAGTTGTTTTAATGCAACCTCTCCACATCCATTCCACAAGGGTGAGCAATATTCAAGCTGAGAGCGCACATGACTCCCATAAACTATAGCCAACTGCTCATCAACGAAGATGTTACGGACTCTGTACAATAATCCAAGTTTCCCTGAGGCGGCCTCAGCAAGTGATCCGACATGAGAGGTCCAGCTGAGGGCACTGTTAAGTGAGACGCCAAGAACTTCAACAGATTTGGAGACGGGAACGTTAGTAGCACTGAAGGCAATGTACGAATCTGGCAATATCTGTCTATTAGTAAATTGTATATATTTAGTTTTACTAGCATTAAAAGAGACAAGGTTGTTTTGTCCCCATTCACTGATCGTAGATAAGTCCCAATTTAAGGAGATGGCTGTACTGAGTTGAGATGTAGAGATATTAGACTTTGTAAATGGGTGTCCAAGTGTGAACGAACTATGTAGTGTTGAGCCACCCGCGCATGAGTGGATGGGACTGTGGGTGACAGACAAGAGATCATTAACATGAACCAGGAATAGGACTGGCACCAGAACCGATCCCTGTGGCACGCCGGCGTTAACTGAGTGGAAACTGGACCACACATCATCTACTTTTACTCTCATCTTCCTGTCACTATGATATGAAGTAATCAAAGGAACAAAAGACGCCAGTCCACAGCACCTTACAAGTAAAGACAGTTCCTGGTATGAGGAGCAAAAATGAAATTCATAAGACGTCATCGCTAGGACAAATTTCCCCCTGGCTCAATGAAATCGTCTGGCGGCAGCAGGAATAAAATATAAAACCCTCAGTGTACAGAAGTGTTTATGACAGGGCTAACTGTATTCCCAAGGAAGCTTTTTTCTAGCGCCTTGTTTTCCGAATGCCTCTAAGAGGATTAATTAAATCGTCTCAAGATAGCAAAAAAAGGAAAAAAATCCTCGGGTTGAAAGGGAGTATCCCTTAAATTCAAGGGCATAATTTTAAATCGTATTTTTGCCGCTACTAAACTGCTTTTTAAAGCTTAGGGAAGACTTTAACCTGCATGGGTTAGATATAGCCTTCATCAAATCCTTTATTACCAGAGGTTCTTTCTAACTTCAACTGATTCTCTGAGAGTGAGACTAAAGTATTATAAAGCGTCACCAGACTGACAGAGTTATCCACAGCACGGGTGTACACAGCAAGGAGCTGACAACACTCATGATTTTATTGTCAACCCCAGGGATAGTATATATAACTATTATAAGCCTTAGTTATGC
Source organism: Coenobita brevimanus (assembly GCF_032717465.1). NCBI lineage: Eukaryota > Metazoa > Arthropoda > Malacostraca > Decapoda > Coenobitidae > Coenobita > Coenobita brevimanus. The sequence continues at coordinate 2,215,286 of NC_136966.1, read as the reverse complement.
ATAAGATTGCTTTTATGTACATTTGTCCTCACTCATACAGCTGCCCAACACGCCACAATCACAATGAATATTATCAGAGACAAAATACGAAAAATAGAGTCATCTAATGTTACTGTTAACTGTTACAAAAGCTTGTTTAGTTTATCCTGTCATTTGAGTTGCCCACGATCCTTTATAAAAATTTGTACTTCTCCATGACAGGTTTTGATACTGGCTGGTGGATACCATAGCGGTACTGACAGACTTGTTATTTAACTTCTTATGCGAAAACTAACTGGGAAGGAGAGCCGGTGGTGCACTGGCTAGCATACCCAGCAGGCAAATGGAAAACATGAGTTTGGTCCATAAGCCTGTCACATCCTTGAATAAAGTTTGTCCTAAAATAAATCATTAAGTTTAAATGAAAATATAATAGTGATGATTTCTCGCGTCCTAAGACCGTTATTGTCTTTCTATCCATTACCTGACTTCTTAATACCGTAAGGGGTGGCCACAAACAAATCGCCTCCATGTCATCCGGTCCCAACCATTTCACTGCCCTGCTCCCAGCTCACACCCCCCTCTCTCATATACCTCTCCACTCCATCTCTCCATCTCATCCTTGGCCTAACCCTCCCTCTCCCCCCCTCCACCTCACTCACATACACTCTCTTCGTCAGTCTTTCACCCTCCGTCCTCTCCACATGGCCAAACCACCTCAGTGTATTTCTCCTAACAGTTTCTGTCACATCCCCATCCACACCACAACGCTCCTTCACTTCCTCATTTGTCAGTCTGTCTCTCCTTGTAAGCCCACATGCTCTCATTAAATAACTCATTTCCACTGCTGTCACTCTTGGCTTGTGTCCATCCAACAACGTCCAAGCTTCACTTTCATACGTTAGAGTTGGTATCACAATAATGTCATGCAGCGACTTTTTTACTTCCATGCTCACTCCCCGGTTTCTTATCATTGCTTTCAAAGAACCAGCAACCTTTCTTTCCTGTTGAACCCTTTCAAGCACTTCACCCTCCAAACTTCCATCCTTACTTATCACACTACCCAAGTACTTAAAAGCACTTCACTGTTGTGGAAAGATATACTTTTTGTCACTCCTTTTGCAGCGATGACGATTTTTTGTTAAATTCTGGATATCTTCAGACAATTCTGTTTATTTTAAAAAGTACCCTATTAACTGAAGGAATTACAAGCATTCTCTAACAGGTCCTCCCTCCCCAGCACTCTCTCTCTCTCTCTCTCTCGTATACATACCTAAAATACTAATCTAACGCCAAGTAAAGAAAAACCAGAACTTAGCTAACGCCACGCCTGACTAACCGTCGTCAACGCCACTACCGTCATCTGTATCATGTAAGCTGCTTATACCGAGATGAAACGGAACTGTCTACAGCAATATTGTCTTCCTTATAATGATGGATCACACATAAAATCTCCATATAATTTACCACCTCTCCACTACGCTATAATCAGTACCAACCTCCCCAATGAAAGAAGGACGACGCCACTATTATGGATTTCTTTTTTGAGTGGTTTTTAAGACTTCGTAACAACTTTTTCTTACCGCTTCATTCAGCACAGTACACTTCAGTTCCCCTTGTTTGTTACTGAAGTAAATCATTTCGATAATAAAATGAATTAAATAATATGCAAGGGAATATTAAGATGTAATATGAAAAGTAAGTCTCTGAAGAAGAGACACTGCAAATCCGACTGTGACAAAAAGAATACGACCCATAAATCAAAGAAGTAGATACCCAAGAACTAGAGAGTAAGCCCGTCTTGTTTCCTTACTTAGAGTCTCCAGATGTATGTAAGAAAAACCTTGCTTCTTCAGTGCTGCCAGAGTATAGATAACAACACACCCACACTATGCTTGGTGTGAAAAAACAGTAAAGCATTGTTTACCTGTTGAGTGGGGGGTACACTTGCGGACAGTAATGTTGATCAGTTCTTAGTCATACAGTTATGGAACTCTTACAACTTATTCTAAAAAAGCTTATTGGGGTCTGAAGATCGTTTTACTGCGTTGCGATGCGACACTCATTGTTCACTGTCTGGTTACCTATCGTAATGAAGTGTATCAGCAATTATGTTTGCAGCTGTACATGAAGGAAGGCAGCATGGAAAAACGGGAAAAGACAGTTATGTCTGGGAAAATAGAGTAATGAGAAAAGACAGTTATGTTTGGGAAGAAAGACTTGGAGGCGTTTTATTCGTGGTCGCCCTCAATGAAGTTTAGTATTATTTAACTCGTTATATACGAGTATGTAAAGAAACAGAAAAAACTACAACATTTTTCTTCCCATTCTTCTTCTGTGATTTTTTGTTATTATTATTATCGACAAAGTCTCGAGTCGCAGTTTGAATCCAAGTGCAGGCGGGGGATTTTTCTGTCTTAGTCTGCCTAACGCCGACACTGATGCAGAGTGGTCTTCTACGCTTAGATTACAGTAAATGAACTATGGCAGGGTATTCTTAGGTCTATGCCTTGGCCATGGATTGGCTGATATCGTTTTTATTATAGCCATTATTAAGAACTCCACTTTCTGAGGAGTTTTTATTGATATTGTAGATATTTCTTTTTGGGGTGGGGTGGGGAGTGGGGGAAGATCTAGTAGGCTGGCAGCTCAAGACCGTTCGAGACAGAGACTGTATCTTGAGTGCAGGATTCTTTTGGAATATATTCTCCCCTACCACTAGCGCCGCTCTAGTGCCATCTATGTTATTTTTTCAGTTTTTGCTCTCCTGCCTAGCTAAAACAACTGAATAGATTGCTTTGCAAATGTTCCGGTATGTAGTCGTCAACATATACTAGTGCACCTGGGTATTATTAATACTGAGATCCAACAAATACTGTTTGAGATATTGAGGAAAATCAAAATGGCTACCTCATGCCTGTAAGTGCTAAATCGAAAAGTATTTGACCGATTTTGACCAAACTCATTGAAAATGGAGTGGGTCATGAGTAAATATGATGTGCTTAGTATGAATGACCTTGATCTTGATCACAAGGTCACAGGTCAAAATTTGTAAAACTTTATCAGTCATACCAAAAATCCCTTAATATTAGGTATACAGTCTATATTATAATGATCCGATATCTGTATGTTTGTTGGTTTGTCCATTTGTTACCGTAACACAGCAAAACCGGTGCACTGTAGCAGAATTTTTGATAGCGCAAGGTACGGCTAAAATGTTGTAACTTGAAGAATAAAACGATTTCCAGTCTAATCGGGCCACTGGTTCCCGAGTTATGACTCATTTCTGGCCTTTTGACATCGAGCGACCACCTGAAGGAGGTCTTTAGGCTGGTCACATTCTTTGTGGGCAATGAAGTTACCATAGCAGCCTTTTTACATCAAGCGGAAAGGCTGTCGAAGGCGGCCTTTAAGCAAGTAATAAAAGTTTTTTCATCTGGAATGCTGAGCTCTTTGAATATTGTTTCAATAATTTCACAATTCTAGTTGTTGTTTTTGTTCTTATTCTTATTCTTGTTCTTTCTGTCTTTCTTTCTTTCTTTCTTCTTCTTCTAATTCTTCTTCTTCTTCTTCTTCTTATAATTATTATTACTATTATTATTATTACTACCACCACCATCATCAATTACTACTACTTCTTCTTCTACTACTACTGCTAGTACAACAACAACTATTACTGCTTTTGTTGTTGCTGCTGCTGCCACCATCGAAATTATCCATATTATATTTCGAGCCGGTGAGTGATGCAAGAGAGCGAAAACACAACCAGGCACAGCAACTGAAATACGTTGTTAAGTAGATCATTACAGATACACCAAATTCACACCCGTTGTTGAAAACTCATGAACAAAGTAATAATTGTTATTTACGTAACGTTCTGAAAATTCCCCACCATAAACCTGAAAGAAATAAAAAAATGAGAATAAACACTATTATTTTCAAAGTACGAGTATACCCACACTAGTCCTACGTATATCGCTGGAAATATTCCGGTACGTAATTTAGGTGACTGCAGACAAAAAAAGCTCGCCAACACCAGGCCGAGCAACACAACTCAGTGCTGTAGGATGTTCTTAAAGCTACAGTGGACCTACGCACGTAGATGGATAATTAAAACATTACGGTTACTCGCTGGAACACGTTTCACACATTCAAGTGCGGACGCCTATAACTTTAAGGTCAGGAAGTATACAGGTGTAATTGGAACTCCAAGGTAGAGCGTGCATAAGTAATCTTGTGAGTGTGCACATACAGCTGGGTGAGTGAGCATAAACCTTTTGCCAACATGCAACTCGTCTTGGTATAATGAGTAAACAAAGCAACGAGTTCCGATATTATCATAGCACACCATTAATGCTATCCTATTATATCAACCTTCTGTCTGTCTGTATGTCTGTCTCTCTCTCTCTCTCTCTCTCTCTCTCTCTCTCTCTCTCTCTCTCTCTCTCTCTCTCTCTCTCTCTCAGTTACAGCACAGCACAGGAGAATATGCTTTCATTTTTTCTATCTATTATTCATTATTTTTGATATGCCAGTGCTTGTATGATATAGCCTGATTAAGCCGGAACACAATGACCCGGCTCACTGAGAAGGCATAGGTTACCGAGCTGCATATATGGATCGGGAACACTGATTAAGAGTTGATCATACCAAGCAGTATTTATAGAATATTTTAACACTCTCATGGGTAGTGTGACATTTCATCCTCTTATACTTACTTGAAACCAAAGAATATTTTGTGTTGTAGTTTTGCTGTCTCCACGCATTTTTTTTTTTTTTTTTAATTCAGCACGGGAGAGATGTTTTTTTTTCGAAATGGAGGAGTTTGTTAGCCTTCACTAAAGCCCTTCAGTATAAGAAACTTTCATAAACTCAGTAAAATTGTCTGGTAATTACAAAAATGAATAATGAACTGCTTCACCAAGGTCAAGAAAGTTTAACTATGTAGCCAATGTTAGCATTATGAATGAAAATTAAAGTACAGACAAACATTCATATAATTAACTCAGACTCAAGAAAGTTTCGTTGTGAACTGCTGGGTAGCTGAAAACAGTTTGGCTGTGAATTTGGATGTGAAGTGTTTGGCAGCTGAAGATAACTTGGTTGTAAGGAGTTTGGTAACAGTGGGGATGAAGACCAAAGTATAAACAAACTTTATACACAGCACAGGCTGAAGAAAGTCTCTGAATACGGACGGGTTGTAGGTTAATTGAACACGGCCGTATATTGTGTTGGGAGCGGTGCGTAAGCGTAGGGCAGGATTGGCCTGATACATACAACGGTCATGATAAACCTCATAAAATCCTCAGCTAGCACCGATCCATGTTGCCTCCGCCCTGCCCATATGGAGGCAAGCGCCTCCTACATTCCAGTTTATTTCACCTGCATCATCATCATCATCATCATCAACCATTTTCCTTTTATACTATCATAATCATCAACCAATCGTAGTCCACTGTAGGACAACTAACTGCATGGCCTACATTATTCTGGGTAGGGTTTCGAATAGCAAAGAGAACCTGGTTGTTTAGTGATGTGAGTTACCAGTCCGGGTGTGGGCCCTGAGCTTTGTGCACCAGTGAGGATCTCCACCAAGCGACATGAAAGTGTAAGACCATGTAATTTCACCAGGAACGTAGGCTGGCCACCTAGCTTGCCTGATTCTGGACAACGCCAGTGACATCTAAAACGAGGGCATAGATATTTACAATAAATGTGACCAACTTGCCCAGCCCCGGGCTCCTTACACTCCTCATGGGGTAACACGATTGAATGATGGATGGATTGAAAGAAATACAAGCTTTTCTTATGAACGACTATATACGATGGCAGATTAGCGTAGATTCACCATACCAGTATTTGTCATAAAAGAATGAATATATATATCTATATCTATATCTATCTATCTATCTATCTATATATCTATCTATATATATATATATATATATATATATATATATATATATATATATTGTTACGGTACCGCCAGCCCGGAGCTATTACAAAAAGACCACAAGTCAGCCTTAGATGATCGGCCTCCACTGCGTTGCAAAATAACGCAGACCCCGGCACTGACACTCCGCAAACTAGAGAAAAAACTGCGCAACGGAAGAATACTTACTTAAGAACGCAACACTCTGTACTGTGATAGTAAAACGGAACAGCCTACCTATAGATCTAGCCTACTATCGTCACTACCGGAAGTAATACCGCCCGAGACAGCCTACAGGAACACCTCCCACTTACTTCCGGTGGTGACGACTTTCTACTTAACCCGTGTCCAAGGGGGAACGCAGTTAGTAGCTCACGATGGTTCTCACTAGCCTTGTGCAAAGAGATGGGATTAACTGTGTAGGGGTTAGGGGTGTGTGTGTATGTACGTGTGTTGGGGAACGTTAACAAAGGCAGCGAGAGGACCACGGTGAGCCAAACTGGCCCTCCAAAGACAACACGGTTACAAAAACAAAATAAAATAACTACTTCCCTCAGTCAGCAACAAAAGAATAAAAATAAACTTAAATGAAAACGCCAGCTCGGCAGAAAAATGACTGGGGAGAGAGAGAGAGTGTACAAGCACCCGATACTAAAGCTGGCTGGGAAGAGACTGACAAAGGCTGGCTCGTGTGCAGCCAAGCGAGAACGCATGAATCAAATTAATTAATAAGAATTTATAATCGTGCCCCTCTCTCTCTACGATTGGTACTTCTAATGCAAGCAAAACATCATTAAATACAGTATACTGGTAGCTCACACACGACAATCAAAATAATCAAATGCATCTCAGCATGGTATGAAATAAAATTGCCCTCAGTGGCAGGAACGAAAGAAACAAAAGAACTTGTAACACTCGCTAATGTAAACTCCGCGAATGACACGGATACATACTGCATAATCCCCTAGCCCAGCTGTAACGGCTGCACCCGTGGGAACGGAAAGGCGGACAGCGTAACACGCCCTTCCCCAAGGGAAAATTTTGAGCCCTGGATCAAAATTTTCGAATCAAGACCCTGACCCCTCCCTGGATAAACAATCAGCAATTACGTTATCAGTCCCTTTAATATGCCTAACTTCTAAATTGTACTCTTGCAAAGCAAACTCCAGCGGGTCAAACGCTGGTTCTTAAATTTAAACTTGTTCAAAAACTGCAGGGGATGATGGTCTGAATAAATCTTGATCACCGGGCCAAAAGGGGGCAGGTAGACAGCAAAGTGTTGCAGGGCCAGGATAATCGCTAATAACTCCTGCTCTATGACAGAGTAGTTCTTCTGGGCTCTATTAAACTTCTTTGAGAAGTATGAAATGGGATGTTCAACCTGGCCCTCATCCGGCTGCATCAACACTGCTCCTACCCCTACTCGGCTAGCATCAACTGCCAGCACAAAAGATTTGTCAAAATCTGGTGCACGCAATATAGGGTGGTGGCACAGCAGAGACTTAACCGTAGTAAAAGCTTGCTCACACTCGGCTGTCCACTGCCACTTCTTATCCTTGCGCAATAAGTCAGTAAGAGGGGCAAGCACTGTGGAGTAATTCCCAATAAATCGTCTGTAATAGCCGATCATGCCCAAAAATCGCTGGAGGGCACGGCGACACTGGGGTGCTGCAAAGTTGGAAATGGCATCCACCTTAGCCCGAGGTGGAGCCACTTGCCCATGTCCCACAACAAATCCAAGGTACTGGACCTTAGCACGTACGAACTCGCACTTGTCCAAGTTGACTACTAAGCCAGCTTCCTCCAACCGCTTAATGAGCATTTCCACATGATCAAGGTGCTCCTCCCACTTGGTGTCATACACAATAACATCATCGATGTAAACGACACAATTGGGTATGCCATCCACCACTTTATCCATAAGCCTCTGGAAAGTGGCTGGAGCATTCTTCAGTCCATAAGGCATCACCTGGCACTGATATACTGCACCACTGACAACAAAGCTAGCCACTTGTTTAGCCCGTTCCGTCAGCGGGACCTGCCAGTATCCTTTTACTAAGTCAAGTTTGGTGATATAAGTGGCATTTCCCACCTTGTCCACGGAGTCATCGACCCGAGGCAAGGGATAAGCATCGGTCTTAGACAGTGAGTTAACCTTCCGGAAGTCCACACACAACCTAACCTTCCCATCTGGCTTCGGCTGCAAGGTAACTGGTGAACTCCACTCACTGAAACTCCTCTTAATCAATCCATGGTCCAACATATACTTGATCTCATTATCGAGAGCTTTCTGTCTGATAGGGTTGATGCGGTAGGGAGCTAATTTTACAGGCTTACTATCCCCAACGTCAATGTCATGAGTAGCCCAAGTTGTCAATCCCGGTGAATCTCCAAAAACTTTCGGATGTTTCCATAATCTGTTGCACAACTCTTCTCGCTTTACTGGATCAAGGTGTCGCAATTTCTCCACCAGAGCTGCATAACCATTGCCCTCCCATAGGTCAGCTGGTAACATCTCACCATGACTAAGCACTTCCTCCTGCTCCTCCAACTCACTACCAATCGTCAAAACTACAGGAGCGCTCTTATCCCTGGTTCCCTCGACGTCCGCTCCAAAGTCACCTTCCAGGGACTGTGGCTGTAACCCTGGTCCACTACTCACATCATCGGCACCAACAGCTCCCTCCACAGCACGTTCCTTTGATGCCACATCCTCCTTTCCCCGTCCTTCACATCCCAGGTGAGAGACATCAGCAGTCATCCCACAATGAGAATCAACTGGGCGGTAGTATGGCTTCAACATATTAATGTGGCACAACTGAGTACTCTTCCGCCTATCTGGGGTAACAATTAGATAGTCAAGTTCCCCAACTCTCTTCTTCACAATATAAGGACCACTGAATCTAGCTGCCAGAGGTTTTCCTTGCATGGGCAGCAGTGCCAAAACTTCATCCCCTTGCTTAAACTCACGACTTCTGACCTTCTTATCATAATGAGCCTTCATTTTCGCTTGAGCCCCGATTAGATGGTCACGGGCAAGCTCTAAAGCGCAATGCAGTCTCTCCCGAGTGCGGCAGACATAGTCAAGCATGGATTCCTGGTTGCCAGATTTGTTGTTACTCCAGGCCTCTCGCACCACATCCAAGGGACCACGAACTCTGTGCCCAAACACTAACTCATTGGGTGAAAACCCTAACGACTCAGTTGGTACCTCTCTCACTGCAAACATAACAAAGGGTACCGCTAGGTCCCAATCCTTTCCACTATCATAGCAGAAGGTGCGCAGCATGGTCTTTAAGGTCTGATGATGCCTCTCCAGGGCACCTTGTGACTGCGGATGGTAGGCACTGGACAAAATGTGTTTGATGCCCAACTCTGTCATTGTCTGCTTAAATAAATTAGATGTAAAATTTACTCCACGGTCTGACTGCAACTCCTTGGGCAGGCCAAAATGAGTAAAGAACAGGATAAGTTGCTTGACTACTGACTTCGCCTGCATGCTTCTGATTGGTATAGCCTCTGGGTATCGCGTTGTAACATCCATTATGGTTAACAAATACTTGTTTCCAGCAGAAGTAGGAGGTAAAGGGCCCACGATATCAATGATTACCCGGGTAAACGGAGGTTCAACTGCAGGAATGGGAGTCAAAGGGGCCACAGGGAAGAACTTGATTAGGCTTGCCCACTATCTGACACGTGTGACAGCTCTTGATGTACGCAGCAACTTGTCCCGGCATACTTGGCCACCAAAAGTTATACCTTAAGCGCTGCACTGTCTTTCTGTTTCCCAAGTGACCGGCTAAAGGTCCCTCATGTGCTAACTGTATTAACGGCACCCTATACTGCACAGGCACCACCACCTGCACTAACTCACCCACTCCTCCATCCACCGTGGCGCCAGTGGGCGTCCATCGGCGATGTAAAACATTGTCTTTAATCAGGAACTCCTCCTTACCACACTCCATACTTCTTTCTTCCCCTACTCGAGCAAACAAGGGCTTTAATGTTACATCCTCCTGTTGCTTCACCCTCAATTCTGCTGATCCAACACCCGCCAGCTCTACTGAGGACTGAGATAAGGGACTGGTCGGGACACTGGATTGTGAAGGGCGATCAATCTCAGCGTCACCTCTAGTACACTCGACAGGGGGAGGAATGTCAGACTCCACACTGACATCATCACCTCTACCCTCAACAGTGACACTCTGTTCCTCAGGCGCGTTTGACGGAGGTCCTGCATCCTCGCAGTCGACCCCAGCGTCCTGAAATTCTTCTAATTCAGTCGGTGGACTGGGTCCAGTCTCCACACAGACACACTCAACACCACCTCTAGTGTCCTGAGTGGGAAGTGGGGCGGCGCCCATGCACGCATTCCCACTCTCCTCACCCACTACAGCAACACTCTGTTCACTAGGTTCCTCCATTGGTGGCCCTGCCTCATCACAGTCGACCCCAAGAACCTGTGACTTCACCAGTTCTTCCTCCCGGGCTGCAACCTGTGCCATAGATCGTGTAATTGCACAGACCGGGAACATGGCTTCCACTTCTGCATCAACTTCAATACCAATTTCTGGGGCATCAAAACACTTCTCTGCCACAACAAGTGGTGGGGGAAGAGATGGAAATACTTTCTCCCCAGCCAGGTCGTTCCCCAGCAGAAAATCAACCCCCTCTAGTGGCATTACATCAGCAACAGCTACTTGAGCTGCAGCCTGAACAATGGGGCAATCGAGTTCCACATGAACATAATCATAGTATTCATCTGAGTTCATGCCTCTACACAGCACATACTTCCCTGAGTTTACAGGCCCTCCAGTCACGTTTCTGCACACAGACTGTTGTGCACAGGTATCACGAGCCACAGTAACTGGATAACTGATCCCATGAATTTTCACTGTGCCGTGACATATAAAAGGTTTACACCAGTCTAGGGACGATTTCTGAGGCAGTTCATCCGGGAGGTGGCGTAGCATGTTGGGTAACCTTTTCAGCCTGAGCTGGCAGCGAGCACAGCCGGCTGCACTCCAGCTTTCCACAGACTTCTCCCTCACCGTTACCACTCTCCCAACTCCTCTCGTTCACCTGACTCGAACCTACAATTAGTGCCACTGGTTTGGCATTTTGGGAGGCCTTCCACTTAGGGCAGTTAGGCTTGATGTGCCCACTCTGTTTGCAAAAGTAACAAACTAGCTTCGAACTGGATACAGGGCTCTTTCTCCCAGAATTCTTTTTCTCCTCTGAACTTCCCTTGGACTGATTCACGGGAGATTTATCCCAGGCAGGGCCACTCACAGTCCTCTCCCTGGAATACTGAAAATTAGCATACTTGACCCCCATACTCCGCAAGGCAAACACCCGGTCATCAGCCCACGTCGCTGCTTCCTTCACGGTCTTAAATCTCTTCTCCCTAATTTTAACACCAATTTCTTTGTCAGCCATGTTGGTAAAATGTTCCATCAAAAGCAGTTCACGCACCTCGTTATACGAAGTGGCGCTCTCACTCAGCAACCACTCGTCTAACCTCTCCTCCAGATACCTAGCGTAGGCCATATAGGTGTCAGCAGGCCTTTTCCGAGCACCACGGAACAACAACCGATAAGCCTCTGGTCTAAGTTCATATGCCTTCAGGATGGCTGTTTTAAATTCATCATAATCATCTACATCCTCAGGGCTCAACCTATTATACACTTCCAAGGCTTTTCCCTTCAGCACATTAGATACCAACCCCACCCAGCGCTGCCTGGGCCACTCAAACTCCCTAGCCTTCTTCTCAAATCTAACAAACCATTCTGTCACCTTCAACTCATCAAACGCTGGCACTAATTTTAGACTCCTTGAGAACCAACTCTCCCTATCCTCTGCACGGCCTGAGGTTTGGGTATCTGAAGTTGGTCTATTGGCAGTCACCTCCAAACGAGTCTTCTCCAGCTCAAATCGCATTTTTTCACGCTGCATCTCCATCTCCCTCTCTTCTTTCTCTCTGGCACGCTGCATTTCCATCTCCCTCTCTTCTTTTGCACGCTGCATCTCCCTCTCTTCTTTTTCACGCTGCATTTCCCTCTCTTCTTTTGCACGCTGCATTTCCATCTCCATCTTTTTCAACTCCAACTGCAACTGAGCCTCCGGTGACAAGGCTCCAGGGTATATGGGAGTGGAATGAACAACTCCAGGGAAAGCACCAGACATCCCTGGGGGAACTGCTCTAAACTGGCTCGGCGGCATCATAGATGGTAATAGTGGGGTAGCGAAACGAGGCATTTCAGCACCATAGTCAAACTCAGGGCTCACACGGGGAGTACCTTTGCTATGTGCCTCTCGTTGTTCCATATTTTCCATATCCACAGGTGACTCAGCACGTACGCGATCTGGTGTAGACACGCGTGACTCCATGGCGACAAATCAATGGCAGTACTGAATAATGAAATACTAATGCTGACTGAGAAACTACAAACACATCAACTTCACCTCAAAACACAGAGAACGCCAAGGTAACGATATCCTAGCAAGAAGAAGGCACTGTTAGGATATCCTGATGCGAGGTCGCCACTGTTACGGTAGCGCCAGCCCGAGGCTATTACAAAACGACCACAAGTCAGCCTTAGATGATCGGCCTCCACTGCGTTGCAAAATAACGCAGACCCCGGCACTGACACTCCGCAAACTAGAGAAAAAACTGCGCAACGGAAGAATACTTACTTAAGAACGCAACACTCTGTACTGTGATAGTAAAACGGAACAGCCTACCTATAGATCTAGCCTACTATCGTCACTACCGGAAGTAATACCGCCCGAGACAGCCTACAGGAACACCTCCCACTTACTTCCGGTGGTGACGACTTTCTACTTAACCCGTGTCCAAGGGGGAACGCAGTTAGTAGCTCACGATGGTTCTCACTAGCCTTGTGCAAAGAGATGGGATTAACTGTGTAGGGGTTAGGGGTGTGTGTGTATGTACGTGTGTTGGGGAACGTTAACAAAGGCAGCGAGAGGACCACGGTGAGCCAAACTGGCCCTCCAAAGACAACACGGTTACAAAAACAAAATAAAATAACTACTTCCCTCAGTCAGCAACAAAAGAATAAAAATAAACTTAAATGAAAACGCCAGCTCGGCAGAAAAATGACTGGGGAGAGAGAGAGAGTGTACAAGCACCCGATACTAAAGCTGGCTGGGAAGAGACTGACAAAGGCTGGCTCGTGTGCAGCCACGCGCGAACGCATGAATCAAATTAATTAATAAGAACTTATAATCGTGCCCCTCTCTCTCTACAATTGGTACTTCTAATGCAAGCAAAACATCATTAAATATACTGGTAGATCACACACGACAATCAAAATAATCAAATGCATCTCAGCATGGTATGAAATAAAATTGCCCTCAGTGGCAGGAACGAAAGAAACAAAAGAACTTGTAACACTCGCTAATGTAAACTCCGCGAATGACACGGATACATACTGCATAATCCCCTAGCCCAGCTGTAACGGCTGCACCCGTGGGAACGGAAAGGCGGACAGCGTAACAATATATATAAATATATTGTTACATAGCCTATGATTTCATCATCCTTTGTGTAATTTTAACGTACAGTATGCTGCATGTTTGATCACGAGCGTGTTCTGCCTCAGTTCCCCCCTTCTACCGTTATAGTAGAGTAAGTCGTCCTTTCTGTTGTTCAGAGTAGGATTGTCAGCTCTTTGTCCCCATAGCTTCATTTGCGCGTCCTTCTTACAAGTTGTATCAAGCTCTGCCGGCCCCTATATAATGAGCTCAGTCTCTACAGTAATTGCCACTTAGATCTACTCCTCATTTTGCTCACATCTCTGTCCTCCCCTGTACAGTTATTATTATTGTGAGTTTCTCAGGAAGTCTCCAACCATCTAGCAGCTGTATGTAATTTGAGTATAACTGTTGTTGCATTTTTTCTTGTACTGTGTAGCATAAGGTTAATTCTTGGGCCTGGTGAGGTTTTTGTGATTTGTGTAGGGTTCTTATTGTCAGCCATCATTATATTATTTTGTATCTGTAACAATTTATCTTGCATTAACTGAGCATTACCCAGTGTATTTTCATTTTATCAGGGCTGACTTAGATAAATTTACTCTTGCTAATTTCGTGTTAATAGAGGCTATTGCAGTTAACCACATATTTAACCTGTTTTTTTGCCATTACATTATCCTTATGAGTCCTGAATGTTTTGTTGTTAGTTTGAGCATTAAACTTTAACTTGTAATTTTACCTAACTCTTTATTTTGAACCTGGACCTTTACGGGACAGTAGTGATTATTAATATTCTCACTTAAAGTGTACATTATCTTTCTCTGTTCCGTAACATAAATTTGGCGACCTCATATCAGGATATTCAGGATATTATCATAAGGATATTGCTTGATATTTTGTGACTGTTACTTATTCATGATGTCTACTATTACTACGCTTGATGAAGCCAAGGATTTTTTGTCAAATGTGCAAACAATGTGTGATGTAGAAAACAGAACAAAGAATGAACTTAAGCTTGTTGCCCAACAATTGGGAATTGCTGTTCGCTTTCATCATTCTAAAGATCAAATTGTTGACATGATTAATAAAAGCTTGTTTAATGTAACTCCTCCAAATGAGCAAACGCAGATTGAATTAGCTAAGTTACAGCTAGCCCTGCAGGAGGCTCGTGCTAAGGAGGCTGAATTTCAAGCAAGTGCTAAGGAGGCTGAATTTCAGGCCCGTTCTAAGGAGGCTGAGGCACAAGTTGAAATTGCTAGGATTCAGGCAGACCATGAGTATCGCATGAAACAAGTTGGAACTGGATCATCTAGCTCTGATGATTTTGATGTGGCTAAAAATGTTAAACTTGTCCCTCCTTTTAATGAATCTGATTTAACAAAGTATTTTCAGTTGTTTGAGAGGGTAGCTACAGGTTTTAATTGGCCCAAGGAGTATTGGCCAGTACTCCTTCAAACTGTTCTCACCGGTAAAGCTCAAGTAACTTATGCATCTTTGCCTCAGGATCAATCTGATAATTATGATGTAGTTAAGAGCTTGATTCTTAAGGCCTATGAGCTTGTTCCTGAAGCCTATAGAGTAAAATTTAGGACAACTTACAAGCAAGATAAGCAATCCCATGCTGAGTATGCAAAAATCAAAGAAGATCTGTTAGAGCAGTGGTTAAATTCTAAGAATGTGGATTCTGATTTTGGTATTTTTAAGCAGATGATTTTGCTGGAGGATTTCAAAAGGTGTATTAGTAAAGATGTAAGCCTATATCTTGATGAGAGAAGAATAGATAATTTGTCTGATGCTGCAGTTTTAGCTGATGAATATGTTCTCACTCACAAGAGATATTCTAGAGAAAAAAGGAAAGCTGAGAGTAAGTACGTTGCCTCTACTCACAGTACAGGTAACAGGAAAAAGAATAAAGATGATGTTTCTCAGGAAGTAAATACCAGCTTCTCTAGATTTCATAAAAGTAAATGTACTTATTGTAGTAAGCTTGGTCATACTACGGAGAAATGTTTCAGGAGACAGCGTGATGTGAACAAAAAGGAGTCTTTAAATATTCAGTCAATTGGTCTAGTGTCCACTCTTGAGAGTTCCCAGAATTCTTTAACTGAGTTAACTGAACCTGCTTTGAGGGGTAAATTAAATCCTCATGATGAAGCTCCTCTTTTGAGCAGTAACGTGGGTGACACTCTCAAGAGTTCATGTGCTAATTTCCTGTCTGATGGTTTTGTCAGTCCTCTGGACAGTAATGACAGGCAATTAGTTAAAATATATCGTGACAGGTGCTTGCCAATCCCTTATGCTGACCAGTGTTCTAGGCTCTAATGTTAATTCCTCTGATGAAACTGTAATCTTACAAGGTGTAGGGAATAATTACTTCTCTGTCCCGCTGTGCAGAGTGAATTTAGAGTCTGGTTTTGTTAATGGTTCCGTTATGGTTGGGTTGGTTGAGACACTCCCAATGTCAGGTGTAACTTTCTTACTTGGAAATGATATTGGTGGAAGTCAAGTGTGTCCAGCTCCTCAGTTGTCTAGTGAGCCAGTGGCTGCGACCCAGGATTGTGATGTCCCTGATGTGTTCCCTGCATGTGCTGTCACTAGGGCTAAGTCTAAAGTTACTGGTGATTTAGAGGATAATGATGATGATGATGTTATCCTAGCTGACACTTTTCTTGCTAATTTGGACCACTCACCAGATGAGGCAGTACCCCGTAGTGTTGATAATTTGTCTCGTCAAGAGTTGGTTGAGTTGCAGGTTGCTGACCCTGAGTTGAAAGGTCTAGCTAACTCTGCTTACAGTGAAGAAGAGTCAGCTGGTGCTTCTACTTGCTATTATGTAAAGTCAGGAGTACTTATGAGGAAGTGGAGATCCCCAACAGCATCAGCCGACTGTGAATGGGAGGTTGTACATCAAGTTGTCATCCCTCGTGTTTGTAGGCAGGATATCATTAGAGTGGCTCATGATTCCAGTTTGGCAGGACACCTTGGAGTGAGGAAGACTGGCACGCATTTTGAAACACTTCTACTGGCCAGGTATCTTCAGGGATGTTTCCTGGTATTGTAAGTCTTGTCACACCTGTCAAGTTGTGGGGAAGTGTAATCAGACCGAAAAGGTTGCACCTCTAGTTCCCATTCCTCCTTTTGAGGCGCCATTCACCCGTGTGTTGGTGGATATTGTGGGCCCTCTTCCTAAGACTTCTTCAGGATTTTCTTATGTGTTGACCCTGATTGATATGGCTACTCGTTATCCTGAAGCCATTCCACTTAGAAATATCTCAGCAAAGAACGTGGTTAAGGAAATGCTAGGGTTCTTCACAAAGTTTGGTCTGCCCAAGGAGGTACAGTCAGACCGGGGAAGTAATTTCATGTCAAATGTTTTCAAGCAGTCTCTGAAAGAGTTGGGCATCACCCAGATCACGTCTTCAGCCTACTATCCCCAGAGCCAAGGAGCGTTGGAGAGATATCATCAAACACTCAAATCGATGCTCAAGAAATACTGTTTGGAACATCAGAAAGACTGGGATAAAGGTCTTCCATTCGTTGTGTTTGCCGCAAGAGAATCTCCAAATGAATCACTGGGCTTCTCACCTTTTGAACTACTGTTTGGCCATGAAGTAAGAGGACCCCTTAAGCTACTCAAGGAATGCTGGCTGTCGGAGGAAGATGACGTCAACCTGCTGGAGTATGTGATGAAGTTCAAAGAACGGCTGTCCACTGCTTTACAGCTGGCGAGAGAGAATTTAGGAGCTGCTCAGGAGAAGATGAAGACTTGGTATGATAAGAAGTCCAGGTTACGCCACTTTCAGCCAGGAGATCAGGTTTTGATTCTGCTACCAGTTCATGGGCAACCTCTTCAAGCCAAGTTTAGTGGTCCTTATTTCGTGGAGAAGAAACTCAGTGATGTCAACTATGTCATCGCCACACCAGATCGTAGAAAGAACAAGCAACTATGTCACATCAACATGCTAAAGTTATATCACAGACGGGACGAAAATAATCCAGTCTGCACTGTAGCTGTTCCACCCGAGTCCGCAAGTGAAGCTCTCCCATGCAGTATGAGCCTGAGTGATAGTTTGGGGAAGAATCCTGATATCATGAATGATCTCCAGACTAAGCTTTCTCATCTACCTCCCGAGGAAAGGCAGGAGTTTTCGACATTACTGCAGGAGTACCCGCAAGTGTTCTGTGCCACTCCAGGAAGAACTACTGTGTTGATGCATGACGTCGATGTTGGAGACGCAAAGCCAATTAAATTGCCTCCTTACTGTGTGAACCCAGTGAAAGTTCCTCTTATCCAGAAGGAGCTTGGCTACCTGTCGGACCACAAGATGATTGAGCCCTGTCAGAGCGAGTGGAGTTCTCCTGTCACTCTGGTCCCTAAGCCGGGTGGGTCACAGCGGCTTTGCATCGACTACAGACGTGTTAATCAGATAACCAAAACAGACACTTACCCTCTCCCTTGTGTGGAAGATTGCATAGACAAGATCGGAAAGGCTAGGTACATAAGTAAGTTTGATTTGTTAAAGGGATACTGGCAAGTACCTATGACTGAACGTGCTAGGGAGATCTCATGTTTTGTAACACTAGGAAAGACTTTTGCATGTTCGGTAATGCCATATGGTATGAAGAATGCACCAGCCACATTTCAGAAGCTCATGAATGTTGTAACAGAGGGTTTGGCAGGGTGTGTTGTTTATATTGATGATGTATTAATCTTCAGTGACAACTGGAAAGATCACCTATGCCATGTCAGTAAATTTCTTGAGCGTTTGGTTCAGGCTAATCTTGTAGCTAATTTGTCAAAGTGTGAGTTTGGTCAAGCTAAAGTTCAGTACCTTGGGTACGTAATTGGTGATGGACATGTTGCACCACCAGGAGCTAAGGTTCAGGTTATAAGTGATCTTCCCAGACCTAAAAATAGGAAAGAGCTACAAAGATTTTTGGGAATGGTAGGTTATTACCGGAGATTTGTTCTTAACTTTTCTATTCTTGTATCACCACTTACAGACCTACTGAAAAAGGGAGTTACATTTGTCTGAACCGATAACTGTGAATCCTCTTTCAACAAACTTAAAGCTATTCTATTATGTCAGCCAGTGCTCGCTACTCCAAATTTTGCTAAGCCTTTTAAGATGGCTGTTGATGCAAGTGATACAGGAGCTGGGGCTGTTTTGCTGCAAGAGGATGATCAGGGTATTGATCACCCTGTATCTTATTACAGTAAGAAGTTCACTCCACCTCAAAAGAACTACTCAACTATTGAGAAAGAGCTTTTGGCCTTGATTTTGGGTTTACAGCATTTTTCATTTTATTTGTGTTCTGGTTTTGACCCCATAGTCATTTATACCGATCATAACCCACTGAAATTCCTTAGTAAGTTTAAAGATAATAATCAGAGATTGACAAGATGGAGTCTTCTTCTTCAGGAGTATTCATTAGACATACAACATGTCAAGGGGAAAGAAAATGTTATTGCAGATTGCTTATCTAGACTTTAGACAGATTGTTTTAGAGTAATAAGAAATTTCCTTTGTAAATTTCTTTTTCTTTGTGGGGAGGTGTTACATAGCCTATGATTTCATCATCCTTTGTGTAATTTTAACGTACAGTATGCTGCATGTTTGATCACGAGCGTGTTCTGCCTCAGTTCCCCCCTTCTACCGTTATAGTAGAGTAAGTAGTCCTTTCTGTTGTTCAGAGTAGGATTGTCAGCTCTTTGTCCCCATAGCTTCATTTGCGCGTCCTTCTTACAAGTTGTATCAAGCTCTGCCGGCCCCTATATAATGAGCTCAGTCTCTACATTAATTGCCACTTAGATCTACTCCTCATTTTGCTCACATCTCTGTCCTCCCCTGTACAGTTATTATTATTGAGTTTCTCAGGAAGTCTCCAACCATCTAGCAGCTGTGTGTAATTTGAGTATAACTGTTGTTGCATTTTTTCTTGTACTGTGTAGCATAAGGTTAATTCTTGGGCCTGGTGAGGTTTTTGTGATTTGTGTAGGGTTCTTATTGTCAGCCATCATTAATATTATTTTGTATCTGTAATAATTTATCTTGCATTAACTGAGCATTACCCAGTGTATTTTCATTTTATCAGGGCTGACTTAGATAAATTTACTCTTGCTAATTTCGTGTTAATAGAGGCTATTGCAGTTAACCATATATTTAACTTGTTTTTTCGCCATTACATTATCCTTATGAGTCCTGAATGTTTTGTTGTTAGTTTGAGCATTAAACTTTAACTTGTAATTTTACCTAACTCTTTATTTTGAACCTGGACCTTTACGGGACAGTAGTGATTATTAGTATTCTCACTTAAAGTGTGCATTATCTTTCTCTGTTCCGTAACAATATATATATATATATATATATATATATATATATATATATATATATATATATATATATATATATATATATATATATATATATATATATATATTAGGGTGGTCCAAAAATACAAATAGCAAGATAGCATGACAAACGCAAGTTGCTTCTATTTCCTTTTATTAATCAAAAGAACCTGCAAATTTAGACGGTCGCTATAGTTTTCCTTTTTTTTTTTTTTTTTTTTTTTTCTCACTGGAGATGGCATTTGAAGTCAGTGTCTTTTTTGGGGGGTTATATCTGGCAATGTCGCTTCGTTCTAGTATTTGACATACCTAATTGCAACATACAGGCCGACACTGCGCATTACATGCCTTTCCTGAACAGTAAGCTTAAATTGAGCCCTGAATAGGTTTAACTTGAGAGCGTAGATTGCTTGGTGGAATGCACCAGGCTTTCGAATGTCAATTGAGCCGTCTGGGACTTCACCCAGAAATAGTAATGCTAGAAGATCTGCGTAATCATCCCTAGGGTGGGATTTTTGCTCCAGTGCTGACTTGCGATGCTCGACTGCTGACGCCTTTGCCTGAACTAGATCACCACCACCGGAGAATCGCTGTGCAAGATCTTCATATTCTGTTGCTGGAATCCAACGGGCCTTGTCTATGAATTTCCACTACCTCTGGAAACGCACTAAAAGTTCAATGTTCGGCCCCGATGCCAGCCTGCATGCCTTCTTGAAAACGTCAGAGAATACGATCTCATGAACATGATGTCGACGCGCTGCCCATCTGTAATAATAAGTGTTATGAGTCGTGTTTGTCATAGAAACTAGTTAGGATCTTTTATAAATACAACATAACTGCGTAAATTGTTGGCCTTCAGTGTCGTTCTCACCACCAGCAAAAAGAAAGTGAAGAAGGCAACAGTAGGACATAAAAGTCCCTTTGATTATGTCTATTGTCCGCCTTTCCAGTTTTAGGGACTTTTTTTTTTATTCAGCTCTTGTCCCACGAAGGTGTTATATCCATCATTATGCTACATTTACCATCTCTCCAGCTTTGTTAACTCTACGTCCACTACGAAGACGTCCTTTTTCATATGTTTCTCACGTCTCGCTGCTTTTCTTCATGTTAAGAGACTCGTTGCAGTCTGGAGAAGTTAGTTATATTCTACATAAATCCCATCATTACTTAAAAAGTTTCTTAAGTTGAATAAATCATCTGGGGGTAGCAGGAATAAGCTAAAAATAACGTCACCGGATTCAAGGGCTTGACACTTCCTTGCCTAACTCAACCTAACTTAACCCAGCTGCCATCACCCTCAGCATATGATAGATTCTCCATCTGTCTTCGGGAGTCTGCCTCGTCTGACTGATGTTATTTCACACTTTTAAGTGAAGGTGAGACTTTCATTCAGCAAAGGATATTTGTAGATTATGACACCCATTAAAGGATGCCCCTGAACTCCTAAAAACGCTTGTATTTTAGTGAGTGAGCTATGTGATGCGATGTTTTACACCGTATTAGATCTTTTCACCTCTACTATCAGGATCCTATACTGTGTGACTGGGAAGATTTTGTAGCACATATTCTTTGACGATTAAGTTCGTGTATTGCAGCTCATTATCCTCGTTCGTTACTGATGCATAATTACGTCGATATTAGACTATGTAAAAACGTACAAGAAAAGGTTTAAGGTGCAATGTGCAAATTAAATAGCTATGGAAAAGGTGAAGTCTTTCATGCCACTTAGAATACGATCCGCACGACTTCCAGTGTTTTGTCAGCGTACTGGAAGATGGCGCCATGCACTGTCACAGATGATTAGACCCCTAAGGTAAAGCTAAGATTCCAGGTGTTTGAACGGGGAGTGAGTGATTGGTCGGCCCTGTAGATAGTTCCTTCAGTAACGAGCCTCATCTTTCCCCATTTTCTGGCATCTACTTTAACCCATCCTCAGGTGCAAAAGGAGATCAGGATAGTTGTGGAGGTGATGATGATGAAGATGCTGATGTAGCCTACTTGACGGTTTAGTGTAATCAGAGTGTTTAGGTAATATGCTTATGGATCTTCTGGAAGAAGCACTGAGAATATTGAAAATAATGTCCAACGACAAAAGTTATTAACGTCTCCAGTACGATGACATCTTTTGTAGTTACTAACTGCTGCTACCCGATTGGTTTGTTCAGCTGAGGGAAGACCTCACCCAGCCCCTTATATCAGATAATGAATATATGTTTTTCTTTTTTTTTTTTTACTTCTAAAGATTGTCTGTAATCGGAAGGTTCAGAGGAACATCCTTTCTTTGGAACTGGGTGGATATTGGCTTCTTTCCAAAAATTATGGAATAAAGAAATATGTATGCATAGTCGGATAAATTTAGCTAGAACAGAAGCAAGTTCTGGTGAACGATTTTTCAAAACAATTGGAGGAATTCCATCTGGATCTGGAGCTTTGTTGGTTGGTAAATTGTCTAGGATGGATTTTACGTATCTAATCTGTATCCCAAGTAGAGAAATTTTGGAAGAGTCAAATTATAGTGCAGGGGAGTTCTGACTGACATCCTCTAAGGTAGAATTTCTGGTAAATGTACTAGCAAAGATGTTCGCTACTCCACGCGGGCCATTTCTAGTGTTTGCATCTGATGATTTTAGTGGAGGAATGGGTGACGACTTGTTATAGTTACTGTATTATTAAACGAACTGAGATTTGACCAGAATATTCTGTTGTCATTAGGATATTTTGCTATTGAGGTATTCAGATATTTTATGTTAAAGTTATATGCTAATGGCTTCTGGGTCGTTGCTCTGACACAGTTGCTGTCAAACCATTTTGGGGAGTCCAATCTTTTAGTAAACTGTTGAATGGGTATGAACGATTCCATGCTAGCTTGTTTTAAGTCACCGTGGGACTGGATAGAAATGATATCAGTGGAGAAGAAAGATTGCTATGGAATATCTATCTATCTATCTATCTATTGCCAGACGCCTCAATCCCGTTTGGGGTGGCCACAAACAAATCGCCTCCAAGTCGCCCTGTCCCCCGCCATTTCACTGCCCTGCTCCCAACTCACACCCCCCTCTCTCATATACCTCTCCACCCCATCCCTCCATCTCATCCTCGGCCTCTCCCTCCCTCTTCCCCCCTCCACCTCACTCACATACACTCTCTTCGTCAGTCTTTCACCCTCCGTCCTCTCCACATGGCCAAACCACCTCAGTGTGTTCCTCATAACGCTTCTATTATCTTGCCGATATTCCATGGCACGAAGCCATGGAATATCGGCAAGATAATTTCTAAATCCATCCCAGTCTGCCCTATCAAACTGACATTTGGTCACCCTGACAGGTTCAGAACTGGGAAGTTTAGGACAACTGATTAATGAGGCTTTGATGAGATTGTAGTAGAAGGATCCAAGTAGTGACGTACTTCTACCATGTATTTGTCTGGGTTATTTGTCCGGAACAGGTCCAAGGGATAGGCGCCATTGTCAGGATTATTTGGTATTCTGGTTGGTTGTTTTACTAATTGTGTGAGATTAGACGATTCAGCAAACAGCTTTGATTCTACACTAATATCGTCAGTCCTGGCAGAATGCACTAACCATTCTACATTATGGCCGTAAAATCGTTCAAAATGGTAATTTTAGTGGGAAAGGTGAGGTTGAGCTTGGTCAACTGTGTTGATTTGGAGCCAAATGTTGGGGGAGCGATGAACTATAGATATATTTTGTAATATTAAGGTAATTTAGCTTGTATGATTAATAATCAAAGTTAGCTAAAGTGAAGTTCAAAAGTG
The DNA here is from genome assembly GCF_032717465.1 of Coenobita brevimanus. Classification (NCBI taxonomy): domain Eukaryota; kingdom Metazoa; phylum Arthropoda; class Malacostraca; order Decapoda; family Coenobitidae; genus Coenobita; species Coenobita brevimanus. The sequence continues at coordinate 2,191,752 of NC_136966.1, read as the reverse complement.
TCAACTGCAAATTCAGATTTGATATACATGCCATCCTTGTTACGGAAGTAACATAATTATATACTCGTATACATTGTGTGTGTGTGTGTGTGTGTGTGTGTGTGTGTGTGTGTGTGTGTGTGTGTGTGTGTGTGTGTGTGTTTTAGGCATATGAAAAGGCCAATGTCTGGGAGCTTCTCTAGGTACGCTGTTGATAGTTATCAGTTATCTTGTTTTAGTAAGTGATACATTATTAGCCCATGGGGATGAAGTAAGGACCAGATGGAAAGAATATTTTGAAAGCCTGATGAATGGGAATAGAGAGAGCAGAGCGGCTGTAAACATGACTGGTTTTGGAGGTGTGCAGAGAAGGAATGCAGGGCCAGGAGACGTGACACTCGCAGATGTGAAGAATGGTGTGAAGCGGCTGAAAAATGGGAAAGCAGCTGGAGTTGATGAGGTGTATGCAGAGAGTGGAATGAAATGCTTGTTGAGGATATGTAAGAAAGCATGGATGAGTGAAACTGTGCCAGCAGAGTGTAAAAAGGCTGTGATTGTACCCCTGTACAAAAGTAAAGGTGAGCGAAGTGAATGCAAGAATTTTCTTGACATAAGTTTATTGAGTGTGGTAGGGAAGGTATTTGGAGAGAAAGTAAGAGAGATATCAGAAGTCCTAGTGAGTGATGAACAGGGTGACTTTAGAAGTGGCAGAGGATGTGTGGATCAAATATTTGCAGTGAGACAGACAGCAGAGAAGGCTTGTGAGAAGGAACATAAGGTGTTCATAGCATTCATGGATCTGGAAAAAGCATAGGACAAAGTGGACAGAGAAGGATTGTGGAAAGTTTTGTGCATGTACGGTGTAGATGGTAAGCTGCTAGGTGCCGTTAAGAGTTTTTATGACGGTAGTGAAGCATGAGTAAGGGTTAATGGGCATCTAAGTGAATAGTTCACGATCGGTGTGGGCGTGCGACAAGGTTGTGTGATGTCCTCATGGTTGTTCAATAAATATATGGGTGGGGTGATGAGAGAAGTAAAAACACGAGTAATGGAGAGAGGGATGGAGTTGGTAATGAATGGTGATGGATGGAATTTCTCAAATTTATTGTATGCTGATGATGCAGTACTGCTTGCGAGTAACAGACAAGAACTTGGTAGGCTAGTGCAGAGTTTTGCGGATGGCTGTGAGCGTCATGCCTTGAAAGTAAATGTAGAAAAGAGTAAAGTGAGGGTTCTGAGAGAGAAGATGACATCCAGTGTGATGTTACAGTGAATGGAGAGAGACTGGAATTGGTGATAGAGTTCAAATACCTGGGTACAGTGATAGAAAAGAGAGGTATATGTGCAAAAGAGGTTGAAAGTAGATTGACACAAGGAAGAAAAGTAGGTCGTACAATGAAGGCCTTGATAAGAAACAGAGGCTTGAGTGTTGCAGCTGCACTAAGCTTACATGAAGGACTGTTAGTGCCAGCTTTAACATATGGATGTGAGGCTATAGTGTGGCATGAAAATGAAAAGGCAAGAGTGAGAGCAGTGGAGATGGGACTGCTGAGAAATGTATTTGGAGTACAGAGGGTGGGTAGGATACGAAATAATGTGATCCGTGAAAGATGTGGAGTGAGGAAGTCGGTGGACACCAGAATCGAAGAGAGTGTACTGAGATAGTATTGTCATGTGGAGAGAATGAATAACAATAAAGTGGTGAAAAATGTATATCTGAGCGAATTTGAAGGAGCGAGGAGGCGAGGTAGGCCAAAGAAGGTGGAGAGATATGGTGGATGAGTGTGTGAGGAAGAGGGGTTTGGAAGTCGGTGAGGCTAGGGAACTGACAAGAGATCGAGCTGCCTGGACGAACGTTGTGAGGAGAGGTACTGTACAGTCGTGGTCGTAAATAATCACCTATCCTCCTGTACCTCGTGCCTCAGGCTGTCTGCTTTATGCGTGGCAAGTCACAGTGGAGTAAGAGGGGCTGAGAGGGACGGGCCAGGGAAAGAAGGGAAGGTAGGTGGGGGGAAGACCGATGGTGAGGGGGGGGGAGTTAGGGAGGGGAGGGAGGGTAGGTTGAGGAGGGAAAATGAAAAGCGAAGTGGTAGTCACATTGTCTATTTTCTTTTATTAAGTGCATGATATATTGGGTTAATATTTGGTAGATGCTGCTGCATTACACCATGTACAGCGGCGTCAGCTAACAAGCATTAAATAGGTGGTGATATCAAGGGCTGGCTCGTGAGAGAAACATACTGACGTGACAGATCACACATTAGTGCTGAACCAGATGTTTGTGTTTATCCGTATACTCCGACTTCGGATGCAGAATGGAATCTGGATGGCTTAGACTTGCGTAATGTTTATGTAAGAGACGTTCTCTGCCCGTACATGTTATTAAGTTTTGGAAGTAAATATTATATGCAACCTTTGACATGACTGAGTCCACAGTAAATATGTTCATCCTCTCGGTATACACTCCCTCTATACAGTCTTAATCATGTCAACTGTTTTATATCTATATGAACAGGCTATTTAAAATAACTGTGCATAAAAAGTATGTAAATCTGATGTCTGTGCACATGGGTGGATATATTAACGATATGTCTCATTAAAATGTTGCTTGGACTGCATGTCGGTATGGGTTTGAATGGCCGTCCAACAATCTCAACATCCTCTCAGCACCACGGAATGATATTTTCCTCCATACAAATTGGTGGACAAGGCAATAGTGTGTTGTGCTGGAAACTTCTGGCTCTGCACTAATGTTTGAACTGTCACGTCAGTATATTTCTCTCATGAGCCAGCCCTTGATATCATCACCTATCTAATGCTTGTTATCTGACGCCGCTATACAAGGTGTAATGCAGCATAATCTACCAAATATTAACTCCTTTTTATCATTCCCTGAAAGAAAGAAAATAGACAAATGATGTGACCACCACTTCGCATTTCATTCTCCCTCCCCTACATTCCCTCCCTCCCCTCCCTCACTCCACCCCTGCATCATCGCTCCTCCCCCACTCACATTCCCTCTCTTCCTGGTCCCTCCCTCTCAGCCCCTCTTACTCCACTGTGATTTGCCGCGCATAAAGGAGCCGGCTTGAGGCACGGGGTACCGGAAGATAGGTGAATATTTATGACCACGACTGTACATGATCAGGGATTTGGCACCCCTTTTTAACGTGGCAGCGTCCGGATTGAGTCAATCGGATACGTTTATGTGAAGCTACAGAACGTGGTGAATGTTTGTGGCGTATCCGATGGAGCCAGGATTCCGGGGGCTTGAATGATGAGTGAATGGAAGCGTGGCCCATTGGACTGAGCAAATTTGGGCTGTATGGACATTGATTCTCCTCATCCTGCCCTAGGGAGGGAAAGGAGATCCTGATGATGATGATGATTATTATTATTTCTTTATACCGGATCCTATCTCACTCCACTCTTAGGTGTAAAGTGAGAGTGGGATGTTGCAGCTGTTGACGATGATAAACGAATATATGGTTAGGTACAGTCCCCCAGTCAGGCTGGTAAGCATTAAGTTTCAAGCTATGTCTTGAAAACCAAGAAAACGTCTTCAGTTATTCAGGAAATACTTTGATTTCATGGTCCAGTAAATTTCATTTAATGAAAGTTAACCAGTCGAGCAGAAAAAGATACTCTAGACACAGTGCTTCAAACATAATTCATTCAGTCCGATGACTTAACTTTTCTCTTAATCTTGCTCCATTTGGACGATTTTATTCAACTTAGGGAGTGGCATCAGGCTGTGAAGGGGTTAATGGAGAAAGTTTCTTAACTCATTTAAATCATTTATCCTATACTTTAATAAAACTGTCCGAAGGTTACAATACTATAATAAAAAAGGACGTCACTGGACTGAAGAGTATAAGTCTGACTGTAGAGGCGGAACTTGAGAACCTGTACCTATAATCTATCTACATAGGCGACTCAGTGGCTTGGTCGGTTTCGTACTGGCCTCATGCTTAGGAGACGCTCTTGACATGGCTAGAGCCCCACTGACTACCACTAAGTTTGTGGAGTGGGTGCACACAAGCTAACGCAACCTCGCAACAGTTAGTGAGTTAAGGTTACATCATACCACTGTCTGCTACCGCCATCTTCAGTTTCAGTGTTTTTAGCTTGCATCTGCCCCACCTTCTTCCTTACCTTACTTGTGACTATACCTTTAAAACCTACACACCATTGCACGCTGTGAATAAAGTCTAAATATAACACCTCCTGTTCGAAAAGTCTCTTTAAACTCACACAAAACTGTCTTCACGTAGTATGTATTAAACGAATAATACGTCGTCCAGCTGGAGGAGTAATTGTTGATCTTCCCGTGTGATGCAATGAATAGTTTACATTTAGTTACCTATTGCCAAACGCCTCATCCCAGTGACTATTTAGGATGGGCAAAACGCTTTCAAGCTCGCGTTCACAGTTCATCACCACCACACTACCCCGCCAATCCAAGCCGCTCATCCGTCTTAAAAGCTTTACTTTTCTTTATCATTCTTTTTTTTTTTTTTTTTTTTTTTTTTAAGTTTAGGGTTCAGTGGGAGGAGAAAGAAGGGGTTGGCGAGAGAAGGGTTAGTGGGAGGGAAGGAGAAAAAGTATGTACTTCTTTCTTCGTCTCCTCCTCCTCCTACCCGTTCTCTCAGCATCTTTGCTTCTGTGCACTTCTCCTATTGACTGTCATTCGCAATAATTTCCTTTTTGTCTGCTTGTGTGTGGTAGGTGTTACCCGTAGCAGTTTTTCATAGAAAAACATGACAGCAACCCGGGAAAAAATATTCCTTCAAAAAAGTTTTTAAAAATTGGTACTGTACATGGTTTCAGAATATAACAACTTCGTCATTCATAACCATTCTGTCATCGGTTTTTGTAACAAAGCGATCTCACACATCCACATTCGGGCCATACTAAATATTGTACAGTCAGGGTCAGAAGATAGCTTGTTAGTTCACTACGTCTGCTTCACACTTAATGGCATGTCCATCACTTTCCTCCCTGAAAAATCGCATCAAAGAACATTAATAGGCAATATCACATACCAACCAATGGCAGCTTAGGAATACTGTCCAGCAGAGGAGGGTGGGAAGAGTTGAAATATTAGACGAACTTTTGTCCCGGACATTAATGACACTACTTCTCTCCCCTCCTTTCCCAATCACATATACCACGTCATTCCAACTGAAGCTAATTTTGGCTAATAGTTCAGCATATTACAACTAAATATTCTACTGTGGTTAATGTATATAATTCTTATTATCGATACAGGTTGTATGAACAAAGAACTGTAGATGTATGAAAAAGCTGTATCCAAATGTTGGCCGGTAAAGAAGAGGTGCGAGGGAGCTTCCTATACCCATGAAAATTAGGCTCAAGTTACAGTTTTAAAAATACGGTTCAAATTACAGAACTGAAGACAACTCTAAAATACAGTTTACAATAAGACACAACACCCGACTAAAATATGTGGCTCATAAATCGGTTCAAAATTACACTTCAAAGCACAGCTTAAAATATGAATCACCGTGCACATTAAAAACAACTCAGAACACGATTATAATGTGCGTCAAAAAATGGGGCTGACATTAAGGCCCGAATTACAACTCTGAATACGGCTCAGCATACGGCATGAAATACAGATCAGAATTGCATTTCAAAATATCGCTTAAAATACGCTCAAAACACGCTTTAAAATACGGCTCAGAAAATATTATGGCTCAAAACTAGTACTGAAAATATGGTTAAAGGGAGACGGCTAAAAGTTTCTTTCAATCCATGCATAAATCTCTTTGCGTGTCCTCTCCTTCCCCTTATCCCTCCACATGCCATCACGTATCCTCCTATCAGTGTTTCAACGTCTCTCCTCTTTAGCACACCCTGGTCAGAGCTCTTTATCTTGTTACGTTTCCTTCATTATCTTTCTCTCACCAAGGCGTTTATCACACTCACATCATCTTACCCTTCACACTGCCATAAAGCACTTTATTTTCAACAGCTCCACTGTACACCCGGCTTTAACAGTAACGATCTCTCGACCGTGACGTTGTAAAGCACCCAATACCTAACGCCATTTATGGAGCACCTATGACCATTAGATAAGATTAGCCTGCATCCATTATTACAGCGTGCAGTCAGCAAGTGTGTACAGAAGCCACGTGAGTGTGATTTTCGCAAGTGTTTCAGTATTTATCGTAACAAAACTGACTCTCTCATCTTTGAGATTAAATGTTTGCCTTTGGTCTAATGCCTCACATCCATAAAGCACAGTCGGCAGTCATTCACTAACCACAAGCGCATAATTTGAGTTGTATCTTAGGTGACACAGGAATCTTTGTAGCACCTCTTCCTTAGCGATTTATATTTATTAGGTATGTTATTTATATCGTTATAGTATCAACATTGTTTGCATCAGTAACATGTAAGTAGATACAGACATGTAATGGTCAGAATAAATACCGGTAGCTAAAAAAAAAAAAAAAATATGCTGATAAGTTTACGAATCCACTTAAAATTAGACCCTTACACACACACACACACACACACACACACACACACACACACACACACTGATTTCTCTTCAGTATCTCGATCACACTGTACATTTTCCTCTTCTCCCAGCTTACGGCTCAATCTAGGCCCATACGCCAAAAAACAAAAAACAAAAAACAAAACAAAAATTTTGTGCCGAGTGGAGAGGTATTTAAAGGAGGAAAATGGCCGGCTTGAAAATTATGTGGAGAGAGGAGAGTGTGGAATAATTTGTGAAGGATCCCGGGAGGTATATGCGCTTGGCCCTCTGACCCCGACCAGCCCCAGCTTTTGGCTTGCTGTAGAGTATGTTGCTGCATAGCGTTGGGGTCTGTATTCTAAGTGGCTTTGGAGATTTCCTCACCAGTCCTCCTTAACGCTATAGTTTGCAAATGGCACCTCAGCATCCTCTTGTATGCCATTAATACTAACTATGTTGATATCAAAACCATATAAATAATACATAAATGCATGTTGTGATGAAAATAGCAAAGTAAGTCAATAAGAATGAGGTGTTAAGAAGATTCCAGTGCCGCTCCAAATACTACGGTGAGGGAGTGTTTTCTGGCATCAGTCAGAAAACACACCCTGTATTGAGATGAAGGGCTCATTGATGTATCTGACCTCCAGCTCCTGAAGTCTCTTCGAACCAAAATCAAATCGTCTCACGTGTGAATTATAAATAACGTCCTTGGACTGAAGGGGTTGAAACTGGTCAGTAATGTGTCGCATAACCAGACTTTATCTTTAAATGCAAATGCCTTAAAAGGATACATTAAAAAATTTGTCTAGTCATATGTCTGGCTTTAATCGCCTTGCTAAACTGAGATCAGTTTCACCAAACGGAAAGAGTATAGGATGTTGATGGAGACTGTGGTGTATTTATAAGACATCCAAACATATTTCTACGTTATAAGTTTCTTCATAAGAGGTAACTGTTACCATATATCGCTTTTGTTTTTTGTATTTTCTCATATTCATATTCACCGATTTCAGCGTGAATATTTTATGCTGTATGAGTGAAAGCAAACACATATACAACTGATATCAAGCAAAACTAGAGTTTACGTGACTTTATAAATGGCGGAAAAAGTTAGATAGCTGTATGAGTGAAGACAAACCTATGTACAAAAAATTTTAGGACAGTTTAGAAAAAGGCAACAATTTAGAAATGGGGCACAATTTAGAAATGGGACAGCAGTTTAGAAATTGGACAGGAGGTGGTGCTCGAGCCTTAGTTGGTAGGCATTAACGGGTTCCGGGAGGCGGGTCGGAGAGGTAAGTTTAGGGGCTGTAATGGAAGGGTATATATATCATGACATACGTTAGTCACGGTAATAAATCTGAGGCATAGACGCCAAATTATTGGGATAATATCTTCAATTTTTTGTTAGTTTCCTGTGTTAAATGCCCATAAACCACACGCAGAAACCGGTAAAGATGTACATTTACAGTGTGTGTGTGTGTGTGTGTGTGTGTATGTGTGTGTGTGTGTGTGTGTTAAAGTCTTAGGAGGTGGTAAAAAGATACTTAATTCGTTTCACGGGACACTTTCATGCTAGTTTCCTGTTGCTGTTTGTGGATCCTGTTGACCCCATTTGTTGCAATGGGAGGCAGGGTTATGATGACCAAGATGATGAATACACCATTTGGCTCATTGGTCGTTTTATAAATAACGATGTATAGCCATACTTTATCTGACAACATATTCCTGTTCCTTTAAATTTTATAACTGATAATGCCATATACCACTAAATCAGTGTTATTAGTGGTTTTTGGCAATATATTTGCTCTCAATAAAATGTCAGATGGATTTTAATGTATATGACATTAGAACTTGCTTGTATATTTGCATGATGTATAAAACATTCAGACGGGTATAAGTAGGCTATCTCCGCCAGAGTACTGTATAGGCTAGTCATAAACCATGAACATCGCGGGTAAGGCTGTAGACACACCACATGAATGTATTCATGAGGTTGCAGAAGGAAAATGGTTTTAACGACCTGAAAATTACACGTTACCCACCGCTGGCAGGTTCAGTCATGGTCGTGGTGGTGGTGCAGATGACAGCACACAGTGTTGATGGACAGGGGGATGCACTCAGTTGTGGGGCAGAGGAGGAAGCACCAGCACTAAGGCGGGAGTTGGCGAAAGTTAGTGAAACAAAAGAGGAACACAGACAGTTTCTACCGAGTTACAGCCTTCCCCAAGAATCCGACACGCAACGGCCATATTTACATAGGGGAACAACCTTTGTCCATGAATCTGCCTGGCCAGGGAATTAGAGGTTAGGATAATAAACAAGAACACGGGCAATCAGTTTTTACCAAGTCAACTTTCCCCTGAGATGTAACACACAACAATATCGAGGTGTCCAGTTTTCCTAATGGACAAACAGGGACATAAGAGATACAAACTTCGTCTAAGAGTCTGACCGGTCCGGGTATCAAAAGAGTGGGAAAAGCAATGTTGCATACTGATTGTAAGTACAAGGTATATCATCTTCAAAAGCAGCACCATCAGCTTTACCATTATTACTCATACCAGCAGCATGTCTTCATCATCATCAGCAACAGCAGCAGCAACAACAGCAGAGTAAGTGGATGGCTGTCTGAGAAGTCAGAACAACGAACAGGATGATCACCAACCACTTTTAACATTCTTCACCCAGGTACTCAACAATCGACTTTACATCCAGGTCCCATTATACTGCTGAGCGAATAGGGACTTGATGGAAACTCATTGAGTCGTTTTCTAAATGGCTTTAGATATGCGTAACCCATCATCCTTAATTAATTATTTTACACATTACGCCTCAAAACTACTTTTGTACGTTAATGGTGCAATATGTATCGATGCTAAATCAATATAAATGAGCATTCAGGAGAATGCTATGGTATACTGTAATACACAAAGCAAGTCGGTAAGTAAGAGATGCTGCCAGGTATTCAACGCCACACGGAATATGGGCCACAAAAAGGAAAATCTGCAGTCAATCCATACAAAACCATAGCCACCCCTTATCTTAGACTGTAATGCAGAACAATCGAATTTACATCCAGGTCCCTAATTGTACTTGTTGGTGAACAGGACACCTTCATCGCGGTACCCACACGCACATACATCACGTATCTGAAGCAGCCAGACCTCCCCCCTTCCCCCTTCCCCCCATATACACAAACTTCATATCGCTAGCATACTCTTTGCTAGAGGAAATGAGAGAGAAATGAAGAGAAAGGGAGATTTGCATTTCGTGCACCGCTGCTGCGTGAACCCTCCCGAACATCATCATACACGAGTAGCGATAAGAACACAACACCATCGTAACAATCTGACTCTCTCTGTTCCTCCGCGTCTGCCATATGAAAATGATATGGAAATAGCAGTACCACCCAGCGTTGTATAAGAACTGTTCTGGATCTGAAAGGGCATTAAATGAGCTCGTGATGGTAGCCAGTGGGCGTCACTTCAGGAGTCACTAACCTCTACCACTGAGCAACATCGGATCACTCGTAAAGCATATTGATAAGCATCTCCCTTGATACTAACTGATCTGATTAAACTGTAGTGAAATTACAAGGAGTGAATTCGTATGTCATTAGCCAAAGTAAAATAGGTAACTCATGCTCCGGTTCAACAGCTGAATAGAAATACCTTCATAACCCTCAGGCGTCGGCGTATTTCTCAGTAGTGGGTAATGTGTCCTGGCGTTATATATATATATATATATATATATATATATATATATATATATATATATATATATATATATATATATATATATATATATATATTGTTACGGAACAGAGAAAGATAATGTACACTTTAAGTGAGAATACTAATAATCACTACTGTCCCGTAAAGGTCCAGGTTCAAAACAAAAGAGTTAGGTAAAATTACAAGTTAAAGTTTAATGCTCAAACTAACAACAAAACATTCAGGACTCATAAGGATAATGTAATGGCAAAAAACAGGTTAAATATATGGTTAACTGCAATAGCCTCTATTAACATGAAATTAGCAAGAGTAAATTTACCTAAGTCAGCCCTGATAAAATGAAAATACACTGGGTAATGCTCAGTTAATGCAAGATAAATTATTACAGATACGAAATATAATTAAAAATGATGGCTGACAATAAGAACCTTACATAAATTACAAAAACTTTACTAGGCCTAAGAATTAACCTTATGCTACACAGTACAAGAAAAAATGCAACAACAGTTATACTCAAATTACACACAGCTGCTAGATGGTTGGAGACTTCCTGAGCACTCACAATAATAACAACTGTACAGGGGAGGACAGAGATGTGAACAAAATGAGTAGATCTAAGTGGCAATAATGTAGAGACTGAGCTCATTATATAGGGGCCGGCAGAGCTTAATACAACTTGTAAGAAGGACACGCAATTGAAGCTATGGGGACAAAGAGTTGACAATCCCTCTCTGAACAACAGAAAGGACTACTTACTCTACTATAACGGTAGAAGGGGGGGACTGAGGCAGAACACGCTCGTGATCAAACATGCAGCATACTGTGCGTTAAAATTACACAAAGGATGATGAAATCATAGGCTATGTAACACCTCCCCACAAAGAAAAAAGAAATTTACAAAGGAAATTTCTTATTACTCTAAAACAATCTGTCTAAAGTCTAGATAAGCAATCTGCAATAACATTTTCTTTCCCCTTGACATGTTGTATGTCTAATGAATACTCCTGAAGAAGTAGACTCCATCTTGACAATCTCTGATTTTTATTTTTAAACTTACTAAGGAATTTCAGTGGGTTATGATCGGTATAAATGACTATGGGGTCAAAACCAGAACACAAATAAAATGAAAAATGCTGTAAACCCAAAATCAAGGCCAAAAGCTCTTTCTCAATAGTTGAGTAGTTCTTTTGAGGTGAAGTGAACTTCTTACTGTAATAAGATACAGGATGTTCAATACCCTGATCATCCTCTTGCAGCAAAACAGCCCCAGCTCCTGTATCACTTGCATCAACAGCCATCTTAAAAAGCTTAGCAAAATTTGGAGTAGCAAGCACTGGCTGACTTAATAGGATAGCTTTAAGTTTGCTGAAAGAGGATTCACAGTTATCGGTCCAGACAAATTTAACTCCCTTTTTCAGTAGGTCTGTAAGTGGTGATACAAGAATAGAAAAGTTAAGAACAAATCTCCAGTAATAACCTACCATTCCCAAAAATCTTTGTAGCTCTTTCCTACTTTTAGGTCTGGGAAGATCACTTATAACCTGAACCTTAGCTGCTGGTGGTGCAACGTGTCCATCACCAATTACGTACCCAAGGTACTGAACTTTAGCTTGACCAAACTCACACATTGATAAATTAGCTACAAGATTAGCCTGAACCAAACGCTCAAGAAATTTACTGACATGGCATAGGTGATCTTTCCAGTTGTCACTGAAGATTAATACATCATCAATATAAACAACACACCCTGCCAAACCCTCTGTTACAACATTCATGAGCTTCTGAAATGTGGCTGGTGCATTCTTCATACCATATGGCATTACAGAATATGCAAAAGTCTTTCCTAGTGTTACAAAACATGAGATCTCCCTAGCACGTTCAGTCATAGGTACTTGCCAGTATCCCTTTAACAAATCAAACTTACTGATGTACCTAGCCTTTCCGATCTTGTCTATGCAATCTTCCACACGAGGGAGAGGGTAAGTGTCTGTTTTGGTTATCTGATTAACACGTCTGTAGTCAATGCAAAGCCGCTGTGAGCCACCTGGCTTAGGGACTAGAGTGACAGGAGAACTCCACTCTCTCTGACAGGCTCAATCATCTTGTGGTCCAACAGGTAGCCAAGCTCCTTCTCGATGAGAGGAACTTTCACTGGGTTCACATGGTAAGGAGGCAGTTTAATTGGCTTTGCGTCTCCAACATCGACATCATGCATCAACACAGTGGTTCCTCCTGGAGTGGCACGGAACACTTGCGGGTACTCCTGCAGTAATGCCGAAAACTCCTGCCTTTCCTCGGGAGGTAGATGAGAAAGCTTAGTCTGGAGATCATTCATGATATCAGGATTCTTCCCCAAACTATCACTCAGGATCATACTGCATGGGAGAGCTTCACTTGCAGACTCGGGCGGAACAGCTACAGTGCAGACTGGATTTTTTCGTCCCGCCTGTGATATAACTTTAGCATGTTGATGTGACAAAGTTGCTTGTTCTTTCTACGATCTGGTGTGGCGATGACATAGTTGACATCACTGAGTTTCTTCTCCACGAAATAAGGACCACTAAACTTGGCTTGAAGAGGTTGCCCATGAACCGGTAGCAGAATCAAAACCTGATCTCCTGGCTGAAAGTGGCGTAACCTAGACTTCTTATCAAACCAAGTCTTCATCTTCTGAGCAGCTCCTAAATTCTCTCTTGCCAGCTGTAAAGCAGTGGACAGCCGTTCTTTGAACTTCATCACATACTCCAGCAGGTTGACGTCATCTTCCTCCGACAGCCAGCATTCCTTGAGTAGCTTAAGGGGTCCTCTTACTTCATGGCCAAACAGTAGTTCAAAAGGTGAGAAGCCCAGTGATTCATTTGGAGATTCTCTTGCGGCAAACACAACAAATGGAAGACCTTTATCCCAGTCTTTCTGATGTTCCAAACAGTATTTCTTGAGCATCGATTTGAGTGTTTGATGATATCTCTCCAACGCTCCTTGGCTCTGGGGATGGTAAGCTGAAGACGTGATCTGGGTGATGCCCAACTCTTTCAGAGACTGCTTGAAAACATTTGACATGAAATTACTTCCTCGATCTGACTGTACCTCCTTGGGCAGACCAAACTTTGTGAAGAACCCTAGCATTTCCTTAACCACGTTCTTTGCTGAGATATTTCTAAGTGGAATGGCTTCAGGATAACGAGTAGCCATATCAATCAGGGTCAACACATAAGAAAATCCTGAAGAAGTCTTAGGAAGAGGGCCCACAATATCCACCAACACACGGGTGAATGGCGCCTCAAAAGGAGGAATGGGAACTAGAGGTGCAACCTTTTCGGTCTGATTACACTTCCCCACAACTTGACAGGTGTGACAAGACTTACAATACCAGGAAACATCCCTGAAGATACCTGGCCAGTAGAAGTGTTTCAAAATGCGTGCCACAGTCTTCCTCACTCCAAGGTGTCCTGCCAAACTGGAATCATGAGCCACTCTAATGATATCCTGCCTACAAACACGAGGGATGACAACTTTATGTACAACCTCCCATTCACAGTCGGCTGATGCTGTTGGGGGTCTCCACTTCCTCATAAGTACTCCTGACTTTACATAATAACAAGTAGAAGCACCGGCTGACTCTTCTTCACTGTAAGCAGAGTTAGCTAGACCTTTCAACTCAGGGTCAGCAACCTGCAACTCAACCAACTCTTGACGAGACAAATTATCAACACTACGGGGTACTGCCTCATCTGGTGAGTGGTCCAAATTAGCAAGAAAAGTGTCAGCTAGGATAACATCATCATCATCATTATCCTCTAAATCACCAGTAACTTTAGACTTAGCCCTAGTGACAGCACATGCAGGGAACACATCAGGGACATCACAATCATGGGTCGCAGCCACTGGCTCACCAGACAACTGAGGAGCTGGACACACCTGACTTCCACCAATATCATTTCCAAGTAAGAAAGTTACACCTGACATTGGGAGTGTCTCAACCAACCCAACCATAACGGAACCATTAACAAAACCAGACTCTAAATTCACTCTGCACAGAGGGACAGAGAAGTGATTATTCCCTACACCTTGTAAGATTACAGTTTCATCAGAGGAATTAACATTAGAGCCTAGAACACTGGTCAGCATAAGGGATTGGCAAGCACCTGTGTCACAATATATTTTAACCGATTTCCTGTCATTACTGTCCAGAGGACTGACAAAACCATCAGACAGGAAATTAGCACATGAGCTCTTGAGAGTGTCACCCACGTTACTGCTCAAAAGAGGAGCTCCATCATGAGAATTTAAGTTACCCCTCAAAACAGGTTCAGTTAACTCAGTTAAAGAATTATGGGAACTCTCAAGGGTGGACACTAGACCAATTGACTGAATATTTAAAGACTCCTTTTTGTTCACATCACGCTGTCTCCTGAAACATTTCTCCGTAGTATGACCAAGCTTACTACAATAAGTACATTTACTTTTCTGAAATCTAGAGGTGGAGCTGGCATTTACTTCCTGAGAAAAATCATCTTTATTCTCTTTCCTGTTACCTGTACTCTGAGTAGAGGCAACGTACTTACTCTCAGCTTTCCTTTTTTCTCTAGAATGTCTCTTGTGAGTGAGAACATATTCATCAGCTAAAACTGCAGCATCAGACAAATTATCTATTCTTTTCTCATCAAGATATAGGCTTACATCTTTATAAATACACCTCTTGAAGTCCTCCAGCAAAATCATCTGCTTAAATTTACCAAAATCATAATCCACATTCTTAGAGTTTAACCACTGCTCTAACAGATCTTTGATTTTTGCATACTCAACATGGGATTGCTTATCTTGCTTGTAAGTTGTCCTAAATTTTACTCTATAGGCTTCAGGAACAAGCTCATAGGCCTTAAGAATCAAGCTCTTAACTACATCATAATTATCAGATTGATCCTGAGGCAAAGATGCATAAGTTACTTGAGCTTTACCGGTGAGAACAGTTTAAAGGAGTACTGGCCAATACTCCTTGGGCCAATTAAAACCTGTAGCTACCCTCTCAAACAACTGAAAATACTTAGTTAAATCAGATTCATTAAAAGAAGGGACAAGTTTAACATTTTTAGCCACATCAAAATCATCAGAGCTAGATGATCCAGTTCCACCTTGTTTCATGCGATACTCATGGTCTGCCTGAATCCTAGCAAGTTCAACTTGTGCCTCAGCCTCCTTAGCACGAGACTCCGCCTCCTTAGCCTGAGCCTCCTGCAGGGCTAGCTGTAACTTAGCTAATTCAATCTGCGTTTGCTCATTTGGAGGAGTTACATTAAACAAGCTTTCATTAATCATGTCAACAATTTGATCTTTAGAATGATGAGAGCGAACAGCAATTCCCAATTGTTGAGCAACAAGCTTAAGTTCATTCTTTGTTCTGTTTTCTACATCCAACACTGTTTGCACATTTGACAAAAAATCTTTGGCTTCATCAAGTGTAGTAATAGTAGACATCATGAATAAGTAACAGTCACAAAATATCAAGCAATATCCTTATGATAATATCCTGAATATCCTGATGAGAGGTCGCCAAATTTATGTTACGGAACAGAGAAAGATAATGTACACTTTAAGTGAGAATACTAATAATCACTACTGTCCCGTAAAGGTCCAGGTTCAAAACAAATGAGTTAGGTAAAATTACAAGTTAAAGTTTAATGCTCAAACTAACAACAAAACATTCAGGACTCATAAGGATAATGTAATGGCAAAAAACAGGTTAAATATATGGTTAACTGCAATAGCCTCTATTAACACGAAATTAGCAAGAGTAAATTTACCTAAGTCAGCCCTGATAAAATGAAAATACACTGGGTAATGCTCAGTTAATGCAAGATACATTATTACAGATCCAAAATATTACTGAAAATGATGGCTGACAATAAGAACCTTACATAAATTACAAAAACTTTACTAGGCCTAAGAATTAACCTTATGCTACACAGTACAAGAAAAAATGCAACAACAGTTATACTCAAATTACACACAGCTGCTAGATGGTTGGAGACTTCCTGAGCACTCACAATAATAATTGTACAGGGGAGGACAGAGATGTGAACAAAATGAGGAGTAGATCTAAGTGGCAATAATGTAGAGACTGAGCTCATTATATAGGGGCCGGCAGAGCTTGATACAACTTGTAAGAAGGACGCGCAAATGAAGCCATGGGGACAAAGAGTTGACAATCCCACTCTGAACAACAGAAAGGACGACTTACTCTACTATAACGGTAGAAGGGGGGGACTGAGGCAGAACACGCTCGTGATCAAACATGCAGCATACTGTGCGTTAAAATTACACAAAGGATGATGAAATCATAGGCTATGTAACAATATATATATAGATATATATATATATATATATATAGATATATTTATATATATATATAAACGGTAGATGAACAGAGAAAAAAAAAAAAAAAAAAAAGGAATCCCAACACCAGATTACAGGTGTCTTCTATTAAAAATAAAATTTGCAAAAGTTGGACGAACTTCTGTAGGTCTAAGTTAGAGGGGAAGCTATTCTGGGGAAGAGAATTCCAAAGAAAAAGCAGTTCGCGGAATAAAAGAAATCTGATAGGCTTAAGTTCCTCAGTATGGCAGTGTGACAGTTCAGTCGTAAGCGCTACCAGGGAAGGTGTGGAGAGGTGGCACAATGGATGCAGCTTCGTCTGAGCATTTGTCATAAAAGTATATGTAAAATATAGCAAGGGAAGCAACATTCGGTCTTATTGTAGGGGTAGTAGTTAATTTGTAATTACTGGGTTAGTAATAATTCTTACAGCTTTGTTCTGAATTTTGCCAATTTGTTTTAGTGCAACCTCTCCACATCGACTCCACAGGGATGAGCAATATTCGAGGTGAATAAGCACATGAGTCTTGTAAAATACAGCCAACTGTTCGTCAACGATGAAGTTGCGGATTCTATGCAGAAATCCAGAATTCACTGAAGTGATCTAATATGAAATGTTTAACTGATGGTATTGTTGAATGAAACGCCGAAAACTTCAATACTTTTAGATATAGGAATATTGGTTGCATTGAAGGTAACATAGGAATCAGCCAATATATGTCTGTTAGTAAACTCTCTTCCTAGCATTAATTGAGACTGTGTGGATTTCTGTCCATTTAGTGGTCTGAGATAAGTTTTGTTCTACTGTATTGAGCTGGGAGTAAGATATATCAAACTCTGTGAGTGAGCCTTTAAATGTGAAGGAACTGTGAATCGCTGAGTCATCTGCAATTGAGTGAATGGGATTAAGAGTGATAAATATGAGGTCATTAATATGAATTAGGAATTGGGTTGGAGCCGGGACTGATCCTTGTGGCTAGCCGGTATTAACCGAGTGGAAATTGGTACATACATCATCTACTTTTATCTTTCTGTTTCAGAGATATGAAAAAAAAAAAAAAAAAAAAAAAAAGGTGGAACAAAAGATTAGAGACTGTAGCAAGAGAATTTGGATACCTGTCGCAAATCAAGTTGTTGGAGGTTGGTTAGTGACATCTTCCAAGAAATAAGAAATGATAAAGTATATATGCATTGTCTGAGTAATTTATCTATAAGAGGAGCAAGTCCTGGGGATTACTTTTTCAAAACGATTGAAGGAACTCCCTTTGTACATGCAGCTTTGTTGGTTGGGAAATTGTCTAGGATGGATTTTACGTATCTAGTCTTTATCTTTAGTGAAGCAGTTTCGATAAAGTCAAGTTCTAGTACAGGAACATTCTGACTGACTTCCTCTAAGGTAGAATTCTGGCAAGTGCACTGGCAAGGATGTTAGCTTTTCCAAGCTGGTCATTCATAGTTTTTCTATTTGAATATTTTAGTGGGTGAATGGGTGATAACTTGTTACTGTTATTGAAAGAACTGAGAGTTGACCAGAATATTCTGTTGTCATTAGGACTGTTTGATAGTCTGGATGCTTGGTTGTGAAAAAAAAGTTTGATTTGGCGATATTTTTTACCGTTTTTGCATGGGTTACAGCAACTTTAGATTGAATGAGGGATTTGGTTGTTTT
Organism: Coenobita brevimanus; assembly: GCF_032717465.1. Taxonomy (NCBI): domain Eukaryota; kingdom Metazoa; phylum Arthropoda; class Malacostraca; order Decapoda; family Coenobitidae; genus Coenobita; species Coenobita brevimanus. Next base: position 2,173,481 of record NC_136966.1, on the reverse strand, counting down.
TAATTTAATTAAGAATTATATGATAAGGACTCTTGCTTTTTTTTTTTTTTTGACAGATGCTGTCAAACCATTTTGGTGGTTGTGTCCGAGACTGAGGGGTTAATCTTACCAGGATGACGACTTGTCTTAATTATTTTTCTCTGCCACCAGGCAATTGTATTCTGCCTAAATCACTCTCTGCATATTTTTCCTGCATAGCCAAGAAACCAAGTGCTTCTTTGTGTCATTCTTCTGTGTATATATAGCAATGAAAGGGTTGATCATTATGTAAGGCCTGTCTAAGTATGATGATCGTTTAGCTGGCTACCCGGCTTCATTTCATTGCTTATCATTTTTTAGTGTGTCTGGAATCGACTTTATTTTCTTAATGTGTTTACCTTGCCTGGGGATTTTTTTTTTATTCTGTAATGATTTCTTTCATAAGCATTTCCCATTCTAGTAGAGTGCTTATACAATGTTATGAATGTACTACAGAGACTTAGCAGGAGTACCTCGCCATGGTTTGGTCATGTGAAGCGAATGGGGAGTGTGAAATTAGCTAGAAGATTATATATGAACGTGGTGGAGGGAGAAGAGGGGAGAGGCAAACCGAGGATGAGGTGTAGGAACGGGGTGGAAAGGTGCACAAATCGGAGATGAACGGAGGGCAGACTGATGGCGGGGGACAGTGGGAAGTGGAGGTGATTTGTTAGTGGCCACCACCTCCGGGATTAAGGATCGTTTGTTGGAGATTTCTAGCACCTGTTCAACAAAGATTTATTCTTCACAATTAATTTCAGTACCCTTGTGCATGATGCTGAAGGAAACTTTGCAGATATTAAAAGAAAATATAAGAACATCGTACAAGGAAATGTCACACTGTGGTAAGTAAGAATACATTCCTAAGGAAGGTTTGCTGCAGAACCTCATATGCCACCTGGAATGCCGCCCTAAACTTTGTCAACCACCCTGTTGTATACACAGCAGGCTGTACTAACTTCCTAATGAACCACTGGTCGCGTAACACTGGCTCACTTTTCGTAGATCCAGCTCTTAGGATTCGGTTATTCCTTTTTTTTTTTTTTTGGGGGGGGGATGGTATGATAATTTCTGTGTTAGTTCTGTTTGTGATTTCAGGGATGTTACAGAGGGATGTGGGGAATAACTTGTCGGAGAGAGAGAGAGAGAGAGAGAGAGAGAGAGGGGGGGGGGGACCTTTTCCCAACTCTACCCAACACAAGCATCCGTATGTCACAGCCGACCATTTTCTTATTCATTACCTCAGCTGTCTGACGTGTCCTCATCTCTCGCATAGTCTTGATTTTTATTTGATATCCTCACTCTCATTCAAGCTCTCGTTATCAACACTTCTCACTCCCGCTTTGCCTTACTTTCATTTTCTCCCAAAGCCTCACACTTTCCTGAATTCACACGAGTCTCTCTCTCTCTCTCTCTCTCTCTCTCTCTCTCTCTGGCTTATTTCCCTTGCTAACCAAGGCACCTCTCTGATTATTTCATTGCTGTTAAAACCTTTGCGTCATATTCTAAATGGATCTGAAGTTTTTGCAGCACCTTTTCCTTCACATATTATACCTCTTTATCCTCCTACATGGTATTGATGCAAACTATGTGGATATTAAAGCGATATAAACAACATACAAGAGAATATTACGGTATCAGATGGTGTAATATGCAAAGTCAATTGATCAGGAAGATGTGTTATGAATCCTCCTGTGTTAATATTACAGTCGTTATTACACAGCGTTACTCATCTCATTGGTGCCTTGACGCCCATGTGTATGCACAGTTCCACAGAATTTGCCTTTATCCAGAGCGTTTGTGCTTCTGTGATCGGTATTATATTAGCGGTGTGTAGATGATGCTGTTTGGATGAAGGGACTAGTTTTGTAGTTATTATGATTCCTAACTGATTTATAGGATAAACATGTTTCCATGTAGCAGTTTAGTATAATCAGTAGTAGTATCTTCTCCGTATTTATTTATTTTAATATGCACTTATATTTAGGGATGAAATGTATGGTTGCAGTATGAGTGAAGACAAACGTATAGAAAAGAAATCATAAACACATCTTAAGCCCAAGGAACTTTGTAAATATGGTGCAGTTGAGGGTCAAAGGTCATATGGTATTTAACGTTTTCTGCTTCTCGCTTTCCTTTTTTTGGTTAATATTCCTAAGCTGAGAGAGGTTTGGTGTGTTTCTTTGCCCGTAGATGATTCTGTCTGTGATATGACGCCCCAGGGAGGAAAATGAAGTGCATGTGGTAATTATGGTGGCGTAGACGGAATTCAGTAAGGGATGAACTTTCATCCCTGACAACTAAGGGGGTAGAGGTCATGGACTTCGGCTTGGGTGGTTCCATGTTAATCAATTCAGATGTAAATTTTGTACCGTAAAGACGGCATGCGTGGATGTAAAACTCTATCTCGTTGCACGCCACCACACCCATACTCTAACCTATTCATGCACGATCACCTGAGCTTCAAAATTTATGCATGCAAAATAGGCGGATAAAAAACAAGCAAGAACGGGCAATATTACTACCACAGCTAAACTTTAGACCAAGGGAAATGTACAATACAGTGAAATGGGATACTCTCAGATAAACACCCACAGGGCTCCAGGTGTGCCATGAAAACTATCGAGACTCCTAAGGTATTAATCCCTTCGGTACACTGACGTCTTTTGTAATTTATTCTTTCTATAGCCTGACAATTTTCTTCGGTTTAGGAGTGATTCATCAAACTCGAGGGGTTATATAGTCTCGATTAACCCCATCACCACTTCATCTTCTTCCAGTGCTGAGTAAAATTGTCTAGGATTAGGAACATCTGAATGAAGAATACACCACCGGACTCAAGGGGTAAAGGTTTTGGCAGAGAGGAATAATGTCACTATTGGGCACAGAAAGTGCATCATCAGAATAAAAGGAGGGAGAAAACTCAGAAACTTCCCATGTCTGTTGCTGTGTCCGTGAGGGAAAATCTGGTGGGGGTATTTTTACAGTCAGGAGCAATAGTTCACCTAATATCCCACCACTTCTCACTGCCCTCTGCTGGCTAGTGAACCCAGCGTGAGTGGGACTTTCTATGATTCTCTGCCCATAGACGATCCTTTAGGACATTATGCATCAAGGAGGAAAGTGGTGGACATACAGTACGTGAGAAGAAGGGTGGTAGACGAAGAGGAATAATAGGCAAACTTTTGTTCCCGATTGTACATATGTTACCGCCTGCATGTGTCCTACAAGATAAATACACAAGAGCCATCCCAGTGGACGTGTTCATATCCACATGCAGGAATACTAACTGAACCCCGGTGAACCTATTATCAGCAGTGGTCTCAGGTTCGGCTGTTAACTTGTCCATTAAGTAAGGGACGTGGAAGATACTTTAATATCTTTTATTCACTTTAAGAGAGTTTCCAAATGGAAGAGATGGCAGAGACCATTATCTCTGTCACTATTGGATGGCTCTCCTCTGATGAATGAAATAGTCTCTGTCCGTCTGAATCTCTCTCTCTCTCTCTCTCTCTCTCTCTCTCTCAGTCGGAATAAATACCTGGCATCCAGTCTCTGCTTGTCTTCTTTCCTCCCTCAGTCAACCTGTTTCTTTTTCGCTGCTTACCACTTCTTCGACTGTTTTTCACTATCCTTATCTCTGCCTGTCTATCTTTCCCTCTCCTCTTGTCAGCCTCTTGCTCCCTCTATACGCTTCTTTGTTTGATCCTTCATTCATTCTCTTCCTCCATAAATTCTTTCCTTCTCTCCCTCCCTCCCACCATTACTCTCGTTCATATTTTATCTTCTTGTCTCTCCCTACCTCTGCCTTTCTTACGTCCCAGCCTGTCTCTTACTCGTTCCTTTCCTCCCTTATTCTCCCTTCCTTCTCCCCTGTCTCTCCTTTGCCTTCTATTCCTTTTTCTCCCTCCTACCATGCCTGGTTCTCTCTCCTACCCACCATATATCTCACTCTCCTCCTTCCTTTCCTTCCCGCTAGTTTGTCTCTCCCTCATTCACTAACTCTCTCCCTCCCTGGGTCTAACACTTCCCCTCACTCACATTTCTCTGTCTCATTACGCTGTCTACATACCCAGCGACCTCACACACAGAAAAGAAACAGACGAGTAAATAGAGACTGACAAGCACAGGCAGACTGATAGTTAGACACACACACACACACACACACACACACACACACACACACACACACACACACACACACACACACACACACACACACACACACACACACACACACAGCACATTCATATTCCTTCGTTAAAACACACACACACACACACACACACACACACACAGCACATTCATATTCCATCGATAAAACACACACACACACACACACACACACACACACACACACACACACACACACACACACACACACACACACAGCACATTCATATTCCTTCGTTAAAACACACACACACACACACACACACACACACACACACACACACTCACTCACTCACACCTGCTACCTGCCTGTTTGCTTTATTCTTATTTGTGTTATTTGTTTTCCTTCTTTATATAAGTCTGCATCTACCCTGATTTTTTTTTTTTTGGGGGGGGGGGTCATCTAGTCTAATCGTATGTATCAGTAAGCGCCTCTAGGTTAATGATCTCATATTTTGCAGGTTATTAGTGGATAAAATCATTGATTGTTTGAAATTACTCTCATGTTAACAATCGCATTCCTTCACTCCTAAATGACTCCTTTAAGACGAATAAGACTGTTTGATGGTAGCAGGGTTAAAATATATATCTAGTAATAATTTTATGAATAACCAAAAGGCAGGCAGTGGATTTCTTAAAGCGCTTACAGTTTAGACCACCAACACTGCAGACAAAACATTTAATGCAGCTTGCTACATCCTCACTCAGCCCTCTTATCCTCCCTGACGTCAAGTATGCTTTGTGCTAAGATGAGGTGTGCATCAGCTTACGGTTCAGAAGTGTGGGGATGAGGCACTGCACACCATTTGTAGGTTTGTATTTTCTCATTCTCACTTAGCGATACTTTCACCTGACTGAGAAGAGGAAATAAGGAGGAAAGGTAAAACTGGTCTAAGCTGAAGGACGCAAAAAGGAATAAAAGGGGAATCAAGTGGGTCATAACAAGTAACAAAGAACGATGGACCGGAGAAAGGAAAGGAGAGGAGGTGAAGGGTGAAGGGTACTGGGGAAAGAGAGGTGGAAGGGAGGGGGAGAGAAGGCTGTAAGGTAGGGGTTAGGAGGAGAGGAGGTGAAATACAGAGGAGTTCAAATTCAGTAACCAGCAACAGATCTACTGGTCCATTCGAGGAAAACGAGAGGATACTTAAAAGAAAGAGGAAGGTATGTAAAGCATATACTGTATATACACTGTACAGAAAGACTGAAAATGGAGGGAGAGGGAAGGGGAAGTCGCAAGAAGGGAAGGAAGTGGAAGGAGGGTACAGTTAAACTAGAGAGGCGGAGGAGTATGAGTAGGGAAGATAAATGGAGAGAAGGAAAGAAGGGAGGAAGAGAAAAGATTTACGAGGAAAGGAGGAGAAAGGTGGGGAGGCGACAGAAGATGGGTGGGTGAACAACACGTACTTGGCGGAGACAGGTGTGAAAACTGCTAATCCAGATTTATTGCTGTCAGGTCCATGAGTAGCAGCCAGGGGTAGACCAATGGTTTTGGTGCGGTTTCTCCCCTTCACGTACAGTACATTGTTTCCGAGTCTACCAGCCGAGTCCTGATAGATTAACAGCTCAAGGTGATATACTCCGGTGGTTCGTTAAATGGACGCCAGTATTCCAAGCACAAATACTTAAAGCCCCGGGAGGACACAGCAGCCTCAGCGTGTGTCAAGTTTACCAGGCGTGGAATTTGCCTCGGCCGAGATGCAGTCACCAGCACATCAGCAGGCCTTACACGGGTAAAGTACTGGAGGCTTATTGATTATATTGTTGAGCCACCTAGGCGAATTTGATAGTTCGGGAGAGATTATCGTGATGTGTATCCAGAATGTGCGATAAGTGAATGAAGTGTTTAATAGCATTCGCTAAAAGGCCATAAATGGGTCATGACTCGGGAACCGGTGGCCCGATTCGACTGGAAATTGTTTTATTCTTCAAGTTAGAGCATTTATTTAACGGGACCTTGCACTAACACAAATTGCCCTACGTTGCGCCGCTTTTGCTGTGTTACGGTAACAGACAAGCCAACAAACATACAGACATCGAATCATTATATTGTAGATCGTAGAAAACGTGTGTGTGTGTCTGTGTGTGTGTGTGTGTATGATCCTACAGAAGTGAAATGTGGCCCCTGTGTTGCCTAGTTTTATTTTTATTATTAATAATTTTTTTTAGTCACCTAAGAGTGTCTACTGATTCAAGGAGAGAGAGCGAGAGATTATGGTGAACTTTGGGACAGATGCGATATTTAATAGTTACGTTGTTTAAAATACTCAGAGAAGAGGTGGAAGACCGGTGGAAACATTAGCGGTGAGACGGAGAGATGACGGAAAAGTGAGAAGTTGTGATAGGTACTGTGTGGTAGGTAAGAGGGTGATGGTCAGGTGGGAGGCTGGTGAAGTGGGAGATTGTGTAGGATGTGATGGGGACATTAAAGGTGACAGATTTTGTGAAGGAAAGGTAAAATGGAAGGAAAGAATTAAGTGAGGTAATGAGAGAGAGGTCAAAAGGAAGGGAAGTGAAGAAGAAAAAGAGTATAAGACTAAGAGAGACAGGTGAGAGGATTGAAATGAAGGGACAATTAACTGGCAGAAGTGAGAATCAAGTGAGAATGTGAAGTGATGGAATGGAAGGGATCCTGTACAGAGTAAATGAAAAAACTGAAAATAATTTAGAAACAGAGTCAAGTGAAGAAGGTGCGAAAATAAGATCTAAGAGATTTTAGAAAGTAAGTGGCAGAAAAAAAAAAAAAAGCGAAATTTAGCTTGGGAATTTAACCCTGTCCATATGAATTCTCCCTTAAGGGGCACCTAATCATCTAACGGCAAGAAGACTATGAGATACAAAGGTGTCATGGCACTGGAGTTAAAAGGAATAGTACGTAATAACTGTAGGAGAGACGTTGCTTACACCAAATAAAACCGCCTAACGTCATCATACTGTAGATGATTGGTTACGAGAGAAGAATGTGACGATAGTTGGAAGAAGTAGGTAACAGGAGGACAAATGAGAAGTGAGAAGGTGAGAGACAGAAGGGGATAAGAAAGACAAGTGTGAAGATGAGAGGGTAATAGGAAATACAGGATTAATTATGAGAATGCGATAGGTCCAAAAGGAGATAAGTGGAATCCATATAGACCATGAAAAGAAATATGGAGAATGGGGAATACTGGGTAAAGTTAGGAATGTGTGTGTGTGTGTGTGTGTGTGTGTGTGTGTGTGTGTGTGTGTGTGTGTGTGAGAGAGAGAGAGAGAGAGAGAGGGAGGGAGAGAATAAACACTAAGCCTAATCCTGGAAGATAAGAAAACAAACACTAAGACTAATCCTGGAGGCTAATAAACCCATATGTTCCATCGTGCATATCTACCCCTCTCTCAGTCCTACTTAACTCACGGGCTGAACAGCGGATAAGCAGGAGGGATTTGGAGATTACAATGTGAGCGAGTGGCGGATTAGTCCATGGGTCACGCAGGTTCAAGGATTAAAGGATTTCGGGGGGAGAAGAGGATGAGAGAGAGAGAGAGAGAGAGAGAGAGAGAGAGAGAGAGAGAGAGAGAGAGAGAGAGCAATGAAAGGATGGCGGAGAGCGTGTTAAACTGTTTAATCTCTGAAGTGTTAATATCAAACCTGAGAATAACCAAGGTCTGAATGTGAAGTGAGTGGAAGTATATGGTCTTTTGTGTTTTCAGATAAACTCTGATGACAGTTCTTTCTTAGTCTATACGCCTGTCTGTTTTTTTTCTTTTTTTTCTTGTTATATATCACTATATCTGGTTATTGCCTCACCCCAAATCTCGTGAGGGATGACCTCATCAAACAGGGCCTACAAGAATTTCTCTCCCTACTCAGAAACGATGTTTTTTTTTTTTTTTTAGGGCTTTAATGCTGTTGTTGTTATTGTTTCTTCCCGTATCCTATGGCGCATCACTCATAACAACAAGAACAAGAAGATTACCATGAAGTGAATTTTGGACTGATGACAAGATTGTGTTCATGTACGTATCACCCTGGTATCTATGCTTGATGTCAACTACTAAAATTTTTCGAGCATGGAAAGAGATTATCTGTAATCCACTACAGCAACCCATATTCTTCCTGACCATACTCTTCAGCTCTATTCTGATTCACTCATATCATTCCCTCATTCTGTGACACTCATTATAAAAATACATATTCTTCATCTCTTTTTTGATTTATCAACCTTACAGCCGTCCATTTCATCCCACTGTCCTTTTCTGCATACACTCTTCAGTTTCATTCCAGCTCAACTTAATCCCATAATCCATCGCTCTCTTCCTTCTTTTACATTTTCCTGACTCTTGATACAGTTACAGTCTATCATTTCATCTCTCTTTTCCTGCATTATTTCCTTCCCTTTATCCTCACTAAGACAAAAGCCCCTAATTCCACCATCCTCCCAATTCTTACACGTTCTCATGATCGCTATTTTTTCGCTTCATTTAGAGTGGTCCTTCTTGTCTTTTCTTAGTGTCCTGCTATATACCAATTATTTCTTCTTCCCATTCGATATGGGTACACAACAGTTAAAGGGATGAAAGAAAGACGCTGGGCACACCGCACGGGAGACACCTATAGGCATTAATATAATCATAACACAATATGTAACACTAGCACAATATGTAACTAGAGCCCCCCCTTCAAGGGCGAAATCACATCAACCGCGAGCCGATACATATCTAGCGAGGCTTTCCTCCTTCTCCCCTATTCTGTCTCTCTGTCCCTGCATGGTACAACGGATAACCTTTGCCTCCTGCTCCGCTTCCCGCCCCTCCTCCTGTCCATTCATCTTCATTTTTCTCCATCTCACTCCCGATGCAATGGAGTATCTCTCTTTTTCCTTCTCTGTCTTCTCCGTTCCTCTCCCTCTCCACCATTCAGTCTTTATCCTTTCCCCCTCACTCCTCCCCTGTCCCTCTCCCCTGAACCATTTCTTTTGGCCATGGTTAAAAATTCTGCTTAGCCTAAGTTGTGTATAAGATTGCTAATATATACCTTCATTCTCACTATTGCATCCAACAACCCTTTCATTACCAAACTAGACTGAACTGATAATTACAAGAAAATAATTTGTCTATCCACCTATCTACAGCCACACGCCTTAATCCTGGAAGGGGCGGTCACAAACAAATCACCTATACCAGTCCTCTGCTATCAGACTGTCCTTTCTCCAGGTCACATCCCTGTCATGCATACTACTCTCCACTGCATTCCTCCACCTCATCCTTGGTCTCCCCCCTTCCCTCTCCCTTTCATCTCACTCAAATACACTCTTGGTCAGTTTCTCACTCTTTGTTTTCTCCTCATGGTCAGACCATCTCAAGACACATCTAATGCTTTCCAGCACAAAATAATAAGATATATTAGTGTGTGTAATTGCTATAGGGTAAGTTATTTATGGCAGAATTTGGCTCGAATCTTTTACGAATACGGTCCCAGTGGTCCTACTTGTGGTGGCTGTTGTGTCCTTGGTCACTCCATGACCGGTTCGCTGAGGACCGGACCGCTCCATTAAGGGAGGGTCAGCCATAACTAATCACACTGGTTTGGGACGAGCTGATAAAAGGGTGGGATTAACATGAGATTGCTCAATGTATACAACTGTGTCTCCCCGCTGGACAATCTGCCATCTGACCCTGTGGTTACAAAGCCATACATCTATTGACCAGGCCATTGCGAATGGTAGAGGAAGATACCCTCGCAAAAGTAAGGGCAGTTGCGTACTTTAATTCTGCTCCACCTCTAAGAAAAGAAAGCAGAAGGAAAGGACGAGAAGAAGGGAGGCTGAGAGGTAGAATGAGATGACGTGCGGAATGGGTAACAGACAGAAGTGTTTCTCCAACGTTAGGTAGAAAACTAAGGAGGTTTTCAGCGATATTAATGCAAGGAATTGTACGTTTGTTTTGGAAGTCGTTATCAATATGGATAAAATATAAAAGTCGTTATGGCAAAGCAGTCTAGGAGTACATTAATATTTATAGCCCGTGGCTCATCTGAATTTGAACTCAATTGGGGGAGGCGGTGGCTGAATCGGTAGAGAGGCGGCCTGCAGTCCTGATGGACCCACGTTCGAATCCCGGCTGGGGCAGGGAACAGTTTAAGGATTTGAATTTCATAAAAGCAGACTTTCCTGATCTACCAGATGACCCGCCGACATGTCATAAAAGTACCCCCGCTAATACCAATACACCAGTCCTGTATGAGACAGCCCTAGCATGTATTCAATATGGACGGTGGGTGTTAGCGCCGAAGTGGTGACATGTGGAGGTGTAGGAGGACTACTGGGCCTTGAGATAGGCTATTGCCCCCGAGATATAGGCCCTGAAGCCTTTGCCCAGAGTCGGACACATTAAAAAAAAAAAAAAAAAAAAAAAGGCTGAGAGTATCCTTCACCTACAGTCCTCCACCCTCCCTTCGGGGGATGGGGAGGGAGCTAAGGGGCACTTGTATATTAAGCAGTGGTGCTGCTCGGCTATATCGGAACCACCAAGGGATATAGTCAAGACGGTTATAGTTAAGAGGTGATATTATGCACGTGTGTGGGCGTGTGGCCGAAGAATAAAGTCAGAAAAGTTAAAAAAAACTCAGGTACTGGGAGACGGCGTGGGCTGCGCCGTGTAAAACTGACAACAGCTGCAAGAGTGATGGATGAGGGTGAGTGTGGGGGAGGGGGACGAGTATGGAGCAGGATGGGAATGGGGGATGTTGCGCGAATAATGGAGTGGAGGACAACGGGAAGGTAAACAGGTAAATGTTATCAGATGATTTGTGTGTTGGCGAGGACATGTTGAAGTGGTAACACTAGGGTGGACAAGAATGATGATGGTACGGATGAACGGTGAGAAACTTATCGCTGTTTAAATCACATAATAAACCTGAATGACCAAGGCTGACAAAGATACATTGTAATGCAACACTCTTCGTTTAGTAAAGTAAGTAGTATTTTCTTTAACTGCTTGGCCTAAGCAGTGTAAATTGGTTTTGCGTTAATCTAACATTCCGGTAAATATTACTTCCTCGGTTGAAGGGGTTAATAGTTATTCCTACTGTATTTTTGCAAGGCTTTTCTGACCACCCCATTCATATTGTTATTATTGCTCGTAAATGTGGCCGTGAAAAATAGAATAATATTCAATAACACTTACTGCAGATGTAAACTGAGGCGGGGTTGAGCCGGAATGTGCGACGAGAAGTGCTGGCTCCAGCCCAGTCAGACACAAGTTGATGTAGTTGCACTGCAGGTTCCTCTTTTTGTCACACTTTCAGTTCAATGTTAATGATCAACGTTTAACATACTATAACAAGTTTTAGTCACATCATGAACTCAGACGGCCTGGACATATTAGACTAAGGAACAACTAGTTAATGTCAGAAGCATTTCCTTCTTTTGTCATCATCATCATCATTCGGACTTCCTGCCCCACCCTAGGGCTGGGCGAGGAGCAGCAATGTCCAGAGAGCCCATGTTTGCCCAATCCAATTAGCCACGCTTCCACTAACTCATTATTCAAGCTCCCGGAATCCTGGCTCTATCTGATAGGCCAGAAAACTTTCACCACATTCTGGAGCTTCACATAAACGTATCCGATAGAGTCAATCCGAAGGCTGTCACGTTAAAAAAGGGTATCAAATTCCTGATCATGCACTTCTCAAAACATTCATCCAGCCAGTTCTTGTCAGTTCCCTACCCTCACAGACTTCCATACCTCTTTTCTTCACACACTCATCCACCATATCCCTCCACCTTCTCCTTGGCCTACTTTTTTTTTTTTTTTTTAATTTGCTCGACTCCGGGCATAGGCTTCACAGCCTGCTCCCAAGGCCCAGTAGTCCTCCTACATATCATATACCTCTACATGTCACCACTTCGGCGCTAACACCCACCGTCCATATTGGATACATGCTAGGGCTGTCTCATACAGAACTGGTGTATTGGTATTAGCGGGGGTATTTTTACGACATGTCGGCAGGTCTTCTAGCAGATTGGTAAAGTCTGCTTTACATGAAATTCAAATCCTTAAACTTCCTTGCCCCAGAGGGGATTTGAACCTGGGTCTGGTAGGACCGCAGGCCACCTCTCTACCGATTGAGCCACCGCCTCCTCCCTTCTTCAAATTCGTTCAGATATACCTTTTTCACGACTCTATTGTTATCCATTCTTTTTACATGACCATGCCATCTCAGTACACTATCCTTGATTCTGGTGTTCACAGACTTCTTCACTTCGCATCTTTTACGAATCACATAATTTCGTATCCTTTCCACTTTCTGTACTCCACATACATTCCTCAGCAGTCCCATCTCCATTGCTCTCACTCTTGACATTTCATTTTCATGCCACACCATAGTCTCACATCCATATGTTAATGTTGGCACTAACACTCCTTCATGTAACCCTCGCGCAGCTGCCTCTGTTTCTTATCAAGGACTTCATAGCACCAGCTACTCTCCTTCCTTGTATCACTCTGCTTTCCACTTCTTTTGTACAGTTTCCTCTCTTTTCTATCACTGTACCCAGGGATTTGAACTCTCACCAATTCTAGTCTCTCCATTCACGTAACATCACACTGGGAGTCACCTTTTCTCTCGGTAACCATCACTTTACTCTTTTCTACATTTACTCTCAAGGCACGACGCTCACAGACATCAGCAAAGCTTTGCACTAGTCTACCAAGTTCTTGTCCGGTATTTGCAAGTAGCACTGCATCATCAACATACAACAAATTTGAAATATTCCATCCATCACCATTCGTTACCAACGGCATCCCTCTCTCCATTACTCGCGTTTTTACTTCTCTCATCACCCCATCCAGATATATATTGAATAACCATGGGGACATCACACAACCTTGTCGCACGCTCACAGTGATCGTGAACCATTTATTTAAATGCCCATTTACTCTTACACATGCTTCACTACCATCATGAAAACTCTTGACGGCACCTAGCAACTTACCATCTACACCGTACATGCGCAAAACCTTCCACATTCCTTCTCTGTCTACTTTTGTCGTATGCTTTTCCCAGATCCATAAATGCCATAAGCACCTTATAGTCCTTCTCACAAGCCTTCTCCACTATCTGTCTCACTGCATATATTTGATCCACACATCCTCTGCCACTCCTAAATAATAATTTATTGTCCATTTGATTTCGGTGAGGTTTTATGATGATACAGCAGAGAAGAAAATGTGCCGGTTTACATGACTTATTGTGCATGTTAACTGACAAGGATACGCCAGGGTTACAAAGCGCTGCGTTTAATAATGAACGATAAGTAAAAGCTTTCATGATTAAGTTTTCTTATATGATTTCTGAGAAGTTTTTATGAAGCAAGGGAAAAATATCAACTTAAATCACACACAACGGACACACACTTAGTACGGCAAAGTTCTTTGTTTTATCAGGTGATACGTTTCCTTTATGTAAATATTGCAGTGTCAGGGTGATACCACATTTTTATTAAACTCTTCCTCTCTTCAGACTATTTGACTAGGGATTAGCCGCACTGTGAAGTGATGAATTTACAACAATATACAAACCAGTCAGTAATGTCAGGAGTCAATATATTGGGTAAAAATATGTTTGCTTATGCTTGACATTTATTTTTGTGTATTAATTTTATTTGCAAGTTAGAATAGGCTAGGTTACATTGAATGTAATTAGGTTTGGTTAAGTTTGGGTTGTTTGTATTTGGTGAGGAGCTATACAAACTCCAGCAAACCCCGACAAACATTTCCCTCTGGTTCAAGACACGTAATTAGTTAAAAATAATATAACGGCTGGTGCCCTCTCCTTACCCCCACCCCCCGAGACACACATTCTCTCTCTGCTTGTTCTTCTGTTTCTGTCTCTTTTCTCTCCCTCCCTCTCCCTCCCTCTTTATTCATTTATCTGAATATCTGTCTGTTCCTCTCTCTCTCTCTCTCTCTCTCTCTCTCTCGCACGTAAAACCCCGATGGCTCATACGATAAAACGAACAACAAGGCAGGCACAGCCCCACTCTATGCCATTCTAGGCTTATCAAATCATAATAACACGGTCGTTTGTATGCACTTCTTATCTACCCATGTACCCGCCTTCATAATAAAGCTCGATGCATTAAATCCCAGGATGACAGTGCTGACAAGGGTGAATTAAAAGCAGGTAAAAACAAAGACATACACATCAGCCAGACAGTTGTCGAGGGTTGTATGAGAGTGTGTTGTTGGGCATGTGTTAGGCTTTATTTTTAAGAGAATCTGTGAGTTTTACCGGCAGTGCATGTTTGTGTGTGTGTGGGGGGGGGAGGATGACTAATGAGTCGAATGTCGTGGTGGATGTGGTTTTAGGTGGATTATTTGTGATTACTGATGCTACAAGAGAGAGAGAGAGAGAGAGAGAGAGAGAGAGAGATTGAGCCAAGGTATAAGTATAAAAAAAAGGGGGTGATATGACAGGTGACAGACGTGTACAGAGAGATAGATGGACAAGAGATATGACATACCAAAGAAACAAATCATAAACACAAGATGGACAGAATTATACTAATCCAGTCCGACATGCGGACAGACAAGTAAAAATAACGTGAAAAGTTTTTGTTCGGGTGCAGTCAAACTAAAGAAACAGACGACACCTTTGTGTATTATAGTGTTTATGTACATGTGTGTGTGTGTGTGTGTGTGTGTGTGTGTATATATATGTGTGTGTGTGTGTGTGTGTGTGTGTGTGTGTATATATATGTGTGTGTGTGTGTGTGTGTGTGTGTGTGTGTGTGTGTGTGTGTAAACAACGCAGCAGATCCTATTGCATTTCAGATAAATGGCGAAAATGTAAAGCAGGTGGAGAATTTTACCGACCTTGAAAGTGTGCTCACAGATAAACATAACGTTGATGCAGTTGTACTTGCCCGAATCCACGACACCTCAGCCTCTTTTGGGCATCTCAGATCCAGTCTTTGAAAACACAACTTGAGAACGAGACGAAGGTATTAGTACTCTTTTATGGCAAACGCTCAAACGAAGTTGCATCCATTGTACCACCTCTCCACGACTTCCCGCATGCTACGCGGGCACCTGGTTTCGCTCATGACTGAATTGTCACATTGCCATATTGCTGGAGTTCTGCCTATCAGAATTCTTTTATTACCCGAACTGCATCTCCTTGGAACTCTCTTCCCCAGAGTGGTTTTCCCCCAGCCTTCAACCTGCGGCTTTTCAAGTCCAACTGTTACAGATTTTTTGTGGATGGAGGTCACCTGTAACGAGGTGTCTGTATTATTATTCTTTTTTTATTTTTCCTTCCATTGTTCTGTTATCGTTAAAAAAAGTATATACAGCTGTACATCTACCCATCCTTATATAAGGTTCTTAATCCCTGACTACTTACCAGCGTCACATCAAACAGCTTGAGTCTTTTCACATCCGATGCTTACATTCTAGGACTCACATGGGAGGATAAAGTTCCCCACCCACAAATTCGCCACTGGGCAATGTCAACCAGCATAGAAACTATAAAATAGCTTAGATGGGTCGGACACGTATTCCTCATGACTAAGCACCTCCTCCCCCTCCAGGTTCTGTATGGCCAAATCCCTGCAGCACTTCACAACCCAGGGGGACAGACGAAGAGATATAAAGATCATAAAAGGACAACCCAGAAGCGTAACATCACACCAAAAGATTTTTAAACCAGTGCCCCTGACGGTAAACAATGGTGAGCCCTCTGCAATGAAACAAACATTCACCTCGCAGAAGCTCGGACCTGGCCAGAGAGGAGCGTAGACAACGGAGGCACAACCAAGACAGAGTTCTCCCAACAAACCCCGACTTGATATTCCAACTGTGTGGGGATCCGGAATTGGTCTGCACAGTCACACAAGACTAAGAAACACACCATGTTAGTGAGTATAGTATCCGTCGTCTTCTGTAGTACGACAGCTTTAAGTGTGGATGTGTGTGTGTGTGTGTGTGTGTGTGTGTGTGTGTGTGTGTGTGTGTGAGGGGCGGGGAGTAATTAGGTGTCGCTATAATCATATTCTAAATCATCATATCTTGGATATATGGGTAAATGGGTAACTGGGTGTGCTGAAAGGGAAATTCCTGGATAATGTGGTGTTTGTATAACTAGGTCGTTAGAGAATCTTATTTAAAGTACAATCTTTTTACGAGTGAAAATAAAGTTGGATTGGCTCATTATATGGTGGTAGTCTGCAGTGCCCCAGATCCTCTCAGTTACTGCATCCCGTATTTTGTGTAAAAATTTCAATTTGTGAAGGGAGGTAGTACGAGGCACCAATTAAAGAAATGTTTGGACCATTTGGTAAGCATGCACTGTACAGTGAGAAGTCCTGCCGCTTAATAATGAAAATAACCAAGTATTTGGATAAACAAATATCTGGATGATAATATAAAAGGATAATCCAGGCACCTCCATTTTCTTGGGTGGCCCTCTCGTGGTGCCAGTGCCAGTCGCTGAGCTGCTTGTGTTGGTGTGGAAATTCTGAAACGATGTCCAAACTGGGGCTGAGTGGCGATATGCATGACTCCCATCAGTTGTCCATGCCCCCAGCGCTCACATTCTCTCCCCTCTCTTCATCTCTCTCTCTCTATCTCTCTCTCTCTCTCTCTCTCTCTCTCTCTCTCTCTCTCTTAGGAGCGGGTTGGGTCAATGGTAGACCGCTTGGCTCGAGACCACGAGGTAGCTGCCTCGCTGGGAGGGGTAGCGCTCTCCCGCCACCCTAGCAGGGCTATAATGGTCTATCCAGGACTAGCTCGGGGGATTATTCATCTCTCTCTCTCTCTCTCTCTCTCTCTCTCTCTCTCTCTCTCTCTCTCTCTCTCTCTCTCTCTCTCTCTGAGTCAGACGGGGGAGGGCTGAGGCAGACAAGATAGCTCGTTCCATTTAGTACTGGTCTCATGTGCAGGGTACTCTGTGGAATGGGTTCGACCTTCACTGCCTGCCAGAGTTTGTAGGGTGGACACTTACAAACTACTGCCTCTCCACAACAGTGAATGTTAATAACCTATACCTTATCACCATCTACTACCAATGTCACCTTTTTTACCATCTGCGTCTTGGTTCATTCCTACCTTCCGCCTGACATACGTTATACCACCATCTATTGCAACTGCGTTATGATTCACCATATGAACCTTGTGGCTATCAAAATTTCCTCCTAACCTATACCTTACCAATGTCTACTATCACTATCTTCTATTTCTCTCTCTTTGCCATCTATCTATTGTCACCTTCACCTAAGCTACACCTCACCACTGTCTCCTACCACTATCTTTTGTTCTACCGTCTGTGCGCTGTATCTATCCTGTCTTTCACCTGACCTACACCTTACCACTGTCTACTTCCACTATCTTCTGTTTCACCGTCTATGCCTTGTATCCGTCTTACCCTCCACCTAACATGCATACACTGTCTTCTTCCATTATCTTCTGTTTACCGTCTGTGCTTTGTATCTGTCCTATTCTCCACCTAACCTACACCATAACACTATCAACTACCACTATCTTCTGTTTAACCGTCTGTCTTTTGCGTCTGTTCTATCTCCCTCCTAACTACAGTGTGACTTTACCCAGTTAAGGGAGAGGAAGAAAAGGGGACGGGGTTGGTAGGGAGAAGTGGAAGGAGAAGGAGAGGAGAAGGGAAAAACGCTTACGAAAGAGGTATGTAATACGAGAGGGTAGTAAAAAAGGGCAAGGGAACCGAAACAATGTAATTATAGGGTAAGCGAGCATGAGTCAACACAGAATGCGAGGAAAAAATTATAGCAACGGGAAGGAGAGAGAGAGAGAGAGAGAGAGAGAGAGAGAGAGAGAGAGTTATAATGCATTAGCTATGACAACGAAGGATGCTTATTTTTTCATTATAGCAATTAATGGGAAAAGAAGTGCACATACAGCAGTAGTAGTTGTACCCCCAGGTTCAACTGAATGTGAACCCAGTACACTGCAGACTGAAATTGTCTCTCCCTTCCCCTCCTGCAATCCACCATCTCTCTGTCAGGGGATAGGGAGGGAGTTGAGGGGTGCTTGCATAACCAGGCAGCAGAGCTCCCCCAGATACGTCGGTGCCACCCTGCGAAGGCTCCCCTCATCAACATCAAAGAAGTGTGTATGAAGCTGGGAGTTGACGGCGCACAAGGAATTAAATGTCGAGAAATAAAAAATGAAAGTAAGAAGAAGGCTGGCTATTAATTTGTCGTTGTGCGAAAAAGAAAACTTAATTAATGAGAAAATGAAAATGAAAATTTAGGTGGGTCGTAAAGTGAACAATGATTATTGGAAAGAAATAATAAAGGGTAGGAGTAGAAGACAAGTAAGAAAGGACTAGACGAAATGAAGGAACAGAAGAAGAGGGAAAGAAAAGATGGGAGTAAAGAGTAAGAAGTAAAGTTTAAAAGTAGGAAGCAGGAACGAAAGGAGAGGGGAAAATGAAGGGATAAAAAAAAAATGGGGGGAAGAAAAAAAAGACAATACATGGAGACTGTAAAACGGAGGATGGCGGGAGATGAAGAGAAAGAGTGAACGAATGGAGGGAATGGAAAAAATGAGAATGGGAGAAGCGAAGGAAAAAAGATAGAATCGAGAGAATGGATGGATCGAGGATTAATGACGGTGGAAAAGGAAGTAGTGAGAGGGAAAAGATCGTAAGAGAAGGACAGAAGTGGAGGAAGGGAAAGAGAATTAAACAGGGTGGACCGGATAATATGATTACTGAAAGGATATTCCAGAAAAAAAAAATAGTGATGACAGAGAAATATGGAAGAAAGAAGCAAAGTGAAATGGTGAAGAGTGGGAGAGAGAATAGAAAGACGGGATGGCGGGAAGACTGAAATTCAGGGGTGAGGTTCTCAGAAGTATTTTACGATGAAGTCCCTGTCTCAGTTTTTGCAGGATGGCCAAAGACATCAGGATGTTTCCCTCTTCTGTGCTCTTTCGTCAAACAAAATTGTGGCTACAGGAGGAAAACTGTCAGAGCTGTTATCTGTTCTGGATGGAAGGACAAAAAGAAGGACGAGAAGAAGCTTTCGATGTCTCCAGTTATTCCTGTAAAAACAAATCACGGTTACGACAGGGACTCGATCATAAATATGTTCGAGTATCCCACCTCAGGCTCCGATGACATTAACGACTGAATAAAGTCGCCTGCTGGTACCTGGAATTAAATAATAAGAGCAGTCCCGAGCACGAGAGGGTTGATGGTGAGAGAATTATCACTCTCCGGCTCCTGTGCTCGCTCTCAGTGGAATAGAATGGCTTGGCGTTAGGTGGAATGGAAAGCTAGACGTGTTACCATGAGTGGGAAGACGAGAGGAAACAGCAAGGTGAGACGATAATAACTGTAAGAGGAGATGTGGTGAAATGGGTAAATCAAGTGCTGAGAAAAAGGAGTGACAGAGGAAAGGAAATGAAGAAAGAGAAAGAGGAAAGGGAAGGAGAGAAATGAGCTGAAGAGAAGGAGAGGGAGGGAGGATGGGTAAAAGTAAGATAGTGGAAAGAGGGAAAGGAGACAGATGAAGGGGACCAAGAAAGGAAATGAACTGAGAAATGGGAGGGAAGAGAAGACGAGAATGGAGGAATGTAATGGGGAAAGATAGGCAGAAGGGAGAAAGAAATGACAGACGAAAGTAAAGAGAGAGGGAAGAGGAAAAGGAGGAAGTGACTGGAGGAAGGAAAAATGAAAAGAAATAACAGAGAGAGAGAGAGAGAGAGAGAAGTAATGTGGTACACAGAGACAGAAACTCATCCAAGTATCAGTATCAGGGAGAGGCAGGTCACCAAGGCCGTGGGAGAGAGGGGGAGGGAGTGAGAAGGGAATGGGAGAGTGAGAGAGTGACGGATGAAAAGAGTGAAACAGGAATTTATACATTTTTAACAAATAATTAAAGGAGAGAGAGAGAGAGAGAGAGAGAGAGAGAGAGAGAGAGGTAAGAGCAGTGTATAAATAACAGGGAGGAAGAGAAGAATCGACAATACATAATCTGCTGAAATAACATGAGGAAATTATTGTATCTAACTTATTAGGTGGGAACGATTACCTGCAGTTGATGTATACAAAGAAACAGAGTCAGATAAGTAGACAGATAATGAAAGAAACATATAGACAGACAGACAGACTGACAGACAGACAAACAGCTAGGTAGACAGAGAGATAAGCTGACACATAGATCGATTTTGATAGGTATATTTACAGAAACAGTTAGACGCACAGACAAAGCGACAGGCAGACAGACAGAGACGGATTATGCACAGATATATAGACAGATAGTTAACAGACACATAACTAAACAGTATAGGCAGATAGTCCCACTATATTCCTTTGCATAATTTAAATATACTTTAGAAGGCGGGAAACATGATTGGTAAGATTACTGATACTTATTTCTGAGCGGAATCTGGAAAAACAGGTTCCACTAGTTTATAATTATCACCCTTTGTTATTTGATCTCTCTCTCTCTCTCTCTCTCTCTCTCTCTGTTTTATCCCATCACTACTGCTTGTATGTTTGGTTGTGTCAGTATGAGTAATGTTCCCGGACACCCCCACCCTTTCCGTTATCACCCTCACCACACCAGCCCCTCACCCCTCTACACACTTTTTCCACCCTCACCCCTCTACCAGTACACACCTCTTCCGTCATCAACTTCTCACCCCTCTAATCACCCTTTCCGCCTCATCTCCTCACCTCACCATACACTTTTTCAACCATTATCCCTCACTCCTCCACACTACCTCTATCCCTCACTCCACTACTTACCACTTATTCCTCACCTCCTTATCTCTCTACACTGCCTCTCCGCCTCACCCACTCACTCCTTCACACAACCTCTCCGCCTCACCCACTCGCCCCTCCACACAGACTCTCCGCCTCACCCACTCACCCCTTCACACAACCTCTCCGCCTCACCCACTCACCCCTCCATATAGACTCTCCTCCTCACCCCTTCACTTCTCTACGCATCCTCTTCCTCCACACCCCTCTATACACTCCTTCAGCACTCAACACACCCTCGTACCTATCTCTTTCATTTCCTTCCTTCATTTCATCACTATTATATCTTCTAGACTTCGTTCACGAGTACTGGACAGCCTCTCTTCGAAGCTGACCAAAATTATAATTAGGTCTCCAGACCAAAATGTGAAGACCTACTGTATTTACCTTGTTTTCTTCTTCCTCCTTTATCTTCTGCTACTACCACTATTACTACTACCACTACTACTACTACAACTGCTACTACTATTACTGCTATGCTGCTTTCTTCCAAACACCTTTTTAAAAGTGGTGTCATTCCTTCATTTATTTACCAGTCCATTTCACAGCTGGCACAACTGTTCTATGGACAAAACCCCCCCTCCTCACTTTTTTTTTTTTTTTTTTGTTAGCAAAGCATTTTCATGGGTTTTAAGGGATCAAAGGCCACACCATGCAAACACACCCATTTTCCGATCCTACGTTCTTGTATGTTTATTGATCACAGGCAGCTTGCGCACACGTATGTCAGTGTATTTTTGCCATGTGGAGACCGTCCTGTCCCTTGAAAATGCTGGCAATCTTTTTTAGAATGAATTCCACATCCTCTCACTCCCCATCTACATTTGTCCCTCTCCACACAAATCTTTCTGTCCCCCATCTCCCCCTTTCTCTCTCGCTACTTCCTTTATCTACCCCCCCCCCTCTCTCATCCCTCACTCCCTCATCCCGCTACACATCCCTTCCACCCACACCAAACCACACCCTACTATTTAATTCTCACCTTTTACAGCTATCACGAAGAGAGCGGATCTTGATTTTGTCCCTTCCTTGTTTGGCCTGCTCTTGGAAAGACTGTTCTTCCTTTTACGCTTGTGAATATCAACCCCACACACTGAACAGCAGTTAGTGGTGTTCGATCTCACTTCAGAGCGACGTAGAAATAGGATGCTATTTAGTGCCAAAACGATCGAGCCACGGAATCATCCTGCACCTTCTCATCCCCCAATATCAGTTCTTGGTCCGCATGTACATGAGCTTACGAGTGTCTCTAGTGCCATTTCCTTAGCGATTCATTTGTATATCACACCTTAATAATGTACCTATGTTATTTATATTTTTGTTATATTAAACAGATTGCATAAATAACAGAATAATATATCAGTTTACCATAATTAGATATAAACTAATGAGAAAAAGCACTAGCTAGCTTCCTATGCCGACATCAATAAGACCCCTTGCACACCAAATTCTTCTATCTCTCTTTTTTTATTCCATCTATGCCATCGTCTTTCTGTGCTATATTACTTACCTCTCAACCCACCAACACAGTGCCACCCCTTCTGCTCTCACTGCACTTCCTCTTCACCCTTTTTACCTTCACTGCATCTCCTGTTCACACCATCCGCTCTCATGGCATCCACTGTTCTTTTTAGTGTGTGTGTGTGTGTGTGTGTGTGTGTGTGTGTGTGTGTTATTTTTCATCAATGCTTGTTTTTTAGGAAGTTTATTGTTTGTGTATACATGCTACGGTGAAAAGGGTGTACTCGTATATGAGGAAATCTGAGGTGAAGAGGAGGCGTGGAATACCAAGAATGTGCATAGTTATGGTGGCTGAATTGGTAGAAAGGCGGCCTGCAGTCCTAATGGACCCAGGATCGAATCCCGGCTGGGGCAGGGAACAGTTTAAGGATTTGAATTTCCGAAAAAACAGACTTTCCTGATCTACCAGATGACCCGCCAACATGTCGTAAAAATATCCCCGCTAATACCAATACACCAATCCTGTATGAGACACCCCTAGCGCGTATTCAGTATGGATGGTGGGTGTTAGCGCCGAAGTGGTGACATGCGGAGGTGTAGGAGGACTACTGGACCTTGGGATAGGTCACTGCCCCCGAGAAATAGGCCCTGAAGCCTTTGCCCAGAGTCGGACACGTAAAAAAAAAAAAAAAAAAAATGAATGTGA
Organism: Coenobita brevimanus; assembly: GCF_032717465.1. Classification (NCBI taxonomy): domain Eukaryota; kingdom Metazoa; phylum Arthropoda; class Malacostraca; order Decapoda; family Coenobitidae; genus Coenobita; species Coenobita brevimanus. The sequence goes on along the minus strand of NC_136966.1, from coordinate 2,150,346 downwards.
GAATAAGCAAGGTGTGAAACTGCAGTAAATAACAGATTCTGCAAAGGCGAGAAATGGATGGATGAAGTGTGTATGGAGACACAGAAGACGATTTTTTTTTTTTTTTTTTTTTTTTTTTGGTAACTTCGCGGTCGACGGAATGCTGTTATCAACTGGCAAGGTGATGCACGTTTTTGGGTGGATCAGTAGGCCGGTGAGATCAAGTCGAGAATTTCGAGGGCTTGAATGCTGAGTGAATGGATGTGGGGCTTATAATGACTAAACACTCTTAATACTTCCCCATGTTTTGTAATTACCAGTTCCTATGCCTTGATCCCTGGATGATTTTTCCTGTTGTAAAGTACAGGTTTCTCTCTCCATTCTGACATGCCGTACGTGCTAGGGATAGATTAAAAATATCTACTTACTCGAGTGCCAGGGGATTATCTCAGCCTCTTGAGGCCCACAGTGGGGGCGGAGGTAACAAGATTGTGACAATGTGACATAACTTTTACCTGGTCTTGGGGTAGTGGATTGCTGCCTGGCTCTCACCTGATAGTCCCGGGTTTAATTCCTGGCAGAATGATTATATATTGGATGATTTTGCCTGTGTAAAATACAGGTTTCTCTCTTCAGGCAGTTTCATCTGTTCGTTTGTTTGTTTGTCCACACGATATCTCCAAAAGTTCTCAATGGATTTCAACGAAATTTTGTGGATGGGTGGACCTTGTACCAAGAAATAGTTTATTAAATTTTGGAGCGGATCAGGATCCTGCAGTGGCACTGGCGGAGATATGCGCTCTCTGAGTGTTTTCTTCTTCTTCTTCTTCTTCTTCTTCTTATTATTATTATTATCTATCCATCCATCATCCAATCCTATGTTGCCCCATGAAGAGAGTAGGATCCCGGGGCTAAGGCAGTTGGTTCTGATATTTAAGATAAGAGTGACCACCCTCACTCATTCCTGAGTGGCATTATGTGAGCAATAAACACCAATCATCCCTTGGATATAAACCTTCACCGGCTCAATCCGATTGGAGCGCAATAATTACCCACTAAACCACCAGGCGCCAAAATTTGATTATATGGTTACCACCCAGCGTAGTAAATGGTTTCCTGGTGTACATGAAACCATTTGGCTTGTCACGCAGTGTAGAGCCACCCACAGGCAGAAGGAAGAGGAATGAAGGAAAGAAAGAAGAGGGAGCGTAAAGTCACCCGTAGGCAGAAGGACGAGGAAAGACTGAAGGAAAGAAAGACAGAAGAGAATGGAAGGAAAGAAGGATGGAAGAGAGGACAGGGCAGACATCCGAGAGCAGCACTACATGGAATGAGTGGATGGTGAAAACCCCCACCTACCACAAATTATTATTATTATTATTATTATTATTATTATTATTATTACTATTATTATTATTATTATTAATACTGTTACTACTACTACTGCTACTACTAATACTACAACTACTACTACGACTACTACTACTACTATCATTATTCAGTTGGAGATATTTGTTAGATTTTCCTTTATCCTGTTTTTGTCTTGCTCTCTGGACACCACCTCACTCCATCTTTAGGTGGGAAAAGGAGATGATGATGATGATGATGAATTATTAGTAGGCCTACTCAATATTCTACGGATCAATATAATTTAACTTAAGCATGATATTCAGGATTGAAAAAATGAAGCTGGGTTGAGATGGGTTGGGGAAAGGGAGGTTGGAGAGGTGGTGCTGGGACGGGTGGAGCTAAGCAAGGCTGTGAGAAGGGGTGATGGCAGAGGGAGCGCTGGAGGGGAAAGATGACGGATGGGGAAGGGAAGGAAGTGTAGGGGAAAGACAGGAGGGGAGGAGTGAGGGAAATAGGAAAAAAAAAAGTAGGAGTATAAGGGAGATTAAACAGAGTGGGAGGTGTGGGGATGAGGGTCGTTTTCAGAGTGTGTCTCTCTTATCTTCCCACCATAAGCACACAAGTCTCCTAAACAATGCCACTGGAAGACAAGTCAAACGATGAATTCTAAAGTTAAATATTCTTGCACCCCCTTCAGAGTGCGTGAGGTTAGGGATTACAAGTATACTGGCGTTTTCTTTATCTTGCTCTGTTGTGTTTTGATTTTTTTTTCTGCATTTATGTCCCTGTTGCACTTTGAAGTGTGTTCTTTGTGTTTGCCGTCTGTGGTTTTATTTCATTATTGCTGTACTTGTCCTTTTTCTCAGGCAAGTGATGTTTTCTGTTTTTGTTGTGCTTTCGTTGTTTCACACTGTGCTGTCATTTTCATTTCTGCATTTCGATGCGCTTTCGCTTTATTTTGTATTTCAGTCCGTATATTTCTATCCTGTTATTCACTGGCAAGATTCAGTGTGCACACGTTTTAATGTTGCTTCTCTCTCTCTCTCTCTCTCTCTCTCTCTCTCTCTCTCTCTCTCCATGCCTTCTAAACTTCACCATCATCAGACAAATTGTTCAAGGAATGGTTCACAAACTCGCTCATTTCTTAATTCTCAGAAATTCCTCTTTATTTTCCTGTTTCTCTCTTCTCTTTCTCTCCTCTTTACTTCTTTCTCTCCAATGTTTTTTTTCTCTCCATTACTTATCTCGCCTCTTCCTACCGTTTCTCTCCTTCACTATATATTATTTCCTTCTTTCACTCTCTGTTTCCCTTTTCTTTATTCACCTTCAAATATTTAGTTATCATCCATGGAAACTATTGGATCAAGAAACAGACCAGGCGTAGTGAACTGAGAATGAGAGCTTGACTAGGTGTGTTTATGAGTACGTTGCGGGGAGGAGAAGAGTCAGAGAACGAGATGGAAGGAGAACGGATGCAAGAGTACGGTACGAGTACATACCGAGGAAGAGGGACCCTTTATGAGAAGAAAAATGCCGCGTCTGTCCACTTCTCTCTTTGCACCGCTTTTTTCACCATGTTTTACCTAAAGAATGTTGCAGTGAAAATAATCCATGATCAAACTGCAATTTTGTTAACATGCTGATCAAGTCATTTGACTTTTTCTACTTCTGTTCTTCGTCTATCCATCTCGGTTTCTTTCCTTAATGTCATGTTATTTTCGTTGCTGTTCGCAAAAAAACTTTGGAGTAGAAATAAATTGGGGTCCAACAGGTAATTTTGTAAACATATTTGTCATTGGTTCCATAGCGTTTCATTCTTCCCACCTTACTTCATTTCTTATTTCTCTGTTTCCGTCCTCTGTGTCATGTTATTTTTACCACGATGCACCATAAACTGCAGGAAATAAAATTGGACAAGGTTGTGGAGTCGACATATAAACGCATCCATCATTGGTTTGTAGTTTATTTCTCTCTATTCTCACCTGGTATAACCCTTGTCGTTTTCCCTCAATTTTGTTTTAATATTCCGTTGTTTTCAGTATTATGCACTGAAAATTTCTGAAATGCAAGGTAAACATGGGGAGCTACAAGGAGCATGTAATCTGTCAAACACGCTTTTAATTCATTCTACATTCTTTCATGTTTCCCTGTTCCTTTTCCGTTCTCTCCTATTACCTCTTTCATGTAATATTTTCACTGTCATCCGCAGAAAAATTGTGGAAAATGGTACTGCAGGAAGGGTCGAGGAAACGAAATATAAACACTTCCACCATTGGCCTATAGTTCATTTCTCTCCTTTCTCTTCTTTATCGCAGTTTTTCTCCGTTTCTCCTTATCTCATTATTTTTACTGTCATCCAGTAGAGGCAACTTTTAAATACTGTCATCACCTAACTTTAACTCTTCCTCTTTTTCTACTTCTCCCCTCCGCTTCTCCCATTCCCCGTTCACTTGTTTATCCTGTTAAATTTACTACCGTGGAGGGGATAGGCCAGGTCAGGGACGAAGCCTGTACATGTTTCTTCCCCTCCTTCCATTTCTTCTCTCTGTTCCTCTCCTTCCCCGTTCCTTTCCTTTATATATCCTGTTAATTTTCAATATTATATCGTACGAAATGTCAAGGAAGAAAAGGCCGTTTCAAGGAACAAGCTCGGAAACTGTGCGCTCGTGCCTTACTGGTACTCTGTCACTCTGCACTCCAGCCGGAACATTCCCAAAATATTAGAGTGCCGATAGGACTTGTAAAGATTTTCATAAAGTATCTCATCCAAATGATGGCAATAAGCAAGTTTCAGATAAAAATGCATTAGTATCTTAAATAAGGCAGTATACTTGTATTTTGACTTAAATATTAATCTACCCAGAATAAAGACCATATTCATAGTACAGCTCAACCATTTGTTATGATAAAAAAATAAAGGTGCAGTATTATCAGAAGTACGTATATGTGATCGTATTTATTTCTTAAGTATTCATCCTAGTATGGTAGTGAAGCATTCGGCAACTATACCTTAAAAAAAAAAGTACAGTGAAAACCTACGATCATTGAGACAGGTTAAAAGTAGTTTATTTCATGGATACGAACCCTGACCTCGACTTTCGCATATCTCTCTCTCTCTCTCTCTCTCTCTCTTCTGTCTCGGATGATGGATAATAAAATTAGTCGCCGCGACTGAAAGAATTATGTCTCCCGATATACTAATATCAGTATTCGTGGCCGGCTTCCCTGCCAACAGTTTGCCTTTACCCTGCTTTCACTTGCAGTTCACGCCTGCCCCGCTGCAAATGAAACTGTCTAGGTGGCAGGAGATGGTGAAGATTTTCATTACTTAACTAAAATTGTTCATTTTTATTTTGTATCTTTTTCCTAAATTCTAGTGTACTGAATGGCTAGAGTTAAGCGAGAAAGATATTCTAAAACTACTCCAATTAACCGTCAAACAGCGGCTGACACGTTTTGAAATTTACTGTGGTTAATGCCGGGTTAAAATCAGACGATGTTTTGCACCATGGGGACACCTTCCGTCTGATATATATATATATATATATATATATATATATATACATATATATATATTGTTATTTTAAGAAAGAAATCTGTATCACATCGGCCATACCTCTCCAACATTCCAAGCCATCAGTCTAAATTAATGTCCCACTCGCTTGCTTTCTTTTTTGGAACCCTTTATACAATAATGTATAAGTATTTTTTTTTTTTCGTCATAATACCGGATAATTTCGGTGTTATATTTCTCTTGTTTATTTTTGATGTACAACCATTCCTTTTTCCCCAAGTTTCTGAAGAACTTCCTAATTATTTACAGTACATAAGGATATTTTCGCTTACATTAAAGATGACTCCAGTTAATTCGGTGTGGCATGTTATAGTTGTTCCAAAGATCCCTCCCCCCTCCCTCCCCCCCTCTCTTTCTCTCATAACTTATTCGACTTCTTTTCTTCCTCATGTTTGCATTACCCTATTCATGTGTTAGAGTTGAGGGGGAAAACTGTCTGTGAAAGAAGGGAAAAAGGAAATGAAATAAATTTAGAAGCTTGAGAAACGGAACAAAGAGAAGGAATGGAAAAGGAGAATTAGGAGTGGAAAGAGAGGAAAATCGATCATAAAAGGAAAATACAAAGAAGCAAGAGAAAACGAAAAAGAGAAGAACAGGTATTAGGCAAGAAATGGGATATGCAAGTTCAGTTAAGGAAACGGAAAACTCACAGAGAGGAAGAAACCGGGGGGGATAGACTGACGGAGAGAGAGAGAGAGAGAGAGAGAGAGAGAGAGAGAGAGAGAGATGTTCTGTCATTTTTGTGTTATACGAGTAGGTCCCACATCGTCTTCCTTCCCATATTTCAGGTCATATCTCGATAACTGTGTGTGTGTGTGTGTGTGTGTGTGTGTGAGAGAGAGAGAGAGAGAGAGAGAGAGAGAACCCCCCCCCCTTTTTTAGTCCATCTCCTAGGCCAGACGCTTGCGCTTCTGTCAATGAAACATGCAGTTTTGTGTATTTTATGATATACAAGCCGAAAAGGGAGGGCTGATTCGGCCTTCAGCCAATATACGGTACCTAATGTAACTTTTCAACAGTCAGTTACCCCTGATAAATCATATACCATAACACTCCCTGGATCATGCTGAATCAAAATATGTATCATATGTGGGGGTAGACTCTAAGGGAGCCGAGTTTATTAGTAACAAACATACAAACATTCGCCTTTATTATTATAGATATCAGTCATTGTTGGCTTTGTTGCAGCGTTCATTAAAGAAGGGTTCTAATATTCCTTAGTTCATTGCCGAAAACATTTAATAGTATCATTGTTATATAAAAAGTATGTTACGCATTGTTTTTACTGTATTCCGTACTAACAACAGAATGAAGTACATGTACTAGGTGTCTGTCCTAAAGGAAGGCAATGTTCTTGCCTTGAAGATAGCTCTGAAGATATATCGGGGCCGAATAAAGAGGGGGTCAAAACCCCCAAGACCCTCACACCAAGTGTCTTCCACTTTTCCTCGTTTTGAGGTTGATTTAGTTTGCACGCATCAGTCTCAAGACCCGAGAACAGTTCATCAAAACGCTTACCCATTTCTTAAAATGACGTAATTTTACGCTTTATACTTCCTATGTCCAGACAATTTTATTCAGCTTATGAGAGACTCATGCATAGAAGGGAATGGTGAAGTCTACATCTAACCCCTGCAGTTCGAAAAGTCTCTAAACAGAATAAAAATGTCTAGGAATAGAAAAAAATAAAATAAAAAGTACGTCACGGGAGCAAAATGGTTAAGTGGACAGCAAAGACAGTATCAGCGGAAAGAATACAGTATATATGGCATTAGGTCGTTCCTATAATATTCCTAATTTAACTTGGCCTAAAACTGCCTGCCATCTCAACACCTTGAATGCTGAGTTATGACAAGAAATTAGCACCAGGATATGATGATGGTGGCGCAACACTACTGACATACGTGGACACAGCATTACGTTATTCTGTCTCTGGCCTACAAGAAACAGCCTCTAATGGACAAAAATTCGCGCCAGTTAAAGGCAAAAGAACTATATGAACCTTCTACCCACAACTTCTCCCCTTCTTTTCAGTTCAAATGGTGGTAATGTTAGGTAAAATGATCACGTAGCTTTATACTGACTCTGGACCCTGATTCACAAACAAACAAATAATTAACTTTCTCTTAAGTAAAAGTTTGATTTGCAGGAAGAAGAAGCTCAGAAACTTGCTATATTCCTTCCCTGTCCTGCATAAAAATAACAGCTCATGATAATTCTTTTTTCGTCCTCACGATTTGTTTTTGGTGAAACAACAAAAGACTTGCAAATATTCTTCCCTTTCTTTGTCCTTCCTGAGAACAAAAAATAATAACGAATCTGAGTAACGAGTGGGAATCGAGCGTATATTTGAGAATCCCGTCTCTGCTGTGCTCCTTCACGCCCTTTAAACCCTCATTCCCTCGTATATTTCCTAATTCACAACCCGCGCCAAATGTTTCCACCAATAAATCACCAAGGAACACATTTATTTACAACAACATATGGTCTCTTCCTGTCCACAACTCCCTCCTCTCTCTCTCTCTCTCTCTCTCTCTCTTAATTTCCTCATTCTAATTTACGTCCTTCTTTTTCTCTTTCTCTGCGTGATCACTTTCTTTTCTCACTCCCTCCTCCTCCGTCCTTCTCGCCTCTTTTTAAATTTTCTTTTATATGCCCCATTTGTAACTCACATCTCCGTTTCCTTTGTCCCTGCTTCTCTCTCTCTCTCTCTCTCTGCCAGCAAATAAATATCCCCGTTCCCAATGTGCTTTATCAGGTTAAAGGTTTAGCCGAGTCTGATGTATGATTAACGGCGCCACGGTTGTGCTGGCAGCCCTGCGAGCGTGACAGATGCTTGGGGTGGAGAGGATGTAAAATTTGTGAGTCGAGTTTGGAGTATTTGCTCTGTGAAAATTTATTGATTCCTGAAGAGGCTGATTAAATCCTTGTCCTTGCGTAGCTTGTTTGGAAGAGAAAATAAAGTCTCTGGAATGAATGAGTCATACAGATGCCACAGAGATGTTTTTACACTCCACCTAACAAAGTCAGAGGAGAGTGCTGTTATCACTGGGATCAATAGGTGTCCGTCCGTAGAGCTGGGCGGCTGGCCAGGCGTTTGCGGGCCAGAACTCAGAAAGTATTCACTATAGAGTCATGAAATTTCACATACTTATATGTTTTATAGTAATCTGGTGCTTTTTGATAGGTAGAATGCTGTGCTTAAGTTTTTTTTTTTTCTTTTTCATCATCCGGATCTCCTTTCCCACCCCAGGGCAGGGTAAGGAACAGCAACGTCCAACCAGCACAAGTTTGCCCAATCCAATGGCCACGCTTCATTCACTCATCATTCAAGCCCCCGGAATCCTTAAAAAGTAAAAAAAGGAAAAAATCCCGAGATTTCAATGCAACCTGGGCAAAGAATCTGAAGGGCTTAGGTTATGTGTCGTCAAGGCGTTCTCCTTAAGCCCACCTTTAAAGGAAAAGATGGGAGGGGGGGGGGGTTGAGGGCCATTATGCGCTTGGTTAGGTGTGCAGGGAGGTGGGGGGGTATGTTTTTGATCAGGTGGTGGGTTGCCACAGCTTAGTATTGCCCATGTTATTTTTGAAGAAACACTGCCTTTGAGGATCTTCACGTATTAGCTAAAACAGCATATATGCATGAACAAATTATTATGAGTTTACTTAGTCCACGGCAGGTTCTTCCGCCGAAACAGAACTTTTGACTGTTACGTGGTAAGTCGTATCTCACCACTCAAACTATGACTGGCTGGCGAGGGAGCTGGCACTTTTAGAAGAGGACCAGCGTCTGCCAATGCAGTCACCCTGCCGTTTGTGAAACTTCCGTTTTGGTGAATATGAATCAATCGTTTTCATTGAGAATCACAGGTGCTACATTATGTGCTCTTATATTGTTCTAAGTTTAATGTTCATGCGCTGACGGTTTGGCAGTAAGGCGTGGCCAAGTTTCACGCCACTATTTCAAGCCGCCCCCGCCTTTTCCCGGTGTGACTAAGGTGAATGACCTATGTGATGATGCGATCTGATATTGCCAATCACTCGAGCATATCTTGGACCTGTGATATATCCCCTGTCGAACAAAACTGTACATATATGACATCATCCTCACAATCATCTACCAGTTCTTCGGGGAGGAACTCATCTTCAAATACTGTTCCATCTAACTGTGGCATCGAGTAAATATGGAAACGCGTCAAGAATTCCACGTGGATCTTGCGTCACGTAACATGAAATTTGCCGTGGTGAAGATTGACGTGTGTGGAAGTGGTTGATTGATGGGGTATCCAGTGGCAGGTGTGAGTGATGATTGGTGGCGTTAGAGAGGCAACGTTGTGTGTGTGTGTGTGTGTGTGTGTGTGTGTGTGTGTGTGTGTGTAACAGAGAGAGAGAGAGAGAGAGAGAGAGAGAGAGAGAGAGAGATAATCCATCGGTAATGTGTGATTTTGTGAAATTATCTCTCTGTGACTGACTGGCTGATTGAATGTTACACACACACACACACACACACACACATATATATATATATATATATATATATATATATATATATATATATATATATATATATATATATACCATCACCCGTTTGAGTATCCACTGCAGGACCGGCCTATCCCGACCGAATTCGGGACAATACAGCCAATGTATCTCTACCAAGTGGCTTAGGCTGTCTGGTAGAGATTGTACGTAGGGTGAGAATTGCTTGTAAGTGTAATTGTAGTGTTGGAGTGGCTTTGGATGTGTGTGCAGTCTGTGAACCAAGTGTAATCGGCCCGCGCAAGCCGACTGGGTGCAAGCATACTTTATAGTAAGCGACACTGGTTCAACTACAGCACCCCTGATGTCCGCATTTATATATACAGTATACTGTACATATATATATATATATATATATATATATATATATATATATATATATATATATATATATATATATATATATATATATATATGTACAGTATACTGTATATATAAATGCACATATAGACAGATAGATAGATAGATATAGATATATATATTCTTTATAATAGATAGGGTCAGTAATAACAGCCGTTATTGTTTTTGTTTACGGCGTAGCCGACGTCTATAAGTGGTACACCTGGGTATTTTTATTTTTTCTTTTTGCAGGAAAGTTCGAGTATCTGCTCTTTGGAAGCTCTGAGCGTTGTTCTTATGATATACGAAGTTGGTCAGCTCGAAATTTTAAGTTGATTACATGTCAGCTGTTGCGTTAGCTAACGCATCAGCTGACTTTTAGGGTAATTTCAATTTCGGTTATAAAGAGGCATTTTAGCGATTTTCTCATGAAATGCAAAGGTGCTCAGCGTGAAAATTTGAGTTGATTCGACACGTCAACTGTTGTATCAGATAATTATTTAGTAATTTTCAGTTTTAGCCATAAGGAGGCATTTTTAATATAACAATTTTGCATATTGTATGAGTTTCAATGACAGAAACTTTTAAAAAGTTGCAATATTTTCGCCACAGTTCTTCGAAAACAGTTTCTTTTTCCTGAGTGTTTGTATATGCGCTTGTAAGTTTGTAAAATTTCCATCAGAGTTCCAGTGGGTTATATAGCGAACGCATTCCACATGCATCTTGCGCATCCATTGACATGGTTCAGCTTTAATATTAAAGGAGACATTTATTCTAAGATCGGATTAGGTTAAGAAAATTATTGCACTCTACAATCGTGGACAAAAGCTTACCTAATATTTCACTACTGTTTTCAGTTCTCAGTTTAACCTTTCTAAACTGAGAGAGGCTTGGCTTCCTTCTCTTCCCATAGGTGATTCTCCTTGATATGATTGGTATGATAGGCCAAGAAGGAAAATAACGAACATATCCTTAGTGTTATGAAAATGTAATGGAACATTAGACGATTTCTCTTTCCCTACTGTACAGTACTGTACATTGATATCTCGTTCTTGACTGTTATGATTTCCATCCCTCGTTTTTGTTCGTCCTGTTTCAGCTAGCGAGTTGGTTAGGGAGAAGATCTGACTTCGTTGCTGTTTTTGTCAAAAATATTGTGTTTGATCACAATAGTTAGAAGACAACTACTCCTGTACCTAATATGGATAAATTTATCTACTACATTCATGTGGAGAGGATGGAGGGCGAAAGACTGACGAAGAGAGTGTATGTGAGTGAGGTGGAGGGGGGAAGAGGGAGGGGGAGGCCAAGGATGAGATGGAGGGATGGGGTGGAGAGGTATATGAGAGAGGGGGGTGTGAGTTGGGAGCAGGGCAGTGAAATGGCGGGGGACAGGGCGACTTGGAGGCGATTTGTTTGTGGCCACCCCAAACGGGATTGAGGCGTCTGGCAATAGATAGATAGATAGATAGATTCATCTTTTCCTTATGGTGTTCCTTCTTCCCTTCACTCTTCTTCCCTTCCTCCTCTTTCTGTTCTCTTCTAACCCTCTAAATCTTTTATCCTCGCTTCACGTCCTTATATCCTTCCTTAGCCTTTTCTTCTTTCCTCCAATTTCCCCCCCCCCTCCCCGTTCCCTCACTCTCTCCTCTTCCTCTGCCTCCTCAATCAACCCTTCCCCTCTACACATACTCCTTCGTCTCTTTACTTTTAACCACTCTCCCGCCTCGCTTGTTCCCCGGGTACCCTCCTCGTTTCATTTGGACAGACATGACCTCCACCACACCCAATCTCACTCCTCACCCTCAGCCTGACCCAACCACACCCCACCCTGGATCACCCAACTTCACCCCACACCACACACCCTGTCTCTGCTCAACTCCTACTCAACCTGACCCACACTGCCTGACCCCACCCTACACCAAACAGCCTCACCCCACCTCACGCAACCCCATCCCACATCCCACCCTGGCTCACTCTGTCTCACCTTACCCCGCCCCTTTGCGTTACTTTTCATTTTGCATCACCACACCCTGCCTCACCCTTCCTCCTCCTTCCAGTATCCCACACTGTTGACCTCTCCATGTCCTGCTCGACCTCGCCCAGTCCCACTCCTGACGCGTGACAAGGCTTGGGTAAGAACATTCAGAGGTCAATCGATACCGCCCTCACCTCTCGCCACCCACCCATCCTTCGATACCTTCACCCTCTCACACTGATTTCCTTTCGTACTGGGTCGTACTGTAAGTGGCTTGGGATATTTCGTACCACCCTTCCATTGAGACTTATCCTGCACAATACACATCAATATCCTCTTGTGAATTATTGATGGAAACTAGATCGACATTATGCATTAAAAAGAGTATACAAGAGAAAATGAGCCTGTAATATATAAAATGAAGTGCAAAGGAAAATGTGCACAAAATCTCCTCCACCACCTAGAATACTAGTCAGTGGGGTTTTGTGTCAATGATTTAATACTATGAGCAATTTTTTGATGTTCTTGTTCATACTGCCAGACGATTTCATTAAGGGTTAACCCTTCGATATACTGTAACTGTCTAAGCTTTAGCTGAAAAATGCACGGCTGGAGTAGGAATAAAATTGGTAAACCTTTGCAGGACTTATCTAGTAGGGAGTCTTGATCCCCAAAACCACCAGGCGCCCATTAGGTTAGCCTACAGTATATAGTTACACCTCAACTTGATGATTTTTTTTTCTTTTTTGAGTTATAGGATGCCATTTTATATTCTCAGTTCAGTCATTTTAAGGCAGCTTAATAGCGATTATTAACTAGATCTGCCCGTAAACTCCATCATCATTATCAGTTACATTTTCACGTTAATTTGATCACCATTATCATCATCATCATGATCATCATCATCTCCATCTACAGTTATATTTCTCGTAAATTCGATCATCATCATCATCATCTTCAGTAACTTTGCTCATCACCTTCATCCTCATCATCATCATCTTCTTGTAAATTCAATCATCATTATCATCATCAATATTATCCTCCCGAAATTTCGATCATCATCAAAATCAACATCAGTCTATTCCCCACTCTAGATATTTTCTCATTACTGAATATGAAAATAACCTCTCTGGTAGCTGAACTTAATATCCACTTGTATGTATGCATGCCCATAGTTATTCTGATACGGTATCATAATTATAGCAGTATCTACTATTGATATATAATTGTAAATGCTGAGTGAGTGTGAAGTGCGCGGGATTGACGGCCACATAGATAATCCCTTCAACACGTGCACGTTTAATTTCATCTTGGAAAAGACGACTTTATTAAGATCAGTGTTACTCAATTGAGAAATGACAGAAAATTTCACCTATATCTTATGTTCTTATTTAAACTATCCAAGGGTACCGAGAATAAAGTGGAAAAAGAAAAATGGAAATGAAGAGAGTAAATGATAAAGAACATGTTTTTCTAAAGTTATATTAGGCTGGCTTCACTTAGGTTAGCCTAGTTGTAGACGCAGACAGCCTGCCGGAAGATACTGCAGAGGAACTTCTATGGTGGTGGGTGACGCGACGGGAAGAGGGTTAACAGCGGCTTAATTCCTGAGTTGTCAATGGCCTACTTTGGATTTTATTTCTGCTGATGTTAGGCGATTAACCAATTTCATTCCTGGAAACTGTTTCATTTTCTCTTCCTGTGACTATTTGATACTATTATTCAGTTCTGGCACGACTACTTGTAGTGAAAAGGAAGATGAAGGCTATATTAACCTTCCCAAGTTCGAAAAGTCCCTCCTAGGCTGAATATAATCGTGTGAAGATTGAAAAACAAGTCATCGGATTCAAAGGGGGATTAGCTTTGCTCTCAGAAAAGCGTTAGGCCCTGGAAATGTAATTTTTTCATTGACTGTGTATCGGCGGAAAAAAAAGGTCTTACTTTATTCCGACCAACACCAGACGATTAGCATTCAGGTTGTGCGAGTGACCCAGTTCCGTTAGTAAAAGGAAACTGACAACAGTAATAACATGAGGCCGACGTTGTGGTGACAATACATAGGTGGTTCTGGACTTTCTTACTGTTGCTTGTGACCCACACTAACTTAACGTAGGTCCAGTGGACTCCAGGCTAAAGTTGCTCTTCTCCTGCCGTCTACCTTCTTCCTTCTGGGGGACAGGGATTTGAGGGGCGTTTGTATAAGTGAGTAGAGGAACCGTCAAACTATGTCGGTGACCTTGCATGAAGGCGTCATCTCCAGCTCAGGAAATCACTTTTTTTTTTCTTTTTATTTAATAAATATGAATGCTTACAGTTCCGGCCCGACTCTTTGATCAGGCGAGGGTGCCGTGTTTGAGGTTCGTGATCAGGCAGGGTTTACACTGCACAGGAACTTTGTTATTTAATCTGAACCACCTTTCTGGCAAAACTGGCAAGGTGAAGAAACCACTGGCTGAAAACTGCTCTGCATTATACTTCTGCTAATGACATATATTTTAAAATCATGGCTTGAACGTTGATAGCAGAACTGCCCCGGCCATGTTAGGCGTGTGCAAGCCGGTTGCTATATAGACGTATTCTGGTAAAAGGCTACCGCTGGGAAATACCTCCATAAAGCACATGTTGACACACATGGCGCCAATAGAGTAAGCCATTAACTAAGTCAGACACACAGGCAGAGAGACAGATAGACTGATGTATAGATAGATAGACAGATTGATAGATAGATAGATAGGTAGGCAGCTTAATACTGTAGATGGATAAACGGATAGATATACAGATAAGATATATGTGTAGACTGACAGACACCAAACAGAGAGACAAGTAGACGATAGACCAATAGATAAACAGATAGTTAGGTAGCTAGTTGGATGGACGAATAAATATACTGACAGACAAAGAAGACATGTGTCCTTAATCCAATTGCCGTCTCACATCGTGCATTCAGTCCTGATATGCAGCTTTGCCATATGTTGCTGACTGATACCGTGTTGGTGCTGAGTGGATAACTGTGAGAATGGTGGCGAGCTGTGGTTGCAAACACACAACCACCTGTAATTTATGGTCTGGAGAAATGACGGAGGAATAAAGCCGCAGTCAGAATGGGATAATAATGACCTTTGCAACAGAAAGAACTAATATTGTTGAAAGATATGATTAAGAAGAATGATAGAATTTGATCTGTAGTGGACAAGAGTAATATTTGTTACTTAACCCCCTGAATCCTGTGACATTTTCACTTTATTTTCATTAAAGATATTGTTTTGTTTAACATAGGGTAGGCGTTTGGTACTGGTATGATTACTGAAAACTACTTTTGCCTGTCCATCCAGTAAAGTTTGTCCTGTGGTTAGTAATATCTGGTGGTAGCATGACCAGAGTGAACAAGTACATCATTGGAGTGAGTGAATTAACTTACAGTATCATTACGTCTTTTGCAACAGAAAGGTATTGTGTGCGTGAGATATCTGGGAGAATTAGGATTAAAAATCACTCTAAAGTTGAAGTCAATGTATTATTTCCTTTAACCTTTCAGTATGAAGAAATCTTTTACATTTTTGCTCCTACAACCATCACACTACTTTATTCAGAGTAGGAAGAAATCACGCTCACAATACAGGGACCATTGCTGCAGCCACTACATGGCTTTATTCAACTTAAGGTAGATTTCCTCGCAATAAAAGTTAAAGAGACTGTAATTAACAAAAGGAAACATTTTGCCAAAGAATGGACTAGCATATTATCTATAACCGATACAATGTATAAGTAGACAGATTGGTAGATAGATAGATAAGTGGAGAACAGATTGATAGTTAGATAAAGAAAGAAAGGTAGACAGCCAGGTAGACCGATAGCTTGACAGCCAGGTGGAAGATCGTGAAAAAAACAAAAAAAAACAGAAGTGCGAGGACATTCTGTAAGAAGAAGCAGGGGAGAAAATATAGGGGAAGTGAGGAAGAGAGATGAGGCAGGGAGGTGAGGAAAGGGAGTAAGACACGGTAGGGGAGAGGAAAAGGGGGTGAAGCAAGGATGCAGAGACAGGGTGAAGCCAGGAAGGGGGGGGGGGTGAGGCAGGTAGTGGAGGCGATAAAGGGAGGTCAAGAGAGGGAATGAAGCAAGGAGGGTGAGGCAGGAGGATGAGACAGGGGAGATGAAACAAGGAGTACGGGGTCTGGAAGGTGGGTCATGGGTGTTGAAGAATGGGAGGTGAAGCAAGGAAGGAGAGGCAGAGGAGATGAAGAAATGGTGGAGGTCAGAGGAGGTGAGGTGGATAGGGATGATGAGGCAGAGGATATGAGGCAATATGATGAGGCAGAGTTGGTGAAGCGAGGGTGAAGCATGTATAGTGAGGCAGGAAGTTAGGCAGGGGTGGTGAGGCAAGTAGGGTGAAACAGAGGTGATGAGGCATAGGGGGTATGACAGAGGAAGTGAATTGGGGTGAGGCAGGGTAAGTAATGGTCGTAGATGAAGACAGTGGGTAAGAAGTATCAGGTTCTGTGTTAACTTGCTGGTCTCAAGACTAATGGTGTCAACATGGTCTTCTGTTTTTTTCTTGGGTGTGCCATTAGTTAGTGTGTGTGTGTGTGTGTGTGTGTGTGTGTGTGTGTGTGTGTGTGTGTGTGTGTGTGTGTGTGTGTGTGTGTGTGTGTGTGTGTGTGTGTGTGTGTGTGTGTGTGTGTGTGTTGGGTCGATTTCCCTAATTTACTCCTCCAGTCTTTCTACGAGTATATTAGTCTCTCTCTCTCTCTCTCTCTCTCTCTCTCTCTCTCTCTCTCTCTCTCTCTCTCTCTCTCAAAATCAACTTATTTCCCGCACCCGTGTAGAGTTAATGGCAATAATATTTCACTTTTTAGTCCAGCAATTATGAAACTCTTACATAATGTGAATAAGCAATTGGGTTACGGAGATGGCAACACTGGGTATCTACTGTCATTGTTCTCTGTCTCGTTCTTTATTGAAATGAAGTACAGTTTGTCGGTATCTAGGTCCCCAGCCAAATAGTTTCCCGTGCCACATAATTATTACAGAGAGGCCTGACTACTTATTCCCTTGACTTATGTGCAGATCTTCACTCCATCATTGACCAACTTCCTATGTCTCCTGGAAGAGAAAGAGAGAGTAATCATTATCATCAACATCATTACCATCACCATCATCAACAGCATCAACATTATATCAGTATCAGCATCAACGGCATTACCATTTCATTCTTCTTCATTTTTTTCGGTTTCCATGGTAGGAATAACTAGAATTCAATACCTTGATCCTTTAACATGTGTAAAAATGGAATATATGAAGAGGAAAGAAATGAGAAGGGAAGAACGACAGGGAGCAGAGGTAAATAAATAAGAGGAGGAGGTGAGACGAAAGAGAAAAGAGGGTTCGCCAAAAAGATGAAAGCCGAGAAGAAAAAAAATGGAGCAGGTGGAATGAACTGAATAGAGAACAGGAAGAGACAAGAGGAGGGAGAGGAATACAGGCGATGAGATCCTTTAGGGATATTTTGAGTCCTGTGAGGTTACTGTAGAGGGAGCGGGAGAAGGTTGGGAAAAGACAGAAAGGAAAGAAAAGAAGACAGATAAAAGGTAGGGGGAGAGAGAGAAGGGCAAGGTGAAAGTTAGGAAAAGGCAAAGAGAGAGAATGAAGGGTAGGGACATGGAGGAAGAGGGAAAGGAGTGAGAAGGAGAGGAAGAAGGGCTGGAAAAGGGAAGAAAGAGAGACAGGGAGAGGTAGGAGAGAGGAAGAGAAAGACAGCATAGGAGAGGTAAAGGAAGGGCAAAAGGGCAAGGCCGAGGGTAGAAGAGAGAAGAGAGAGACGAGATGAAGGGGCAAAGAGAGGGAGAAATAGTGGGGAGAGAGTAGAAGGCACTGTAAGGGAAGAAAGGGTGAGGGTGGGAGACTAGAGTGGAAGGGAGATGGTAAGAGAAGCTGGATGGAGGTTATGAAAGGGCAGGAAAGGATAGAGAAGCGGGAGGAAGAGGGGAAAGGATAGGGTATGAGGGGTAGGAAAAGGAAAGGGGCAGGGTGAAGATAAGGAGAGATGAGAGAGCGAAAGAGGTGAAGGAAAAGGGCACTTGAGTTAGGGAGAGGCAGAAGACTGGAAGAAGAGATGCAAGAAGCTGGTAGGAGGAAGTAGATGAGAGGCAGAGGGGCAGAGTGAAGTGAAGGAGAGAAGAGAGAGGGAATAAAGAAGGAAATAGCAGACGGCAGGGAGGCAGGATAAAAAGGGAACTGGTAGACCGCTTTTCTTCTGAGATGTCTATTTTGTCTTGGTTTCTGGTAGTATATGAGGCCTACATGTGGGGTTGATCAAAGGGTAATAGAGAGAGAGAGAGAGAGAGAGAGAGAGAGAGAGACAAAAACATAGAGACAGAGAGACAGGGGCAAAGACAGAGGTATGAAAGAAAATGGACAGAGAAAAGTAGTTATTTAAAGAAAGAGGTAAGGGAAGCGGAAGGCACGTAAGAGAGAAAGAAATAGGTGAGACGATAAGCGGACAGGAGGAAGAGACTGAATGAATAAAAAAAAAAGAAAAAAGGGGAGAGAAGACATTCTGTGAATCAGGGGTGCAGAGAGGAGGAAAAGGAGCAGCAAACGAAGGAGAAGGAAATATAGAAAACGGATGCAAAGAGGAAAAAAGGAATTAATAAGAAAGAGAGATGAAATAAAAAGAAGTACAGAGGTAAGAAGAAGGAGGTCAAATGGTGAGAAGTAATGGAATGAGAGAAAACAGAAGACGGAGGGAAGGAGAGGAAATAGAAGGAAAGGCGCTTAGGAGGAGGGAAAGAATGTGATGTGTGAGGGACAGGAAACAACAGAGGGAGTGTAAGGAGAGAGAGAGAGAGAGAGAGAGAGAGAGAGAGAGAGAGAGAGAGATGCCACTATGAGGGTTAGTTTACTAATATTGGAATGCCAAGTGTTAGGGTAAAGGAGACGTTACCGCCTTCGTGATCCTCTCCCTCTCGCACTCTTTCTCTCTCTCTCTTTACACCCACCCACCCACCCACCCACACACAGACACACACACATACACGCGCGTGCGCCCGCACAGGGAAATAATAGACAGTTTTTGGAAATCCGATGCCTGTGGAGTTGACCCAAGAATATCGAATGCATGATTGATGGTTAAATGGGCGTATCATCCATTTCACTGGGCATTGCTGGCAGTACTGTATTGCGGATGGCTGGTCAAGTTCCTCGATTCTACACACTCCATTTATCAACCGAAGATATCGTTAGGACGATGATGATGATGATGATGATGGCGATGTGGAGAAGGAAGACGAGAAAGACGAACAGCAGAAGGAATGGAAGGTGGAGAACATTCAGTGAAAGTTTTCCATGAAGGGACACCCAATCAACCCTATCCCGGCTTTGTAAATCCTCATGCTTAGTAAAGGAGTATTTTCAAAGACTGCAGGATATTCAGATTAGTAAATCGCATACTTCATGAGAAAATAGGCATTATGAGAAGTACAGAAAATCCAGCTTTGTGCATCTATATATTCAGCTTTGAATAGCCTTTTAACTTTATAAATCCACATGTTTATCATGAAAGGATATACAAATATGTACCACAGTTTTAAATGTCACTTTTAATCAAGGAATCGTTTACAAGGACCACAGGAATACCGGCTATGAAAATTTGTGTGTGTTTGGTGAGGAAAGGCCAACAAAGACAACTCCTGACTAACTGGATGACCAGCCAGTGCGCCCTGTGGCCAGAAAATCATAGATCCTTCTGGGAGGCCAAGTAACTAGTTTTTACACACTCTCCAGTTTTGCCTCCCCCGTTGTTTTTTGGTGGTGGCGGCCGTGGTTCTATCTGATAAGAAGAGTGGGAGGAGGGGAGAGAGGGAAGGGGGGATAGGGGTGGCAAAGTAATTGAGGAGGAGAACAGAGGATAAGGAGGGGGGAGAGTTAAGGGTGGAAAAACGGTGAGAAGGGGTAGAGACGGACAGATGACAAAAGAAAAACCAACTCACATCATACCACTCTCAAGTAACGCCATCTGTTTCATCATCTGTTCCCTGCATTTACCCTTCCCTCCTCTTATTCCCCTTTTGACATTTTTCCTTATATTTTGATGGACATGGGTGTGTGGAGAAGGAAAAGGGGTACGGTGAGGAGAGAGGTGGGGGGGGTGGTAACTGGAGGGAGGGAATGGAAGAAGCGTTGGTGGGTATAGCTATGGGATTGTGGAAGACATGAATAGAAATTGAATGAAGGCACATCGATAGGTGATGGAGGGGAAAATGAAAGGGTGAGAATATAGAGGGAGGAAATAGGGTGAGAAAAATGAGAAGTGGTGGGTAAAAATGGAGAAAAGTAAGTTGGTGGTTGAAAGAAACGAAGGGAAGGAAAAAAAGAAAAGGAGAAGGATATGAAAGGAAGAGAACAGAGACCGAGAGGATATATTATGTGGAGAAGGAGGGGGAGAAGAGACGGAAAGGGAAAAAAGAAAAGGAGTGAATAAGTGGGGGGGAAAGTGAAGGATGAAGTGTAAGGGGTTGCGTTTGGAAGGGAGGAGGAGGAAGAAAGAGGAATAGTAAAGAGGGAAGAAAGGAGATAGACAGGAGTAAATTGAGGGGAAGTAGTGAAGCGCAGAGGAAGGAGAAATAGGGAGGACCGAGGAATTGATGATACTGGAGGGAAAATGGGGGACAGAGAGGGTAGAAAATGGAGGGATAGAGAACAAATTATAGTAAGGGATGGGAAGGGGGGTGGAATGAAGAAGGGAAGACAAAGGTAAAAATGGGGAGGAAGTGCGAAGTGATACAAGAGAGGGGAGAGGAACAGAGGACAGAAAGAGATGGATGGTGGTGGGGGCGGGGGTGAGCAGTGGTTGGGGGAGAGGGGACGGGGATCATTATCGAGTGTAAGAAGTGGAGGAAAGAATGTGAGGGACGAAGAAAAAGTAGTTGACAGGAGAGATAAAAGAGGGGGATGAGAGGGAGCAGAAATTGAGCTAGAGAGAGGAATGAAGGGGTTTGAGAAAGAGAAGGAGGGGAGGCGGGAGATAGGGAAACGGGTGACAGAGGAGATACAAAAAGTGAGAGGGAGGAGAAAAAGGAAAAACGAGGGGGGAGGGGGCAGTGTCAGAGGGAGAGGTAAGGGGAGAAGGTAGTGAATGGAAATTCAAAGGAAAGGGAAGAGAGGAGATATGGAGAGGAGTGAAGAGAGAGCACATGATAAGAAAGGAGACAAAGAGGGGAAATGAGGTACAGAAGAGGGGTGGGGATAAAAGTAAGGCAGGAAGAAGAATGTGACTGTAGGAATGGGAGGAGAAACGCGACATAGGAAAGAGAGAGAGAGAGAGAGAGAGAGAGAGAGAGAGAGAGAGAGAGAGAGAGAGAGAGAGAGAGAGCAGATACAAGACGACAAGAGGGGAAGGAATGAAAGAGCAGTAAGAGAAGATTGTCACGGGGTTTTTATAATATCACGGTGTTTTTAAAATAATTGCTTAAATATTATTTAATTGATATTAATATTCAATAATATTAAAGAGCAGGGACAATGATTGTCTTGCTACATCAAGCAATGATTACTTTACGCTGCTTCTTCGCACGATTCTCTAAGAACGAGAATTTATAAACTTTCTCAACAGTACACAGCAGAGACTAATTACTCACAAATGCTGAATTAGTACTGTTAGCCTCTGGAGAAAGTTACTTCACTCCTGACAATAAATAACTAATACTAATAATAATATCAGGTCCTTGCTGATGCTTAACTCCTAGGTGGCACAACGGATTTTAAGCTAATACAACAAGACTGGTCTAAGTACCAGTTATGAAAAGTAAACGTCTATGCAAGCTAGGAGCTATGTGGGAAATAAGCTTAATTATGGAGAAATGAAACAAGAGTTTACTTTACATTAAGCTCAAGAAAAAGAACTGTTAAATTTATTGATTACAATAAAATAAATTTAACGTTACAATTCAAAATCAAATTAATGAGATCGCACTCACTCACTCACGCAAAAGCTAAATACTTACGCCTAGGAAAAACACCTTAATTAAACTCTTAAGACTAGAAAAATACAAGGAGGAAATACTAGTCGATGAATGCTTTGTATCACCAAGGTGGGAGCACTGGAGACTGTGATCTTGTGGAGCTTGGGTGCTAGCTGACCTCTCCTCTCACACTTCTGGGGCACAGGACCTCTCTCCGTCAAAGCAACAACTGGACTACCCAAGTCGTGGGAACAAAGGGGGAGCAGTAGGCCGCATTTTTCTAACGGTCAAGTGAGCAAAACGCGCCCAAAACAAATCGCTCAGCAGAAGCACTAATGTCTCACACAGAGACGATCACGTATGACACTGAAAAATTGATTTGACAAAGCTTCCATCCGAATGAGCGGTTAACTGAACGATAAACAGTGAGTTTTCCACTAATAGTTCGTGGCTTCACACAAAAGGGAAATGTCGCGAATTTGATTCGTGACAAAGATGAATGTGCAATAGCAAGAAGGAGATAAGTAATGGATGGCAGGGTGAGGGGAAGAGAAAAAAGGAAAATAGAGAGGACGGCATGCAGGAAGAGGAGAATGGGATGAGGCTGGAGGTGGAAAGGAAAGGGAGGAGAAAAGGAAGGAGAGAAAGGGAAAAGCGTATATAGGAAGGGAAATGAGGAGGCGGCAGATAGTGAGAAAGAAGAAGCCGAGGTAAGGCAGGAAAGAAAGGACAAGAAGGTAAAGAGAGAGCGATAGAAAGCGTATGTATAGAGAAGGAAGGAGAGGAAGACGAAGTGGATGTAAAGAAGGAAAGAGAGGAAGAGGCAGCGGACGTAGAGAAGGAAGGAGAAGACGAAGCGGAGGTAAAGTAAAAAAAAAAAAAAAAAAGGACGTAAAGATGGAGGGAGAGGAACCTGAAGGAAAAAGGGAGGGATCGGAAGAGACGTAGTAAAGAGGGAGGGATCGGAAGAGAGGAGGTAAAGAGGGTGGGACGGGAAGAGAGGAGGTAAAGAGGGTGGGACAGGAAGAGAGGAGGTAAAGAGGGGGGGGGGAGAAAGAGACAAAGGGAAGAAGGTAACGAGGGATGCAGAGGACGGTACGTAGGTAAAGAGAGAGAGAGAGAGGTAACAAGGTAAAGAGAATGAGAAAGCAAGAGGAGGTGAAAAGGTAGGGAGAGGATAAAGAAATGAAATGGGAGAGAGACTCGGAGGTGAGGTGTATGTCACGACGGGAAGGATGGTTTGTGAAGAAGGATGTGGGAAGAGACAGAGGAAAGGAAGAGAGGCTGAGGGGAGGGAGAATGAGGGATGTAGAGTGAAAGCAGTAGTGAGGAGGCTGATTCGGTGGTTTTGTGCTAGTCTTACATTCAGGGGATTCACCGGAGTGGCGGGTTCGAGCCCCACTGACAGTCATTGGGATTGTGGTCTGGACGCTCACGATTAGTTAGAGAAATAGTCTAGTGTAGGACCGGAGGAGAGTTCGATACGAGACTGATGACAAGGAACAGTATGATTGGCTTATTTACACTAAAACAGAGTTTGCTGATCTTTCATCAGACCCTCGGCCATGTCAAAAAGACATATCTAGTATGTATTCAGTACGTACGGTGGGTGTTGGCATGGCCAAGAGAATACTTGGATGTTAGCACTGATGTGTGACACGTGAAGCAATGCGGCATCAAGGAGTACTGCCGGGCCTCAGGTGTACTAATCATTACACCACCAGTCCCACCCCAAACCTACAGACATAGAAGGGAAAAAAGGAAAGGGATAGACGCTGGAAAGAAGGTGCATGCGACTGAGTGAAGGGAGAGGGGAAAGGGTGAAGGAAAAGGCAACGAGAGAATAAGAAGCGGGTGCAGGAGGAGGGACAGAGAAAGGGAGTGGGAGCTTGAACAATATATGTATGAGAAGGGGAGAGGGGGCGAGGACGATGAGTAGATAATACAGAGACGTAGGTGATATGGAGAAAAAGGAGAATATAAAGAGAGAACTACAGAGAGGAAGAGGAGAAACGGATGCTCAGGGGAAAGGGGGTATAGGGCGAAAAGAAAGAGTACAAAGGAGTACAAAGGAAAGCAAACAGCAACAGACCTTATGGTCCTTTCAAGGCTGTTTGTTACAGAGTAGACTATGACTACAAGATCTAACTCTACATGCTGAAGGATAAGGATAGTAAAGCAAGAAGGCTCCCCCCGCCTTCAAACCCTCCAGTTAAAACTGGCAAGAAAAAGTGAGAAAAACCACCAAGCAGCATGGAAAAACTGACATGGAAATTTCATAGGAAAGACTGAAAAGGAAAAGTTACATTCTATAATACTTTATCTATAAGCTACCAATATGAATAACCTGGAAGAGGAAGTAGCAAAGTAAAATGGATAATTGAATACATGAATAAATAATGCATGTCAGTACGGGTACGTTGAGTTGACGGGCCGTCTGCGGGCACAGCTTGGAAATTGCACAGTGCACAGTGTGGAAGTTCAGGGGTGGTGCGGCAGCCTTGCTTGGCGTTATTAAGGTAGGCAGCAGTCAGTCAGGCCCCAGCTCCGTTCATTCCACTGAGACTAGGAACTTTCCAATGCTGGACAGGCACACAAGTCACCTCCTGCAGCAATGACCCCTGGTACATTAAAATAATCCCGATGGTGGCCACTTAACTAACTGGGACCCTCATTGATCCACAGCCCATCACAGGTCGAAAGTATGAGTAGTGACAGTTAACTCAGGGCCATCTGTGCATATACTATATTTATATTCAATAAATTGATCCAGGGTCTAAATAAAATAAAATAAAATGAAAAAAGAAACATACGCTAGTGTTTTATTCAGGAGTAAGGTAAAAACGAGGTACAAAGGAAAGGGAGAGAATGGAGAGGGTGAGAGAAGAGGGAGAGAATGAGGAGGGAATGGAGAGGGGCACGGTTAGATTGGAAAGAAGTAAAGGAGGTCATGAAAATAAAGGGGAGGAGAAGGGGGAAAAAGGGATAGGGAGAATGAACAGGAAAAAGAGAGAAGGGAAAGGGAAGTAAAGAAGGAAAGAAGAGGGAGAGAAGGGGAGAGCAAGGAAAGAAAGTAAAGTAAAGGTAGAGTTAATGATAAACACGGGGAATGGAAAGTGTAGAAAGAGGGAGACAAAGAGGGAAGAGAAGAGGTAGATGGGAATAGATAGAGAAGGGAGACGAAAGTAAGAGAATAGGGATAGAAGATGACAGGGGGATTCCTGAAAAAGAGAGGGAGATATGGAAAAGAAAGTAGGGAGAGGAAGTATAGTTACAGAAGAGGGTGGGGAGTGCAAAAAAACAAAAATAATAATAATAATAAGTCGGGGAGGAAGATGAGACAAGGAAGGAAGGGAAAAGGAACTGGAGGGAAGAATAGAAGACGGGAGGGAGAGACGTGGAAAAGAGGGTGAATGGGTGGAGCGGATGGTATGGCATAAAGGGAAGACAAAGGTTATGCATGTGGCATGACGGGGTATAATTATGTTGTTACGGTAGGGAGACAAGGTTGCTTTTTGCTTTATGTGCCTAGGACTTGTTTAATGGGTTGGTGTGGAGGGCAGTGACACTGAGGGACTGCTTCCTGTGGTAACGAGAGAGAGAGAGAGAGAGAGAGAGAGAGAGAGAGACTGTGATCATATGGAACTTGAGAGGGGAACAGGCGTTACTTCTGGCAAAATAACTTGTTAACCAGTCACAAAGATCAAAGAAAACAATCATTTCGCTCAGCACAATATTTGTGTGTGTGTGTGTGTGTGTGTGTGTGTGTGTGTGTGTGTGTGTGTGTGTGTGTGTGTGTGTGCATACGAGCTGTGTTCTTGCACTTGTGTGCATGACTGGGTGGTTGTCTACCTGTGTGGTCCTCTTCTGGGGTAATAAACATAATGCTGGCAGCAGCGCGTAGTTTTAACTTGATCCCCCCGCGAGTACTATGAGCTTTCCTCATCTCTTATTGTGCACCATAAAGCCTTTTGATGCCTCACTCCAAAAGTTTCACCCAAAAGGTCTTATTCTAAGTGGCCTCGGGTATTTCGTATCACCTTTTCCTCTGCAATTTATTTTATCTGTTCCACCTTCATGTAGAGTTGCTTTTATTGATGCATACTCTTTCGATATTAAATGGTACAAATAAATGGAGGAGAATATTAAGAAGCAGTTGGCAAAATAAATAAAATAAATGGCCAAGGAGAAGGTGCCACGAAGTCTCTTACACCACTAGACTACTAAACTATGTAACACTAAGATGACCCGTTTTTGTCTGCGAAATTACACTATGAAACTACTTCTCCGTTGCATTCCAACAGATCTGAAAATAAACGTAAAATTCGGATCTTCTCAGGATGATTTAGCGGCGCGTAACAAGTGACACATCTACCCAGAAGTTATTGGGAGGGGAAGGTACACAGACGTCAGGTGGTATGAACCTTATGCCTGTGATGAGTTTTGGTAGAGTCTGGATCAAAAGTTTTTTTTTTTTTTTTTTTTTTATGTGTCCGACTCTGGGCATAGGCTTCACAGCCTGCTATCAAGCCCCAGCAGTCCTCCTACATACCAACACCTCTACATGTCACCACTTCGGCGCTAACACCCACCGTCCATATTGAATACATGCTAGGGTTGTCTCATACAGGACTGGTGTATTGGTATTAGCGGGGGTATTTTTACGACATGTCGGCGGGTCTTCTAGTAGATCAGTAAAGCCTGATTTAATTAAATTCAAATCCTTAAACTGTTCCCTGCCCCAGCGGGGATTTGAACCTGGGTCCCTTGGGACTGCAAGCCACCTCTCTACCGACTGAGCCACCGCCTTCCCCTTACTACACCACTGTGTCTACTGCACACTTAGGTCATATCCGCGATTTTCCTCACTGACGTATTGTATCACAGAGAATCATCTATGCGTACTGAAACATACTAAGCCTCTCACAGCCTAAAAATATTAGCTAGTGGGGTAAGTGAGAAGTAGAGAAGGGGGACCTTTTGTTCCCGCCTGTACCCTTTACCCCTTCCGTCATCGTGTTCGACTATAAATAAAAAGAGCATAGTGAAGCATGTATATGTGTACTAGATACCGTATCATGTGTTACTTCTGAGGTTCACCCATTAATTTTACTGAAGAAGTTGAAATTGCTGGCTACCTAAGTGAATACGATTGCTGCAGCTGTGTTATACTGCACAGCGTCTAGATATGAATGCTGCTTGGTGCAGGTAGGGAAAGATGTATCTTCCTATATTTTGGTGGATGCAGCTTGGACAAGTGCAAGCATCCGAGGCATGCACAACAGTAGTTTGGTTAAGGGTTTGGTTATGATTTCCTAATTCAAAAAATTCATCAAAGCTGCGAGATTCGTCAATGCCTGACTGTATTGAACATGCATACATTTGTGTTTGAAGGTGTCTTCATGTGCATGAGTATATGTGTCTGTTCAAATGTATATGTGTATACATGTTTTATGTGCATGCATGTTTGCGTGAGTGTAGCCTATACACTGTCTGGTGAGTGTAGCCTATACACTGTATATACACTGTATATGGCTAGTGAGGGAGTGATCGCCCTCTACCTACACAGATCAAAAGCCCTCGGGAGCAGGGGGGTGGTTGCTTTCTCAGGCAGAGGAACTCCTTGAGAGTGAAATGGCTGGGAAGCATGCCGGCACGTGACTGGCTACAGCATAGCTGGGTCTTTTGGGTGTGGGCAATCAGGCAAGTTAGCTGCCACTGCGACTGCAACACTATGGCGAGGTGTTCAGGAAGTTAGCCAAAGAAACCTTGATGGACTCTGAAAGAACAATAATGGCCCCCAGTCCCGTGCAGCCCTTAAATGGGCAGGGGGTGCTAAGAATCTCACGGTTGCCTCAATTACAATCTAATTCCTTTGTCAATGCAAAAAATACAATTAAAATTGGTAACTGGAATGTGAGAACGCTAAATCATGACGGTAAAATCGATGAGTTAGTGAAGGTTTTTCAAAATTATGGACTTGATATTTGTGCTCTGACAGAAACTAGATTGACTGGAGTCGATAAGTTGGATTTGGAGGATGGTATACGTTTATTGATATCTGGTCGACAGGGCGGAATGCATTATCAGGGAGTAGGATTGTTGCTGGGTTGTAAGGCAAATAAGGCTTTATGTGAGTGGGATCCTATAGATGAGCGATTGTTATACGCACGGTTTAAATCAAATCATGGCAACATCAGTCTGTTTGTGTGTTATGCACCTACCAATGATGCACTCGATGAAAGGAAAGACACATTTTATGAAAAGTTGCAAGAAGGAGTAGGAAGGGTACCTAGACATGATGTTTTGATCTGCGTTGGAGACTTTAATGCAGTAATGGGCTGTTCAAATGAGGGATTTGAGGCATGTATGGGTAAGATGGGAGTTGGTAGTAGGATGAGTGAAAACGGAGTGAGGTTTGGAAGCTTCTGTCTAGCAAATGACTTAGTCATCGGGGGCACACTCTTTCAGCATTGCAATATACACAAGACAACTTGGGTGTCGCCATGTGGAAAATATAAAAATCAGATTGATCACATTGCTATCAGTAGGAGGCATAGAAGTTCTCTGCTGGATGTACATGTTAAACGGGGAGCGGATATTGGTAGTGACCATCAACTCAGCATTGCAAAAATAAGGTTTAAACTTAAAAATCAGAAGAAGGAAAAATCTGGTGTTGGTAGATACGATATTGTTAAGCTTAGAAGGGAAGGAGAAGAAAAGGAGGAATTCAGATTAGAATGCAGAAATAGGTTTTTGGTGCTGGAAACATTGGAAGAGGGGGAGAGAAGTGTAGATGAGATGTGGGAGGATGTGAACAATGTTTTGTATGAGACTGCTGAATGTACGATTGGAAGGAGACATAGATTCAGGAGAAAGAAATGGATATCAGAGGAAACGTGGGATATGATAAAAAAGAGAGGTAAGGCTAAATTGAGGAGTGAGATGCAATGCGTTGATGAACGAGAGATTGAATTAGCAAGAGCTGCGTACTGGAGTTTGAATTCAGAAGTAAGAAGGTTAGCTAGGAGAGATAAAAGAAGATGTGTGGATGAAAAGGTTGCAGAGACTGAAATCTTAATAAACAAAAATGATGGACAGAGTCAAAGAATAGCATATGAATCGATTAAAGAACTGAGTGGTAATGCAGGTAAACGCAAGGAAATACCAGTTAGAGACAGGGAAGGAAATTTATTGACCAAAGATGGAGATATTAAAAATAGATGGAAAGAGCATTTTGAGACAGTCCTTAATAGACCAATACCACCAGAAGAGGATATACCGTCTGCTCAGGAAGATTTAAATATAGAAACAGGAGAGTTGAGGCTTGCAGAAGTGGAGAAAGCAGTAAAACAGTTAAAGAATAATAAGGCACCAGGGGAGGATGGTTTATTTCCGGAAATGTTTAGAGTGGAGGGGGATAGATTAATAATGATCTTGACCAAGCTATTCAATAAGATATGGGTGACGGGGTTACTACCATCAGTTTGGAAGAATGGTGTAATTGTTAAAGTTCCGAAGAAGGGAGACCTGAGTGAATGTGGTAATTGGAGGGGAATCTCTTTGTCACCGATAGCTTTGAAAGTTTTCAGTAGAGTGTTGTTAAATAGGTTGGAGCCGGTGGTTGAGGGTATTCTGAGGGATGAACAGGCTGGTTTTAGAAAGGGACGTGGTTGCAATGATCAGATCTTTATAGTTAGGCATTTGATGCAGCAAGTTAATGAAATGAGAGTACCGTTAAGTCTTTGTTTTGTTGATTTTGAAAAGGCTTTTGATAGTGTTTCGAGAGAGACTATGGGGAAGATCATGAGACATTATGGCATACCAGAGGAGTTTGTGAGGGTCATTATGAACATGCATGAGGACACATTTTGTAAAGTGATGGTTGATGGTTGTCTGAGTGATTCGTTTGAAGTCAAGTCCGGAGTAATTCAAGGTGGTGTTCTATCGCCTTTACTATTTATATTGGTCATTGATTACATTATGAAACGCGTTGGAACAGAAACCGGTGCAGGTATACTTTGGGGAGAGAACAGGAAACTTTTGGATTTAGATTATGCAGATGATATAGTTTTGATTTGTGATGGGCCAGAAGAGATGCAGAGAGTGTTGGACTGTTTGGTGAGTGAAGGTCGCAAGGTGGGTTTGGTTATTAATTGTGGAAAAACTGAAATAATCAATATGAATATGGAAAATGCACAGGAATGTGTAATTGGAGGTATGGTTGTAAAGCAAGTTGATAGGTTTAAATATTTAGGTACTTATTTAGCCAAGGATGGTTCTTTGAACTTTGAATTCGAGGAAAGGTTAAAGAAGGCTAATCAGGCAATGGGAATGCTTAAAAATATTTGGAATAATAACAATTTCTCTGTGCATACAAAAATCAAACTTTATAAGGTAATGGTTAGGAGTATCTTAATTTATGGACACGAGTCTTGGTACAGCACAGTGACTATGGAAAATAAATTCTTGGTGTTTGAAAATAAAGCACTTAGAAGAATATTAGGAGTTAAGTGGTGGGAAAGGATACCAAATAGTAGAATTAGAGAAATAACGGGAGTGCAGCCGATCGATGAATATGTTAGATTCTCACGATGGAAGTGGCTAGGACATGTGTACAGGAGACAGGGAATAGTACGAGGTACACCAGGGTGGGTGGCACTTGGTAGGAGAGGTAGAGGAAGGCCAAAAGAGACGTGGGTGAGGACAATGAGACGGGAAGCTGGAGATGAGTGTTGGGGAGATCTTGAGGAGTTAGCACAAGATAGGATGTGGTGGTGTGAGTTCATCGAGGCCCTATGCATCCCCGAGGGTGCCACAGGAAATGATTGATTGATTGATTGATGTTTGCGTGTGCGTGTGTCGTGTATACCTGGTGTGTGTGCATACATTACTGTGTGTGTGGTGGCTGCCGTGTGACCGCAGGTGGGGTCAAATGACTGGTTGAATGTAAGTGATATCAGCAGGAATCCAGTCTGACCTGATCCCTCACCACCACGCCTGCAAGGCTGAGACCAAGACAGTGGATGTCACCCATTATGCATTCTGGGTAGGATAGGGCAGGTAAGGAACAGGATATATTCAGGGTAAGGTAAAATGAAGTAGGGTTCATCCCAAACACACTCATGCTAGAGTAAGCAACTGGGACACTCACTAGGGACATCTTTAACCAGTCCACAATGAAATATCTTTCTGTGACTAAATGGAATAGTCCGAAGGTAACTGTTGTTGACAATCTGTTTCCTATGGCCAATACAATATGAACACTGCAACAAAACCCACAGATAGTAACTGTAGGGGATACTCTGTGCACCAACACTTAAACTGGCAAGTGATGACGGGTGACGGTATACCTGTAGGTGTGTCAACACTGTCCTCGCTCCGCGTCACCAGCTGTCAGCGCTATGTATAAATGACGCAGTGGCACATCCCCTGACACCACTATTGGCCCCAGATGATGCTACCTGATGATGACAACAACAGTATCGACAACAACAACAACAACTGTGTTCTATCATCCAAACCTTTCTTGCCTGATCAGAAGCGTAGGGGCCTCAGGCTAAGCTAATCAGTCCCGCCATTTAAGGCGAGGGTGACCAAACTCTCTGGTCCCTGAGTGGTAGGCTGTTGTGTAAGTAATAAGACCCAGACTTTTCTCAGATGTAAGCTCTTACAGGCATCATCTGGCTGTAGTGCCTGAACCCACCAGACCATCAGACGTTATTTAGTTATGTGGTCACCAACCAACGTATTAAATGGTTTCATGGATTACGGGAAATGAGCTGTCAGTCAGTGCTCAGTTATCCGAGAGTGGTACCTCATCGAGTGAGGGGATGGTGTGCGTACCACTTACCATACAACAAAAGCGATTAAAATAATCCATTCATCATCCAACCCTGGACCGATCGGAAGCACTGGGGCCCGGGGTCAGGCTATCCAGTCCAGATCTTTAAAGGGAGAGTGATTAGTCGTTCGTCCTTTTAATAATAATAATAGTAATAATAATAATAATAATAATAATAACAATAATAACAACAACAACAACAACAACAACAATAATAATAATAATAATAATAATAATAATAATAATAATAATAATGATGGTGATAATAATAATAGTAATAATAATGACAATACTTATTATTATTATTATATTATTATTATTACTAGTAGCAGTAGTAGTAGTAGCAGTAGTAGTAGTAGTAGTAGTGGTGGTAGTAGCAGCAGCAGCAGCAGTGGTAGTAGTAGTAGTGGTAGTGGTAGTAGTATTAGTATTAGTAGTAGTAATAATAGAAGTTGAGGTAGTAGTAGTATAAACATTATCAGTATAATTATATGTACGAGTAATGTACAGAAAATTGCTGTTTGAGACCACCTTTCCACGACTCGCCTTCTCTGTCTAGAGAAAGGGCATTTTTCCGATGGATTCTTTACTGTTTGTATATAATATTTCCGTGTCGCCCTGCGAACTGGGCAGAAATCGGCAGAACTTGCTGATAATTGTATGAGCGAGATAACCGAGCAGATCAGTATCATGCTGTGGTAGGGTGATGAAGCACGATATCAAAACTTAGTTATCCCGGATACCACGAAAACTACAGCGAACCCATGAACACTGTTTAGCTTATGGAAGAGTAATACAGTAGGTGTTACTTTAGTGACTTTTGTCCAGAGTCGCCACAATATTAAAAGTACAAAAAAAGCATCAAACTGAGCGTCAGAACGGGGTCATCTCGGAAAGTATTAAAGCTATAGTGGACCTGTGTGCATCGTTAGAAAGCTAAAGTACATCAAGCTTGCCTTGATTTAAGTTTAAATCTTTGAAATAAAGATACCAAAAAATTTATAGTAGCTAAACATTTCCCTCATATTTTTTAAATTCATATTTCTGTCAGGCGGGTCATCATCCTCATCATCGATATCATCGTCATCATTCCCCTGTTTCCCACAAAGTGTTGCTAAAATAATACTTCTCTCATAAGAAGTTACACCTATAGCTCTATGATCATAATCATCATCATCATCAGCAGCAGCAGCAATGATGGTGATGTATTGATCCAGTCTACAATAAGTGTCTCTCCCCAACATTTTCCCCTCTGACTTACTGATGTTAGTCTGGTCCATCCCAACCCAACATACTAACTACCTTCATCTCTACATCTGGTTTTCTACTCATACTTTCCACTCACTCCCTCGTCTCTGATATCCCTCCCACCTTTCAGGTAAGAGAGGTCTTCCCAGAACTGACTTAAATAGCTTACCAATAATAAAATTAAATTACACGTTATCGTAATGAGGGGTATAATGAAGACTGTTTGTACCCAGCCCATGTGTTCGTAGAAATAGGACAGGCATGAGAATATGCTTGGAGGGGCAGGAGGTGGCCAAACGGTGGACAAGAGAGGAAGTGGGGTGTTGTCCGGAAGAACACGAGATCTATCTCAGGTTAGGGTAAGGACCAAGCAATTTGCTGATTGGAATTTTTAAAAAAGTCTTAACAGATCATCCAAAATGCTCTCCGACTGACATACCCTCTCCCTCCTAGCTAATAATTTAGCCTACATCAGTCCTGAATGAAACAAACTAAACATGTGGATATTAGGGCCTGAGCACTATCTGCTGCATGTAGGAGGAATGCTTCGCTACAGGACTCAGTGTCACGTGTATGCCCCAGACTGGATTAATTGAAAACACTAAGGAAAAAAAAAAAACGCGCCCGGGAATCGCAAGCATAAAAAAAAAGAAAATAACAAGTTGTAGCGCGGGGAAGGTTAATTATCTTTTCCTTTTCCTTCCATTAACCATCCTTTCCCCTTCCCTTATTTTAACTCACTGTTCTCCTCTCTCCCCTCTTCACCCACCCCTCACATGTCCACCTACTCAAAAAGGCGAGTCACACAGGAGCCTCCCCTCTTGTCCCTTCATCTGCCCTTTCCCTTTCCCTTCTTGTCCCATCAGTTCCTCACTTTTCACACTTTCCTTCTCCTCCTCTTCCCTTTCGAACCCCTTTTCACTCCTCTCCTCCCCTTCTCCATTTCCCAGACCTTCCCTTACTATCTCATTATCCTCTCTTCCCATTCCTTCCCTCCTTTTCGCCTTACTCGTTCCCTCAGCTCCCCTTACCCCCTTCTCATTCCTTTCATCATCTTATGTCAACCCATTCTTACTCGTACCCTCACCTTTTCCTTCTCTTTTCCACTTCTCCATTCCTTCTTCCCTCTTCCCCACACGTCCCCTCTCCCTCTTACCCTCCCTCTTCCCTCTCTTCCCCTTCCCTTCCCCTCTCCCTCCTGCCTTCCTACCCCTCCCCACTCTAACCCTTTCATTGCCTCTCTCCTCCTCATCTCTCCCTCCCACTAGTCATTTCATCTTTCCCTTTTCCTTCCATTACCCTCCACCCTCCAGCTCCCTCCCCTTCCCCCTGCCTCAGGAACTGCCAACCCTCGTCAGCTTTAAGGGGAACCCTTGAAGGGGCGTGACGGACACTTGACAGAAATATGATCCTGTCACAGTTATTGGTATTAATGTGTCAGTTCGTGTACGTTGCATGTGTGCCCCTTCTCTACAGCCTCTCGTGTGTGGAGAAATGTGCATGTTGATTTTCATGCCTGTGTGTGTGTGTGTGTGTGTGTGTGTGTGTGTATAGTTAAGAGGAACGTGTTGTGGAAGAGGTGACGAAAAGTTATAATAACATAAATAGGATGTGGATGACGTATGGCAGACGACAGAACAGGCTCCGTCACACGGGAACTGTGAAGCGCGCTCTTCAGAGTGGATCTTCAGGTTTGTGAGATGAAGCCCAGAAAATCAAAGCCTTCAGTGATGAGTACATGGATGTATAACCCATTTCACTGGGCGTTCTGTTTACAGTTTTATGCTTTCCTGATCCTGTCTCCAATACCTTCCCCGACCATTGGAATTACTTGTTAGAATGGTGATGATGACCATGACAGATACAGAGACCTCACAAACCTTACGGAATTACTTACTCTCTAATGACAGGACTTTGGAAACAGAATAGCTATACACGAGCCAAACATTACCTATATCCCGACATGCGTCTTAAACCACCAGACCACATGAAGGACTGTGTATAAGATAAGGGTTTTTATTCTAAGTGGTTTTGGAGATTTCGTAGTAAATCTTTCTCAGCTTTATATTATGCCTGTTGCACCTCAGTGTCCTCTTATATGTCACTGACATAAACTATACGTCGATTTTAAAGAGATATATAGAAATATGAAGAGATTTAAATAATAGTTGATAAAAAACATAATGAAGGAGGAATTGTTACGAAACCTCCTGTGCCACCTAGTATAAGAATCATAGGAGGATAGGCAATTTAATATTGGAATGAATATTAACTAGGCAAGTCCAAAAATAAATAAGACAATAAATAAGTCTACGAAACCTCCTCTGCAACCTAAAACACTGTCTAGAGAACAAAGGGCAGGGGATCATGGGGCGTGTGGTGGTGAGGTATGTAGGAGGGAGGGATGTGAGGGTCTTTTGTTGTTGAGGGAGACAAACAAGGAGGGAGGGAGGGAGAGGGAGAGGGGTGGAGAGAGAAAGAGAGGGAGAATGACTAATAGATAGGGAGGAAAATAGACAGAGAGGGAGAGAGGAAGGGATGAAGTGGGAGAAGGGTAATGACTGATACACAAACAGAAAGGGGGAAATATGAGAAACACAGAGGAAGAGAGGGAGGAGGGATGGAGGGAGAGAAGAAAAATGACTTAAAGACGCTGGAGAGAAGCACTGAAGGGAAGGGAGGAAACTAAGATCAGGAAGAAGAGAGAGAGAGAGAGAGAGAGAGAGAGAGAGAGAGAGAGAGAGAGAGAGAGAGAAATTACAAAGATACACAGTTGTTACAAATCTTACGGTCCTATATCGGTGATATGAACAAAACAGTAGGAATATTCTTGATTTCTCATTACAGAATATCAAGAAATGGATACCAAGCAGAAACCTAAGCACTCCATTCGGTTATATATGTCTGTCTGTCTGTTTGTCTGTCTGTCTATCTCTGTCTCTGTCTGTCTCTTTCTGTCTGTCTGTCTGTCTCTCTCTCTCTCTCTCTCTCTCTCTCTCTCTCTCTCTCTCTCTCTCTCTCTCTCTCTCTCTTTAACACTATTTTCGTCCCCTTCATATTTTCATTCATGGTCCCTCTTCCCAGATTCCATTCATACATCTTCACCCTCCCCCCCGTGTCCGGTCTCAGTCGCCACCCCTTCATTATCTCTTCTTTCTTCTTCTTCTTCTTCTTCTTCTCTCTCTCTCTCTCTCTCTCTCTCTCTCTCTCACACACACACACACACACACACACACACACAGTTCTTATTTATGAATGGAGTCACACACCGACCCACCCCCTGTTGTGTGCACCAGTGTTTACCTTCACGATTCTATGCCTCTAAATTCCTCTCTCTCTCTCTCTCTCTCTCTCTCTCTCTCTCTTTGTTCACAATACTAAGCCATTATATTTCTTCTACCTTTCTTCTTCCTTTCATTTTCTCTTCTTCTCTTTCTCTATATATTCCTTTTGTTCCGCCACCTAACTCTTCTTCTCTGTTTTGTCTACAAGATTTACAGCCACCATGTTCCTTCTTTCTCTGTCCCATCATTATTTCTCCATTCTTTTTCTCTCTCTCTTCTCTTCTAATTTCCCTTTTGCACCGTTGCCAATTTTTTTCTCTCGTTTTTAGTATCTTCTTTTCATTTGCTTCTCTCATATTCCCTCACATTTACTTCCTTATCTGTTCTACGTTCTCTTCCTCTTTTTTCTGGCCTTCTTTTCCCCTATTCCTTATTTTCCTCTTCCTCTTTTCGTCTCCTCTGTTTTTATTCTCATCTCATTTTTTTTTCTCCTCGTCTCTCCTTTCTATTTTTCATTTAACCCCTTCAGCTTAATGTGTTTTCCTCCTGTTATCTCCAGGTTTTTTTAATCACTATAAAGGAAACGTTTCCGCGCAGTGGTTTATACTGACTTCATTAAACTCTTCAATATTGGAGTGTTCTCTTCATTTCAGTAAAAGCACACTGTATCATCACAATAATAATAAGTAATACAGATTGCCAACACTCCCAAGGGGATGGATGATAGTCTTCACACAGCTCCACTACACTGACATATGGCAAGATAAATCCTTCTATGCAAATTCCCATTATGATTACTGAACGTACAAGAACATAGGATCTCAAAATATGTGCGAATTTATTAATTGACCATTGATCCCCTAAATTCATTTAAATTACTTAAAATACGGAAAAGAAAACATTAAAAAATATCCCAGGATATTAGCCCAAGGAACAATTGTGCCCAGTGAGTAATATATAAATGAAGAAATGAACTGCAAAGTGTTTGTAAGACGAAAGGAATAAAGAAGCACGTGTATGAGTAAATAAAATAAGATCTCTATAATAGTGTGAAGAGCATAATGACGTCCTCGGGTTGAAGAAGTTGACTCCTTTATTTATTCAGCCGGAGGGAATGGTGGGTGGGGTAGAGCCTTCCTCTTTTCTGTCCTTATTCCGTAGAGTAAGTGGTATGAAAGTCTTCGTTATTAGAGGCACCTCTTCCTTACCGAGATTTTTTTTACATTACTCATACACCTTATGATTCACTTCTGTGCTATTTATATCGTGTACATATCGGCAAAGTTTGCAACGGAAACATCTATCCGTCTATCCATCTATAGTCAGACGCCTTAATTCCGAAAGCGGTGGCCATAAAAGAAACGCCCTCATGTCACTCTGTCCTCTGCCATCAGGCTGCGCTCTCTCCAACCCATACCACCCTCACGCATAATCTTCTCCACCCGATCCCTCTATCTCATCTCCCCTTCCTCTCTTCCCCTCCACCTCACTCACATACACAATCCTAGTTAATCTCCTAGTCTCCATTCTCTCCTCATAGGCAAACCGGCTCACTGTACGTTTCCTAATTCTTTCTATATGAGTATCATGGAACTGGATATTGAGGGGTATGTGAGGAACAAATCGCTAAAGAAAAGATTCTAGAAAATAACCAGAGCCAATAAAGATATGATTTTTTCTCATATTTGTACCTGTAGGTTAGATAGTTTAGTGTGATCAGCTATTTTGAAGAATATAACTTGTGTACTGTCTCACTCTTTCTCCTTCTTTCACCTACCTTCTTGCGTTTTCTCCTTTCTTCCTTTCGACTGCCTTTTATTCTATAGTTTCATCTTTGAGTTTTATTTGTCCCTTCTCCATTCTACATTTCTTCCCTCTCATTTTTTTTTTTTTCTGTATCCTAATCTTCCTCGTCTTTCTTTATTCTTCGTTCCATCCATCCCCATTTTTTTCCTATTTTTTTCTTCTCTTTTCCCCCTCTCCCCCTCTCCTTTGTTAAGTTCATCCATTCCTTCTTCCTTCGTGTCTTTTCTCCTTCTCTGACTTTGTATGTCCTTATATTTCTCCTTCGTCTCTGTTCTCTCCTTTCTCCATTCTCTTCCTTTGTCTGCCTCCGTCATTGCTTCAACTTACCCTTCATATCACCTTTCTCTTGACTTGATCTTTCATCCTCTCCTCCCTCTCTCCTCTGTTTGTCTGTCTGTCTGTATATATGTCTATCTATCTGTCTATCTGTCTTTCTATCTACGTATCAATCTATTTATCTGTCTAGGTATCTGCTTTTATCTCCAGGCTGCTAGGAAATAAAGATGACCAGCCTATACACGACTGAAGAAATAGCGAAAACTGAAAGAGGAAAAGGAAGGAAAATGGTAGAGAGAGAGAGAGAGAGAGAGAGAGAGAGAGAGAGAGAGAGAAAGTCGTATTTTACCCGTTTGAGGCGTAGGGATCCGAGGCTAGGCTAACTTAAATCTATTGCTTTTAAGAGCATATAACTAGCCTACATTCCTTGGTTGCAGTACATGACTGATAAATCTTCAGTTGCTTCATGGAAATTGAAACTATGTACATGGTTAGACCGTCACTCCTGCTGGGCCGCCTTGACCACTAGACTGCAAGGCGCCAAGTACAGTACATCTGTCCATAACCCAAGTCTCTTCTTGGCCATCAGGACCGTAGGTGCCCGGGGCCAGGCTACTCCTTCCTGATATTCAAGGCGAGGGTGTCTGAATCCCTGGCCCAGAGTGGCATAATGTGATCACTAAACCCCAACCAATTCCTCGGACGTAATCCCTTGTGGCGACGCCGGTTGGAGCGCCATAACCCACTGAACCACCAGGTGTCATTTGGCTATATGATTTCCACCCAGAATAGCAAATGGTTTCCTAGGGTATAGTACACCATTTGGCTTGTCATTCAGTGTAGTCAGCACCTACCACCAGAGTACAGGAAATTATACAAAGCAAGACAGTGCTATCCCTAAGTGGTTATCAGTACACCAACGGCTCCTCCAAGGAAGAAAAAAATGAGAGAGAGAGAGAGAGAGAGAGAGAGAGAGAGAGAGAGAGAGAGAGAGAGAGAGAGAGAGAGAGAGATTGATTTGATTTGACCCCAATGGGGCTAGTTTATTGGACACCCCACACTTCATCCTATGAAGGGGCAGCGTCAAAAAAATACATAGATACAGCATCATACAAAGAATTTAAAAGGGGTATCCAAAAGGAAGGCAGTATCTCAGCGAGATGCATCCCTATCTGCATTACAAAAGTCTTACAATAGTATATTAACATAAATATAACTCATTTTATATTATCAGTATGCATAGGGTGAGAGAGTTGGACGAACTGATCACACATGTATGACATAAGTTCTTAAGTTGAAAAATTTTATAACAGTTATATTAGGCTATGTGTATTTTGGGGGCAATTGTTGTGTTACTGAGGAGAAGCAAATAATTTATACTTCCTCAGTATTTTTCTGACAATATCATTTTCTAACATAAATTTTGCCTGACTCTCTATTGTCATAAACTGAGTATTCCTGTATTCACGTATGAGTGGACATTCCAATAGATAATGCTTCAAAGTGTGTTTGTTGGGTTGTTCACATACTTTGCACATCCTCTTCTCCTCATCAACCTGCCAACCCAGTTCCCAAGGGTAACAGTAGCCAAGCCTTATTCTTGCATGCACAGAGTCAACCCACCTACTTGTCGTATGTCTGCCATATACGTAACTTGTCATCAGTGCAACTGTGTTGTAGTAGTGTATGGAAGTGCTGGTGTTGTGTTCTCTGAGTCTAAGGTCAGTCACCCTTTCTTTTTGTATGGTCATGATCTTTCTTTTAAGTTGTCTAAGTGAAAGTCCCAGGTCATAGTCACAAGTGTCCTTGTTAGAAGCCTCCTTGGCTAAAAAGTCAG
The DNA here is from genome assembly GCF_032717465.1 of Coenobita brevimanus. Lineage (NCBI taxonomy): Eukaryota > Metazoa > Arthropoda > Malacostraca > Decapoda > Coenobitidae > Coenobita > Coenobita brevimanus. The sequence goes on along the minus strand of NC_136966.1, from coordinate 2,110,339 downwards.
CTCTTTCATTACCCGGGATTCCAACATGTGAGGGGATCCAAACAAATTTGACCTGAACATCGATCTCCCTAAGCACTGCAACAATCCGCCTGATCCTGTGAACAAGGTCAGGGTATGTGGGGTGAGGGTCAGAGAGAGATTGCAGAGCAGACATGCTGTCTGTTAAGATGATGGCATTTTGTTTCCTTAGACAAACTTGTTCCAGCCCATTCACAAGTGCTACAAGTTCACACTGGGTGGATGAAGCCCAGTCATGTAGCCTGCTGAGTGTCTCAGCCCCATGAACAAAGCTACCCCACTTACAATGGTAACAGCAGCCCCAGCACGTCCAGTCTGTGTGTGAAGAGAACCGTCACAGTACACTTGGTCTTTGTCTTCCCCTGCCAGACTTGATATAAGTGTCATAAAGTCAACTTTGAGTTCATACGGTAGGAGGTCGGCCTTTTTTGTGTCTAATGTAGTGAAGGCGATGTCTAGTGGTCTCTCCTTCCAGGGCGGCAGTGGTTCACTCCAGTCCCAGTCTCCTAAATGATGATCAGTCATTTGGTAGTTGACAAAGGTTTGCTGCAGTTATATGAGTCCAGTCCCTGCCAGTCAAATCTTCTAGCCTTAATAAATTTATGAGCTCTGATTTAGGTAGTGTGTCTCTCTTGTCTCTCAGTGCTCTGACTCCTATTAGTGTATTTATCTCCTTAATCCGATCTGGGATAGAAGATAACCCTAATTCTAGTCTAAGATTAGATACTTTAACATTCTTTGGGCATGCTAGTATTAGTCTCATTGCTTCATTCTGTATTGTGTCAAGCTTGTTAAGTTTATCAGCAGGCAGACAAGAAAGAACTGGAGCGTGATAATCAATGACTGATCTTATATATGCAATATACATCATTTTTAAAACTGGAATAGAGGCCCCCAGACCCTTCCAAGACATCACTCTAAGAGGCCTAAGTCTTTTCATACATGTTGTCATGACCAAATCGAATTCAGCATTCTTTCCCCTAATATTCCCAACATATACTCCTAAATATTTAACAAAGTCAACTCTTTTCAGTGAACTCCCTTGCAAGTAAAACGTATTTACATAGTTGGATCCTTTTGTTATGAGTTTAGTCTTTTCGGTTGATATAATTAAGCCTAGCTCATCACACATCTCTCCCAATAAATCTAGTGATTTTTGCATATCACGATGATTGTTGGCCTGAATTAAAATATCATCTGCATAACTGATGCAACTCACACCATTTGGGAATTTTAAACTTACTATTTTATTCATCAAAATATTGAATAGTGTAGGACTTAGTACCCCTCCCTGTGGGGTACCAAGTTCAAGCTCAAATGTGTTAGATTTCTTTCCTTGAAAAACAACATAAGCAGTTCTGTGGCAAAGATAGTCTTTAATCCAGCCAAGTAGTTTGCCTTTCACACCGAAATTCACCAACTCATTAAGTATTATATCATGATTAGCCACATCAAAGGCACCCTTTAAGTCTAGAAATAGTGAAAATTTACCATTGGAATTTGCAAGATATGATATAATACATGATGTTGTATGTCTGCCTGAAATGTAACCATTAAGATTTGGGCTTAATAAATGCCTAACTTTATACAACAACCTGTTTAGAATTATTCTTTCAAGTGTTTTACAGAAGCAAGACAATAAGGAAATAGGTCTCATGGCTGTCACAGAACTTGTCTTAGGGACAGGAACTATAACAGCTCTTTTCCATTCAGTGGGAATTTTACCAGTTTGGTAGCTAAGATTAAAGATACTGAGCAGTGGGTTGCCCTCTACTTCAGCCATGGCACTAAGAATGGGATAGGTTATGCCATCTTCACCTGGGGCACTAAATTTATTATTTTTCAAGGCTTTTTTAAGTTCAAATGAAGTTATTTCTTTACAAGTGTCATCCTGCAGTGCTATTGCTTGTTCAAGTTGTTGGCGAAAGAAGTGTAGCTTAGGTGTTAGTTTATTTTGTATCCTGAGAGGGAGGTTGGTGAACTTGGAAGCTGAGGCCCATTCATTCATGAGGGTTTGGGCATACTCTTGTGGATTAGGATGAGCTGAGGTTTGGTTTTTAACACCTCTGGCTATGTTAATTTTTTCCAAATGATAGCTAATGATGTGTCTTTGTCAATATTGTTCAGAAATTCTACCCAGTATTTTTCTCTAGCTCTAATTTTCGCCTGTCTTGCTCTTTCAGCACAGGTCTTTAACATATTTAGATTAATATCTGACCTATCATCCTTCCAGTACTGTTTTGCTACCTTGAGGAAATTTTCTGTAACTTGAACCTCTTTGTCATCTTTATACCATTTCTTCCAGAAGTTCTTATTACTATTACCAATACTTCTATTTTTAGTTTTGTGTTTATTCTTTGTTTTGGTTCTGTCTTGCTGTAACAGAAGTTGTTCAGTAAGTTTAGTTAGATCATTTAGAAGAGAGTTAATGGTGTAATTTTTTGGGTAAGCTTTAAACCAATTATTCATATTCTCTATAAATTTCCCCCTATCTTTTATAGGTAGTTGTAACCTCTTCCTCCTGCCAGTAACCTGTCTTTTCTTAACATCAAGTGTTGTTAACAATGCTGAGTGATCAGAAAAAAGATTGATTTGTTGCACAGAACAAGTTCGATAAGGTTCATTGTACAAACAAACATAATCTAGTCTACCTCCTAGAATATGTGTTGGTTCAGGCTGACCTATTAATCTTAATTCATTACAAGAATTTACATAGTTATACCATCGACGTCCATTGGTATTAGTGAGATTATGGCTGTTAGGTGAGGACAAGGCCTCATGATTGGCGTTTAAGTCACCCATCATAAGAGTCTTCTCCTCATACAGGAAATCAGGAAAGTCATGTGGGTCCAAGCTATTACTTGGAACGTACAAATTTACTATATTAATGATGTAATTGTCTAGATGTATTTTTAGAGAAATATTTTCAGTGTTTAGACCAAAAGAACAATGAAATCTTTCCACAGGAATAGACTTTTTAACATATGTAACTAATCCTCTAGCAGAATTTTCAGTGCAACTGTGAACGTGTGGAATATAATCTCCGAGCCTAGGACAAAAAGATTCATTTACTCTAGTTTCCTGAAGACATATTATATCAACATCATGAGACAATGCAGAATACTGAAGATCTACAAACCGCTGATATATTCCATTAATGTTCCAACATAATATCTTAATACCTGTACCCACATCCTGTCTAGACCTATCCATTGTTCAATGCTGATTTGCCATTAAACTCTTCTACCATTCTTTGTAGATTTTCTGCTTGGGCTCTAGCTTTTACAACTTCAGCTAGGAGACGCTGGGCTAGTTCATCTGAGATAATATCTAGTGTACTGTTAATTAACTTAGCAGTGATGTTCTTTGGCAGTACAGCCTTACTCATTACCACCTTTCTGTCTAGTTTCTTTTCATCTGTTTTACTTTCTTCTCTAGTAATTATGACATTATCATTACTACACTCATTTTCAGTTTCTATTTCTTTTGGTGTTGTGTTTACATGTGTTTGATTGGTCAGTGCAAATTTATTTGAAACAAATGAAGCCACTTGAGTAACTAGCACACTTATCTGGTCCTGGAGCTCAGTCTGTTTCTTCTGTTGCTCATGCATAACTGACATCAGTTTAGCCATATTTTCTTGCATTATGTTGAACTGTTCTATTGTGGGAATGCAAGGCTGGATGCTGTTGGGTGTAACAGGTGTCTGCTGCTGGTCATCTGCCTGGTGGTTGTTCGTCGTTAGTGGTGGGGTGTTTAACTGTGGAGGGGTGGGGGGAGCAGCAGAAGCAGCAACAGCACCTCCCCAAGCCCACCCTTTCTGTCTCCACTGAGGTACCTGGGTTGCTCCCTGATATTTATTTGTAGTGGCAGCAGCTGAAGAGTTGGTTATTGGTAGTGAGCTGTGATCTTTTGTTGGGCCAGGTTGGGGTCGAAGGGGTCGGGGTGGCAGAGCAACAGTTGACTGACTCCCCCATTCACCCGTTTGCCTGGTCAAGTCAGGAGCAGGGAGGACAGGGCGTGCTGGGCAGGCGGTGGAGTGGGCATTATGGTCTCCTTTACAGTTCACACAGCGTGGTGGTACCTCAATGCCAGCATTGATTTTTTGCCTGCAGTTCTGAGATTCATGCCCACCAGAACAAAACCTGCAGCAGACCCTCCGTTTGCAGGTTGGAGCCTTGTGCCCCCAGCGGCTGCACCTCAGGCAAAAGGCAGGTGGTTCCCTGTAGACATCTACTGGATGGGGTGAAAGAATAGAAGAGAATCTTACAGTGTCAGGTACTTTCCCTTTCCACAGTGCCACTACTTGTTCCCTTTCTTCACCCTAACTGTATTCCTCTTTGCCCAGTGTACTTGAGGGTGGTTGAGCACAATGTCCAATTTAGCCTGTAGGAAATCTCTTGATGATAATTTTTGTCATGATATCGTCAGGATTTGGAGGTATTAATCTGACTCCTTTATATCCCTCTTGGGTAAGAAACGTCACATCTTCTTCTCCTTCTGCTCTAATGTATGGCCTGTTTTTGCCCTTTACATAGGTTATCTTGAGGTCTGGGTGTGATTCAGCCAGTGAGAGAGTCCAGCTGAAAAATTCTTGTTCTGATATGGCAGAGTCTCTTGGCAAGTAGAGTGATGTTGGCCCTTTCTCTCTTAATGTATTCTCTTGCTGTTGCTGTTCTTGCTTCTCCCTCTTCTTTTCCTTTCGTTTTTGAGTGCTGCTCAAAAATAGGGTAAATCCTACATCTTCTTCCTGGCCGTCTCCTCTGGTTGTTTTTGGGCTGTTGAAGTTATTTCCTTGATCTCTCTCTGGATTATTTAGTCCAATCTGTTGTGAGCTGATTGTGCTACAGTTTCCACATTCATCATTATTTCCAGAAGGTTCAGTAGCTAAGCTGGGGATCTCAATTACCTCCGTCATGGTGGCGATGGTGAGGGAGGGTAAATATAAAGGTTATCTCTCCATTAGGTTGGTGGAGTCACCGTTGCCATGACAACGCTGGACCTTACTGCGCATGCGCGGCCGCTTCAAACCAAGTCGCGGGGGAGGTATGCTTGTGAGACCCAACTTTCACAAGGCAAAATAAACTAAGTCCAACAACACCTCACAAGTTCAATAGAGTCTTTGTGTTCTTACTGCACTTATACGCTGCTCAGTCAGCTCCAACGGCTGAAACAGGTCTAGAAGTCCAAGAAATTGGGGAAGAAGTGGGAGGCCGCTGCAACCGCCTCAACTGTGCAGCTAAACGAACGTCTCAGAGAGAGAGAGAGAAGTGGATTGGACGAAGGGAGGAAGTTATGTGTCTGGGGGAAGGAGACTGGTCGAGGGTCATAAAGGGTCATAAACTAGCGGGGAGAGAGAGGGAGGGGTTGTAGTGACAGGAAGGGAAAGACGGAGGTGTTTTGAGGTGGAGGGGATTGAGAGACAGGGAGGGATAAAGTGAGGAAAAGAAGGAGTGATTGAAGAGGAAAGGGAGGGGTGGAGAGAGGGGAGAGATGGAAGGGGGCAGGAGGCAAACAAGGAAAAGGGAAGAAGGTTAACAAGTACAAAGTAGCCTACAAAGGAGCATAAAGGAGAGCAAACAACGACAAACCAGTTGGTTCCTTCGAGGCTGTTTGGTATGGGTAAGTGAATAACTCGTGTAGCTATTCTATTGGACAAAGGCAAGGAGAGGAAAGCAGAATGCTCTTCTCCACCCACCAAATCCTCCAGTCGCAGTTAGCAGAAAAGAAAAACATGGAAAGGACTGTTATGAAACATGAAGAAACCGTCATTAATATTTCATAGCAAAAAATGAAAGGAAATCAAGTTCTCCTCTATCTTACCTGATATGCAGGGATTGAGGGAAGAATAGAGAGGACGCGAGGGGAGGAAGAAAGACGAAATGTGAGATGGAAAGAAGTCGGAAGGGACAAGGAAGGAGGGAGGGGGTAAGAGAAAGGGGCACAGGTAGAGGGAGGGGAAATGAGGGAGGGACTAGGAGAATGGGAGGGGTACGAGAAAGAGGCAAGAACAGCGGGAGAAGAAGAAAGAGGGAGGGGACAGGGAAACATGAAGAGAGCAGAGAAAAAGATGCAGGGGGCTTAGGGAAGAGGGGAAAGGAAGGGACAAGGTGGGAGGGAAGAAGTACGAGACAGAGGCAGGGGCAGAGGGAGGCCGAGAGGTAGCGTGCTAAGTAAAAAGGAGGAGAGAGGGACGGTAGGGGGAAAAGGATGGTGTAGGAGAGAAAGAAGGGAGAGAGAGGGAAGTTGAAATGCGGCGAGAGAAAAAGACGGAAAGACGAATGTCAAAAGAGAAAATGCGAGGAGAGACTAGAAGAGCAAAAATGGAACAGGAGGAAAAAGTAAAAGACAAGCAATAGCAACAAATCAGTTGGAAGTTTTAAAGCTATTTAGTATAAGATGGGCTATGATTAATAAGGTATGTACTCGATTAGTCTAAGGCAAAAAGAGCAACGCAGGAAGATAGACATGATAGAGAGAGAAGAAAGGGGGAAAAAAAGAAGATAAAGGGAGAGGGAGGAGAGAAGAGGGAGCAGGAAAGGGAGAAAGAAATGGAGAGGGCAGGACGGGCAGAGAAAGAAGGAGTAGGAACCGGACTGGATGAAGGAGGAAGTGATGGAAGGATAGGGAGACAGGGAGAGGGAGAGGCAGAGAATAGGAGGGAGGATGAGAAGGGAATGGAAAAGAGAACAAGGGATAGCGAGAGAGGGAGAGAAGATCGGAATAGGGCAAATAATGAAGGTGGAAGGGAAGGATAGACAGGATAAATGGTGAGGAGGGAAGAGAGGAAGCGAAGGAGAAAGCGAAGGGAGAAGTAAATGAGAGAAAAGGAGGGGGAGGGGAGCGATCGAGAAAAGGTCAGGTGTGGGGGCAGCGATGGGGGCAGGGAGAAAGGGTGAGGGAGATGCAAAAGTAGGCAGAAAGAGAAATATGAAGGGAAGGAAGTATGAGGTAAAGGAGGAAAAAGGAGCAGGGTAAGGAGAGAGGAAGCGAGGGAGGGCAGGACGAGGAAAGGAGGTGAACCTCATGAAGGTGGAGGGTAGAAGGTAAAATAAGTAGTATGGAGGACGGTGGAGTACGGGTAGGTGGAATGAGGGCAGGGGAATGGGGTGTGGTGGAAGCGGAGCAAGAAAATGGAGGGAGGTGGAACGGGAGCAGGGGAATGTGGAGAGGTAGAAAGAGGGGCGAGGAGTAGGGCGGGGTGAGTAGGGCGGGGTGAGGGGTGATGCAGCCAGGGAGGGATGAAGAGGCAGACTGGCACGCATGACTGGAAAGTCACAAGAGTACAAAGAAAAGGGAGATTTGGGAGATGGAGAGAAAATATGGGGAAGAAACTTTTGGAATGATAAGGGAATCATCATCCATATCATATTTGAATTAGGTGCAACTGAGATGGGTAAGAGAATCCTCCTTCTCCGCCTCCTCCTCCTCATCATCATCATCATTATCATCATCATCATCATCATCATTATCATCATCATCATCATCATCATCATCATCATTATCATCATCATCATCATCATCATCATCATCATCATCATTCCAAATTTTATTCTTATCTCAAGGTGGGGTGAGAGAAATTTGACAGAGACGTTTTGGCTTCGTCACATGACTCATACAAAACAGGGGACTTCTCTTACCTTGATAGTTTTGTTGTTGTTATTGTTAATATTGTAACCTCAGGCTCTGGTCTTGAACCCAGTGGACTGCTTGTTAATGCTGCTCTTCTAGTGCAGTCCACCGTCCTTATTTGAGGGAACAAAGGGGGGAGTTGAGGGAAGTTTGTATAGCCAGACAAGGGAGTCACTTAGTTATACTGAAGTCCATCATTTGAAAGTGTCCCTGTCCAGCCCCCATCTCATAATTGCAGAAGATAATTGATCGTGAGATTTTTTTTTTTTTTTTTTTTTTTTGTGAATCTCAACTCACCTCGTTAAAATCTTCATTCGCTGCCTCCTGGTGAAGTATCCATAAAGCATCTTAAGTAGTTTGTCTGGTCAGTAAGTCTCATTAGAAAGGAATTATTAACCTTATTAGAAACAAATTTGTGTGGCCGAAGTTTATCTCTGAAATATTTATTGTACTTCGAGTGTAAAGGGCAAAGTAGGTGTATGTATGAATATGGCTACAAGTATAAACAAACAGTCTTATAAATAACCCGAGATCAAGGATGTTTCTAAGTACAGTTATTTATTTTTTACACGTACATTATTACTTTGATATTCATTCTGATTTGATTCTGAAGGGCTTATAGCTGCATGAGCGATGCTAAAAGTGCTAACATATAATTGTATACACAAGCCAATATCCAGGAGGTTAGTGCATAAGATATACTATGATCCTCATTTGTGTCTCTTATCCATTGCTTGTTTCGTCCATCTCGGGTTGCGTCGCCCTTCATTACTCAGTCTGCCTCGTTTGGTATTAATGGTCGTGGTGTTAGGTTTTTCTTTCTCCCCTTTTGTTAATGAAATATATATATATATATATATATATATATATATATATATATATATATATATATGCCTTCCCTCGTGCTACACGGGCATCTGGTAGCGCTCGTGACTGGAGTGTCACTTAGCCATATTGCAGAACTTCTGCCTATCAGAATTCTTTCATTCCCCGAACTGCATCTCTGTGGAACTCGCTTCCCCAGAGTTGTTTCCCTCCAAATTTCAACCCACGACTGTTCAAGTCTAACTGTTACAGATATTTTATGAACGGAGGACACCAGTAATCTGGTGTATGGATTGTCTTTTTTTTACTCATTTGTTTTTCCTTCCTCCGTTCTGTTATTTATAAAAATATATATATATATATATATATATATATATATATATATATATATATATATATATATATATATACCATTCAAGTCTAACTTACAGATATTTTATGAACAGAGGGACACCAGTAATCTGGAGTATGAATTTCTTTTTTTTTACTCATTTGTTTTTCCTTCCTCCGTTCTGTTATTTATAAAAAAAGTAAAATAAAATATATATATATATATATATATATATATATATATATATATATATATATATATATATATATATATATATATATATATATATATTAATATACCGTATATATATTTATATATATTTGGCGGGGGGATGTGTGGGGAGTCATCTTACGCCTTTTCGTCATCATCATTATGAGACTGAGGGAGATTAAGAGATTTTGGCAGGTACATTTGACATCATCATATTTCACATCTCTTCAGTTCCTTTTCATCTGTTCTCGCCCCGGAGGGGCTCGTGGACAGTGTTTTCACTCGGTTTGTCTGTTTGTTTATCTGTCTGTCTCTCTATCTGTCTGTTAACATCACGCGAAAACTACTGGTGCGATTTTGAGTAAAATTACAGGGATGATGGACCATGACCTTCTGATCGTCTGATTAAGTTTTGGGTTAAATTAGGCCAAGGCCCAGGCTGTAGGCCCAAAAAATGTAACAGAAAAAAGTAAGAAAATTGCTTTTCTCGCCATAACTCCTTTCAAATTCGTCATATCGACATAAAAAGCAAAACCTAAAGATGCATCTTTCAAATCTGAATCCTGTAACATGCCTCATTACATCAAGGGGGTCAGCTCCCAGTTAGTGGTAGGGGGGGTCATTGTCAGCTGGGTAGGGCCTAACATTTCAACTGGGCATAAAATCGTCAATTTTCATCCGATTTACTCCAAATTTGATATATGGCATCTTTGACTAGATATCCGGTTGTGTTTATATGTCAGCACTAAAATGACTGCCGGGGACGGGTTTGCTGTGCCTTGGCAACGCTTCGTGTTTGCTTTCTCTTCGTCCACGTTTCATCAGCTTTCTATTTTTTTTTTTTTTTCAGTTAAAAATGTCTGAGTTAATTGTTAAAATGACAGGTGTCTGAGGAGTATGTGTGCAGTGGCTCGGCTCGTATGGATCAAGTGAGAAATGATGAAGTGCGAAGAGCTGGAGTTATGCGAGAGATGGCTGATCGAACTGAGCAGAGAGTGTTGTGGTGGTCTGGGTATATGGAGAGATTGGATGAAGAGCAGTTGGTGAAAACGATAACTGAATCTGATGTGAGAGATGTAAGGCTGAGAGGAAGACCACGAATAGGATGGATGGACAGTGTGAAAGGAGCGTTAGATGCAAAAGGGATGTCTGTGGAGCAAGGAAGAGTGGCTGCGTGTGATAGGGATGACTGAAGAGAAATTGTAAATGGATTAATGGTGAAGCAGCCACGAGGGATTATTCTCCTTCATTTGCTTTAATCAGCTGATCAGGTCAGGTGTGGATAAGGGGATGGGTCCATTATGATGTGGCAAGGATTAACCAGCTCTGTTGTCGGGCCCTGCTGCGGATGTCCCTGAACTGCACTGCGCAACTGACCCTCGTGCTGTGTGGTGTGACGAGGAGCGGTCTCTTCTCCCCTTAGAGACTAAGATACGAGTAAATGTGTGTGTGTGTGTGTGTGTAGATGAGTAATTTGGTGAGTGTGTCGTCCTTTCTTGGCTACTCCCCGTAGAGTAAAATAGCCTAGTTATATGGATATAGGGAAAATGTCTTCATCTGTTGACGCTGTAAATCGAAAATTTCTTGCGTTATTATCCTCTTCATATGCGGTATCTTTCCCAACCACTTTGTGGATTAAATACTGTACACTTGTCTGCCATCTGCCACTGTTCTCTGCCTGGTGTTAGGAGCAGTGTACAGTTAGGAGAGTTGTACTGAAAGTGATCTACATAAATGTGGCTCAAACTGCAATGTACACATCACCTGCAACATATTCACCTTATCAGTATCGCTAATAATAGCCTACTCGGATCAGTACATTAGAGTGAACTCCTCCTATGAGGATATTAAACTACCCCTCACCTCGACCCGTCCACCACAACCTCTGAGTGGGAAAGACATGTTGTACATAACCTCGTTTGTCTGTCTTTTTGTTTCTGGTTGTCGTGTAATATCTCATAATCAGGAGGCACTTTCGCAGGTAAACTTACTATCACTTCCCTTTTTTTAGCAAAGTCTGCTTTTGCATGAAGACAAGGACTGAGGGATTCAGAATCTTACCTTGTATTTTGGTCTTCCTGCAAAATAAATGTTAATCATGACAGAAATTGGCATAAGTAGTTTATTTCTACCACAGAGAACGAGCTTTAAAAAGAATAAAAAAATCATGTCCCTTTTTTTTTTTTTTTTTTTTTATCACCAGGCAGGGCAATCCAGCGATTAATGATATAGCTTTAAATTAGACATGTCATTATACTATCTTGAATTGATTGCGATAACCATTCCTTCCTATATATGATAACATCCATTAGGAATACAGTTAGAAAAGTCATATGATTTATTACCATTAACTTTCCATTCATAATCCAAACAATGGTTAATACGATTTTAGGCTAAGTACAAAAAATAAAGCACATGCGTCACACCCATCCAATACAAACCTGCCCATTCATCACACACACACACACACACACACACACACACACAATACCTCCACGCTCACTTAATAGGTCACATGCACACAGGTGGCATCGGGTGTAAGATGATACTTTTTTCTTTTTTTGTATTCTTGCTGTTCACAGACAGTTTTATTAAACTTGGGTGAGATCAGTGGAAAAGTAAGAGATAGGTGTAGCTTTCCTTAACCCTGCATTGCGAGAGACCATATTAAAAAGGAATTAAGTGGCCTTCAAATGCCAGGGGTAAACTACAACAAAACGTCACTGCACTGATGGAGTTCATGGAGTATACTTTGTAATAAGTTGATACGTTCTGAGAAATTACGCATAGATGACTTACTGAGCTACAAAAAGGGTTAAGTTTTAGTAATAAATAAAGATAGACAGAGACAGAATACAGACAGTGATAGACAGACAGAAAGACAGATAGATAGGTAGATAGATAGATAGATGGACAGATAGATATAGACAGATACAGACACAGATAAGCTGACAAGCAGACACACAGTAAAGAGGACGGACAAAGATACACAACGACAGAACCAAAAAAGCAGACAGACAGACTGACAGACAGACAGACAGACAAAGACAGAAAAAGCTGAGTACTGTATTTTGTCATAATCACGTTCTCCACGTCTCTTGTATTTTATAATAATATGGCTTACGATAATCTAAAATTTGCAGATTGTGTGGTGTGGTTTGATGTGGTGTGGCGTGCTGTGGTGTGGTTTGGTTTTATGTGGTGTGGTGTGGTGTGGTACTGTTCAAATAAGCTGTAAGAATTTCCCTCTGTGTGCGTGTGAACTAAAAGAAGATCAATATCTATATTATCGTGAGCTTTGAAGACTGTAGCACGATATATATAACGTTATTATTGTTATTCATATTACATCTATGTACTCCTTTACAAGTTTTTAAGTATATGTTTTTTAATAAGCACACACACACACACACACACACACCAAAAAAAAAAAAAAAAAAAAAAAAAAAAAAGCGCCCGCCGCGCGCGCGCGCGCGCGCGCGAGAGAGAGAGAGAGAGAGAGAGAGAGAGAGAGAAAACCATCGTAGCACTTGCCGAAACTATCTGGCAATGAAAAGGCACAAGAAAACCCCTTAAACTGTCAAACTGTCGAGAATACATATCCCCTTTCCTCCATATATATATATATACGTATGTATTAGTGCACAACGGAGCTTGAAAATTGCCATACAAGATAGCCTCCTCACGCCACCCTGAGGCACCACTCACTCAGTCACCAGCACACATAATACAGTGACTCATTCTTAGATTTTGCCTTGTACACGCCCACTGCGTGAGACAGCAGTTATTTTATTAGTTATGTAGTGGCTTAGCTGATGGTCGGATAGGGAATATTTTTTCTTATTATTATACCATAACTAGCCAAGCAATATTGCAGATGTGCGTTGTTAACATGTACAGCATAATGGGGTTTATGGTATAGTTCAGTAACTGTATTGCAACTAGCATACTGATGACACGCTGCACCCGCTGAACAGAGCTCTGAAAAACTTGGAAACAATCTTTTTTTTCAGAAAAATCTTTAACGAACAAGATATTTTGCAAAGTAATGAAGGATATTCTAAATTAGGTAATTAAGCAAACCAATGAATCGCGATTTTAGACAAAAAAAATGTCGTCTCTGAAGGACTTAAAAATATATATCAGTATCCCGTTCTGAATATGAATATGAAGGATGAAGTGCTGAAAACCTGACATACACGAGTGAACTATAAATAATTAAAAGAATCTAGCCTTATCTTGAATAAAACATCTGTAACACATCTCCAAACCCTCCGATACACACAGTTCTCCATTGTTCAGTTTATGGCTCCTATACCCTTACCATCCCGTCCTCTCATTCCTAAAAGCTAATGGCATGCGCTTGAATGATGTGCACCGATCCAGCCAATAGTGACACAACTCCGCCTGATTTGTGTTGACCCATGATCTTTGCCTCTGATTTGTTACCGCTAATACACCCGTGCGTCTGCCGCCTCAACATGCCCTCCCTGCCTAAACTGCCTGAGGGACAGACTTCATTTAGGCAGCTTGTGTGTCAGCAACTGTCTGCCTCAATTGGTCTCTCCCACTATGTATAACCTTAAGTCTCATACATTCAGCGTGTCCATGCATCTCGGAAGGAACGGATCTTGACTCAGGCTTCCTGTTTGTTCATCTTTCCCAGCAAGGGACATATGTTGCAGGCTCTGATTCTAGGTTCATTTTTTTTTTTTTTTTAGAAAAAAATCAGTAAAATAATATGGCTAGTTACAGGCTTGATTGAAATGAAGTTAAGGGATGTTTCTCCTTATATTAAGGAATATCCGGTAATTCAGTTAACTGGAAATAGAGGCTGAAGCAAAGTAATTTTACAGGGAAATAAGATTATTGAAATATAACATCCAGTACAGAATTTTAGAGCTCTTCTTTTTGTGTAACTGGGCTCTTTCGTTGCTCTCCATCAAATTTTGCATTCCTGGCATAGGATCTTAAACCCTGAATATTAGCTTATGTCACTTAAATAAATCTTACTGGCTTAAAGGTTGCTAGTAACGTCGCCTATATATGTCTCTATGTTTAGTAAGGATCTCATTTACTTATATTTTCTTTATTTTATGGAGATAATGAGAAACAAGATAAAGTAAGAGGAAAGATTACTAATACAGGTATTATGTGTTTTCTGTCCATGATACCTTGGTTCTGTCATACGGTGACTTCAGTATGTACAAAATCCAGAAGACAACGACATTGGCACTGCACAATGGTAGCTGGTGAGTTATGCACTTGTCTTCGTGTTTTTTTTTTTTTTTTATCAAAACTGAAAAGTAAAACAACATAACTACCATTGGGAGAGTAGAGGAGAAAAAATACTGGCCATGTATTACACACGTGTCTCTCTAAGAGACTAAAAGGGAGGAGAATGCTGGTTGAAATCCATCCTCGATTTATTGGTCCACTAGTGTGGCCACCTCCTACTCCCAACACTTTTACTGCAGGCAGCCTCGTACCTCGGGCACAGCAGGGAGGAACATTGTACCTAGGGATACCTTTCTGCTCTGATTCAGGCCCCGTGAGAGACTGATCCATTCAATCCTATAACATGTTTTATATTAAATTCTTGTTAACCCCAACAGAGTTTATTCATCTTCAAAATTATGTCTGGAAGAGAAGGACTTTATGGGAGCTACGTTTAGCCTCTCCAGTTTGTAAAATCACTCCTAAGGTAAATAAAATATTCTGGTAGTAGAAAGATTTATATACAAAATACGTCACCGGACTCATGCGAATTGAAAAACCCTGGCATTCATCTCTCCACCCCGTGTGAATATTTGAAATGAATTATGCTTCTCATGATGTAATGAATACCGCCAGTACTAAACCCTGACGGTGGTAGGTGGGAGCGCCCACTATCCACTCACTTTTTGTAGTGCTACCTACTTCTTCCTTCATATCTACCAATCTTCTTCTGTGTCGGTCTTCCACTCTTCCTATTTCTTCTAGCCTTCCTGTCTCTATTTATTGCTCTTCTTTGCACTTCAGGAGGGCACACACTGAGTGACAAGCGAAACAGTTCCCTGTAACTCAGGAAATCATATACAACGCTGGTTGGTAACCATACAGCCAAATAACGCGGTGACGCGGAGCCTACTATTATGCCCCTGTTAAATCGGTGGAGATGCAAATACGTCGTCCACCCAAGAATCAAACCTCCTGACTAATCCCAGCTCCGCGCTGTGGTGAGGCGCTGTGAGATGTATGGGAACATAGTTCCCATACATCTCACAGCGGACGAGGCGGTCCGGCAGCGACGGTTGCATGCCTGTGGCGGATGGGTCTGACTGATCAGATAGAATGGGACAGTAGATTAATGTTTACCATTATCTACCTCCTCCAACTCGGTGACCTTGAAAATAATGCAAAGTTGTGAACAATTTTAGTACCAGGATTAAAGAAGGCTATACATTTTTTCCAAGCTGGTGTCTGTGGCTTGATCCAGGAAATGTTGCTATTGTGTTCTGGCTATTTTTTTATTTTTATTTTTATTTTTTGAATGGATACCAGCCAGTGACCACTAGTGCAGTTAAGGACAAAAGTTTGCCTACTGCTCCCCTGCGTCTACCTCACACCCAGGGCATTTCCAACACTTTCCTCTCAAACGCATCATATCAAAGAGAACAATCTAAGGACAAGGAAACATACCAACGGAGTAATGTGTGAAATAAAAGAGGTGCAGTTTTGAATCTATGGTCAGAAAAACTTACTAGCCCTGCCTCAGCTTCGGAATATTACCCAACATAGCAAAGTGGGAAGCAGAAAGAGGTGTAACATTAGACGAACTGGTGCCCCCTACCGTACCTGGCCACTCTGCCTCCACACAGACCACAAAGACCTCAGTGTAGTAAAGTGTTCATGCTTTATTACACTGGCAGTTTATGAGTGCATTAAGGATGATGGCTGAGGCTGCTACATTGTTAATCACGCAGCAGGTGACAAGATCTGCCTCAACACTCGCTCCCAACACGTCTTACACTAGCTTTGCCGCTTCCACTACTCATCTTGCTAATTTGCACACCATTATTGCAACTGCGTGTGTTGTGGATAAAGTTTACTAAGCACTGGTGTGTGTGTGTGTGTGTGTGTGTGTGTGTGTGTGTGTGTGTGTGTGTGTGTGTGTGTGTGTGTGCAGAACTAGATATTCAGGCATTACTTTGGGACCTCGACCACATATGTCTAGGTCACTGATTATAATCGGTTCCACCCTTGCGTGCGTGGGTCTGTTTGTGTGTACGTGCGCGAATGTGGTGTGTGTGTGTGTGTGTGTGTGTGTGTGTGTGTGTGTGTGTGTGTGTGTGTGTGTGTGTGTGCTGGATTTCATATAAGACAGAAAGACAGGAGAATTAGATTAAAAAAAGAAAATATAAATTGACTCTGCTAGCGTAAAACTATATATCTAGCTATATACCTAGGCTGCTTCCCCCAAAGAAAGGGAGGTAGCCGAGACAGGACGACACACTCCCAATTTACTCATCCACACACACACATTTATTCGTATCTTAGTCCCATGGGGAGAAGGGACAGATCTTCACCGCACCAAACTATATACGAGGGTCAACTGCGCAGCGCAATCAGCGACATCCACAGCAGGGCCCGACAGCAGAGCTGGTTTACCCTAATAATCGACCCATCCCCCTACCCGCACCTAACCAGAATGGGCTGAAGAAATGAAAACAAGTGAACAAAAAGTGAAAGTAAATTACGCTCTTACGCTTATATAGTTTGTAGTCAGAGTGATATGTAGATAGATAGATGGATAGATAGATAGATACGTGTGTGTGTTTATTTATATATTTATTACTTATTTATTTATATAGTTATTTATTTTTAACTGATTTATTTATTTATTTATTTTTTATTTATTTATTTAGAGAGAGAGAATAGGTTACAAAAAGACTGGTGGATAGACTTGATGTAGTATTACTAACATGAAAACAAGAAGGCTTAGGAATAATGTCTGTCGACTAAATGAAAGGTCACTGAAGCAACTCATACATTTTGTGCTAAGGTCCAATTTCCCTTAAGTGCACAGCATCGAGGTCCCCAGATGAATTGTTGGGTGAACAGGATCAAGGGGAGGAAGCAAACTTTGTCTAACAGTCTGACCGGTCGGAGAATAAGATCTGAAATCTTCTATCGTCAGCTGGATACAGTATCACTGCACTACCAGCTCCCCTTCTCGCCCTTGGAATATTTCTGTACATTGTGTTGCAGCAAATATCTGGACAGACTGATTACATGCAGTGCATGAGGTAGCTGAAGCGCCTGTTTGTGTTTGGAAATTTATACAGCCTACTCTCTCTCTCTCTCTCTCTCTGCCAGTTGTCTTATATGGCTCCAAATTCCTGCGTAATCACAAGCAAAAACGATTTACACGACAGATATAAATGCTACTCTTAATCAACAGACTTTGACTGTCGTACGCGGTGACAAAAAAAAAAAAATAATAATAATAAAATAAAATAAAGATAGAATATGGTTTCTTCTAGTGCTGATGATATTATACACTTACATTCTTACATTCATATATCTATCTATCTATACAGTATATATATATATATATATATATATATATATATATATATATATATATATATATATATATATATATATATATATATATATCATCATATATATACTATATACTTTTATTGTCAAGTGTGTAATATTCACTTCACCTGTTACTCACTGCTCATTGACTTCATTTTTATTAACTGTTTCACATTTTCCCACTTAACTTCATGACAGACACTGGGTTTTTTTTCAAAAACTGTACAATTTCATATCCACTGAATTACCCGGTATCCTATTATAAATGCTCATGACAGTCACTGGGTTTTTTTCAAAAACTGTACAATTTCATATCCACTGAATTACCCGGTATCCTTTTATAAATGCTGTATAGCAATTTCTTTAGCTGTTTACAGTGGTGGAATACTCTGGTAAGATAAGGCTAGCGTTAACGGGCCTGGGTTTGAATCCAAGACATGACCAGTATGTTTGTATCTCGTCAAACGCTGCCACGGACGTAGGATGGTCTCCTACAGTTCAAATGATCTCCACTACGCTAACCTTCCCTCGGGTTGTCCCCAAGCCCCGGGCCCAACAGTGCTCGCAAGGGAATTGACTGTTACCTTTTTCACCCTTATTCCCCGGTGCTGTGGAGGGACGCCCTCACGTGATGGCAAACACATGACCGAGAGCTTAGAGCAACACCCCTCAAGGGTAACGTTGGCCTGTAGTACACCGGGTTAAAACTACCATTCATCGATCGCTGACTTTTTATCTTAAACATGCAAAATTTTCTCTCTCCGTTCTTCATTTCTCACACGCTTACATTATCAAATTGTATACCTTGGATTCAGAGTCGCTGTTTGCTTCTCGAAATGCACTTAGGACAGATAAGTCAAGAATGGAGAGGGTGTGGTGGAGGAGTGATGGGCATAGTGTTAAAGATGGTTGGGAAAGGGGACCGGCGTGGTGGAATATGGAGTGAGGCTGACAGTGGACTCTGGAAGTGAGGGAGAGGTGAACCAATAAAGCACCGCAGAGGCTACGTCCACCATCACACACTGACACCACGTCACAGATTAACTTTTTGAAAAGTAATTGAACTTTATCCTGTTTCTGTGTCATTGTTCCAAACTGGTTAAATTTAATCAAGTTGTTCCATGGCTTTAGCTAGAACTATCGAGCCATATTGCATTGACCTAAGCGACTTTGCAACACATCTTCCTTAACTAAGGTGAGTTTTACGAAACACTTGTCCTGCATGCCATTCGCATCTTTATGGTAGCAGCACAGATTGTATCACTGATACACTGACGGGCAGTGAAGTGTAATGTGCAAAATGAATGGCTAAGGGAAGTGTTACTATACCTCCTACAACAACGTGGATTAGGCGCAAAACAGGCTTCATCACGATACCATGTCGCAGTGCTCGAAGCCTTGGCACGACAGTACCATTACTGGAAAAAAAATAAAAGACGTTCGTTGATAACAGCAGGTGGCAATAATACGAGTTCTCCCACAAAATCAGGTTGTGATCAAACGCCTCTGGCCATACGAATCAAGAATAACTTTGGATGTCTGGCAGTTGCTCAAGAATCATCACCAACGCAGCAAGCTTGACTGACACGTAAAACATCACAAACATTCACCCACAGTACAACAAAGAACCGTCAGTTTGCAACACAATTAACTATTTTCACCTCTAGTGCGAAACAGCTGGGATAAAGAAGAACCAGGATCGTATTCTGAGTGGCTTGGGGATTTCGTAACAACTCTTCCTTAGCTATCTACATACACACACACACTACAGTATCCTCTTGTACGTTACAGTTGCAAACTTTGTCGTTATTATGCAGGTATAAATTGACAAATAAGAAGATGCTAAGGTGCATTATGAAGTACATATTTAATACCAAGAGAAAATTGCCACGAAGACTCTCATGTCACCCAAAATATGGATCCCTGTCCATAGGCACCGCAGAACAGCAATTGTATAAAACACTTTACTGTCAAAGAAACGTTACGTTAGTTTTTATTACGGTGTCAGTGCAGCTAATTTCGGTAATGTTGTGGTGCCATCTGACTAGCTTTGTTTTTTCTTTAACAATTTCTGCCTTATTGTGGAGAGGAACCTGAAAAGTAAGATGAGGTATGTATGGGGGGGGGGGAGGGAGAGGGGTGGCCTAGGAGAGAGTGAGTGACAAGTGTATGATAAGCGTGGGGTTTAGTGGGGCAGGGAAAGGTGTTGGCTTTGACAGACTCAAGCTATCATGATGTGATGGATGATGATGATGATGATGATGTGTGTGTGTGTGTGTGTGTGTGTGTGTGTGTGTGTGTGTGTGTGTGTGTGGATTCTAGCACACTCAACTCCACCGTACATCTGGCAGCCGCAGCGTACTTCACTCAACACAATGGAAAATGTCAGCCACGCTTAATCTTAATCTCTGGCTGTTGTAGTTTTTAGAATTTTCTTTCCATCTCCTCTGTCTCCTATTGTGTGGAGGTTGTACTTTCGTCACTCATATTTTATTATTCTCAGAACTTTATATTTCATGTAGTGTTGCTATATTTTTCTTTTAAATCACTTCAGTTTCAGAATCGTCAGTTATTAGGTATTTGCGTTAGCATGTTGATCAGAAGATAAATATGTATGTATTAAGTATCCCTCATATTATCCATTTACATTCTGATACTTGCCTCATATCTAAATCATTAACTCAAATTCTTGTTTTGTTGCTAGTAATTATTATTAATTTTTGTAAGGAAGGCTTTTTTTTTTTTAAGTTCGTAGAATAAGAAATGGAATTAACCTTACTTTTATAATGCTTGGTGTCTGTAAAACGAAAAGACATGATCTATAACAAATAAGAAAAATATGAGAAGAACGAATTAGGGATCAGGGAGTGAAAAGGGAAATTGGATACAGATAGAATGGAAAAGGTAAAATTATCGACTAAAACTGAGAAAAAAAAAAATCCTGAAATGGTTACCAGGATCAAGAGCCAAATGAAAAAAGAGAATAGATGCAAAGTAAACTCATAATGTCTTTTGAAAATGTCAAAACACTAAGAAATGAGGGGCGATGAAATCGAACTGAAGACTGGAAAACAAAAGCGCTGTAAAGTGAATATTCTGAGGAAGAATAAAAATATTTAAAAGGAAAGTACATTTGCCTGGTTTCCGATGGCACTGATGATGTAAAACATTTAAATAAACCACAGTGAACAGAAAATAGAAAACATATGTACATACATTATATATATATATATATATATATATATATATATATATATATATATATATATATATATATATAAAACAGAACGGGAGAGAATGGAAGACGCAAGGAAAAACTGATAGAGAGTAAAGGAAGGGAAGACTACACAAAACTTAAAATATAAACGAAAAAAAAAAAAAAATAATAATAATAAGGTGGCAGAGTTGTGAGAGGGGGGACCGCTGGCGTCTTGGAGAGGCAATGATATAGAAGGTAAAAGAAAAAGGACGTGAAGAAAGATTTTATGTTTATGAGGTGTGTGTGTGTGTGTGTGTGTGTGTGTGTAAGAGAGAGAGAGAGAGAGAGAGAGAGAAAGAGAGAGAGAGAGGAATGTACGAGAATGGAAAGAGAGTGAGAAAGGAATATACAAGGACAGAAAGGAAGACAGAGAAAGAGGGTGAATGAGTGTACGAAATTGGTGCAAGGGAGGGAGGGGATTACACGAATTCGAATAAAAAGAAAGAGAAGAGAGAAGGATAGTCACTGAGACCTCAGAAGAAGAAAAAGAAGCAAGGGGAGCGGGTGTGAGTTAGCCATGCATGAAACCTGTGTTAACCGTTGTGTCCGGTAACGTGTAGAAAAACCTGGTAATGTCGCCTGGCTTTCCTGACAGCTGGACATATTGCCATGGTTAGTCTCACTCAACACTTTTATGGCCTTGTATGATTTCAGATTTCATGAGAAGTTATCATTTGGTAGGAGTTATTTTGATCTTTCTGTGGTATTCTGTCTCTTACATTTGCTTTATGTTTTGTCGATCAGTAGAAGGCCTAACACAGCTCTCAGACACCACATACACTACACTCCATACTGCCACTCCTACTTCGTCGTGACTTACAGTTACATCTCACACTCACACTTCGCACTGCCACACCCCACAGTTACACGTTACAGCCACTCTTCACATATCCCACACTGTTGCGTCTCAGCTACGTGTACACTTTACAGTTACACCTCATATTCAAATTTCACACTACCATACCCCACAATACAGCACTTCATAATTTTACACTTCACCCGGTCAATCTTAACACTGTCACACACACAAGCGCACCTGACACCGCCACACCTTCAGTCTCTACTGTGCAGGCTTTGTTGACACCCTGTGTTTGCAGAAGTCGGTTATGTGCTGTGTATAGGCCTATGCATTTCCGTATGTGCTGGTATGGGTTTGTTTATTAGTTTTAAGTTTTGCTGACCTTATCAGTATTGACTACATTACGTATAAACACAAACTTTAAGGGTACAACAAGTACATCACAGTCCAGTTATTTTATGTATCAACATCTGCATGTGCCGATGTATCTTAGTTCCTAAATGAATTATGAATTAGTTTAACTGTTACTGTATTTCTTATTAAATTCTATAGTAAGTGGCAGTGAATTTATTTTTTCTAACTTATATATGAGGTACAAATATCTGAGATCCACTGCTCGAAGATTAGTTATTTATTGCCCCTGACATTCATTTTGTGACTTCACAGATATTTTCAGCAAAACAAAAGAAAAGATCGTAAAATGTAAAAAGAAAAAGAAAAATTTTCACGTATGCTAATCGTTGTAAGAAAAAAAAAAAAAAAAAAAAAGGAAAGTTGTGAGCCATATTATTTTTGACATCAGACACAATGTTAAATGAAGATTCGACACATATTTCTCATGCTTACTCGATCTCATGCTCTCACCCTTTCTTCTTGACATCCAAATCCTGTTGTTGATTTTCCATAAGTAGAAAATAAGTCTTTTCATTAATACTAAGGAGAGGCCGCTCATTAAGTACCTAGGGGTGGGGCGTGTATGGTGTGTGTATCCACTGTATATAACTCTCTCTCTCTCTCTCTCTCTCTCTCTCTAATGCGTTTAGAAATTTAACCATGCAGTAGTTACAACTCCTTATGTTTAGATGCAAGGGGTGGGCAGGAGAAAGGGTGTTCGTCGTAGATACACCTAAGGCTCGTAACTTCCTAAATTAGTATTGCTGCGGAGCCAAATTACTTTTTAAAAGCCCCGTGGGCAACTGATCGTGTTTTGTGGCTTGTATTATACTCGCACCTCGATGCCCTCTGGAGATTTACTACGACAGTTAATGTAACTTTTTTGTAATCTTAAACTGCACCTTCTTCGCTCGTCCACCCGCCAAGACGACTAGAATGCACGCGCTTTAAACTTGTGGAAAAAGAAAATTGTAAACCTCTCAGTTCATTCTGCTATTTACGTGAACAGAGGCAGATGTAGCTCGGGGGAAAAACAGTTTACTGAATATTTTATCTCTCTGACCTTTCACAGTTCTCTGTTGGCTAATAGTCCCATACTAAGAGAGGTCTAGTATACGAGTATCTCTCTGTCTGCGCGAGACTTTGATATGAGGCGTCAGAGAGGAATTTGGCAAATTTTCCTTAACAGAAACACAGAGCAGAAGAAATGTTATCCCTGTGATGGTAATGTCTGATATGAGTTACTCCCGAGTCTTGGTTGTGTTTCATTAACTGCCATTCATTTTTACCGCAGAATTTATTGAGATTTGGAACAAGGTAACCTTTGAATCCGGCGACGTATTCTTCTGCTTATTCTTGAGATCTACTGACGATATTTTCCGACTTGGGGAGGGGGAGAGCTTTTTAACTGGAGCAAAGGATATAAAATATTTCCTTCTGTCCTACAGATCCTTCTCAAGTTGAATAACATCGTCTGGAGGCAGCAAGACAAGTATCCCGCTCTGGTTTCCCTCCTGCTCAAGCTTTTCACTGCTATGATATCTTTTAGATCTTACTCTTGCTACCATCTAACAATTTTACTCAGCTTAAGAGAGACTTCCGAAACTGACCAAATCAAATACGCAAATCTCTACACTGACAAATAAAGAGTAACAGTTGAATGTGATCGCTGTGACCCCTGGACTGGATGAGAGAGAAAGAGAGGGTAAAATCGAGTTCTATATACTCTAGGGGAAGGCTGTGACTTGGTAAAAAATGTCTGCATTAATCTTAACCTTCTTCTTATTCATTATCATCATCATCATCATCATCATCATCATCATCATCATCTTCTTCTTCTTCTTCCTCTTCTTTTTCTTCTTGCCTGCTTGCTTGCTTTTTTGCTTTAACCACGAGACATACTCACAGGATTAATGACGATGTCCTTTGGCTCCATCTGAAATAACAAGCCGCGTCATGGCTGGCGGGGCGGGGAGATAAGTGTCGGGAGATAGCGGGGTGGTCGTGCTGGGAGGCTGAGGGAGGTTGTAGCTTGGTTGTGAGGGAGGGATGAGACATGAGAGGTAAGGATAGTTAAGTAGTCACACGGACTAGGAGAGAAGATAATCATGGTTACATTGATACACAGACCAAAGGAAGTGAGTTTCTGTGTCTTGCATATATTCTATCGTCTTCCTGACCCTGTGTTGCTTTTACACGAGACACAGTGAGATGGATCGTGTACCGAAGGAATAGAGAAAAGAGGAGAGTAGCTATATAGATGCAAAGAACAGAAGAAGGGAATTTTCATTTCGGAGGTACAGAGACAGGTGGAGTTACATAGATAGATTACATTAAAGAGATTTACATATACAGTATACACTGAAAGGAATTATATACATTGACACACAGACAACAAAAACTTTACAGTTCCTACAAGACCTTTGTGATTTAACAAAGAGAGAGAGAGAGAGAGAGAGAGAGAGAGAGAGAGAGAGAGAGAGAGAGAGAGAGAGAGAGAGAGATGCCAATAGCTAAAAAGAGCATAGTAGCTACGAACAGTGAGTGAAATAATAGAAATGCGTTATTTAATAACTCGTTCATGGGTGAACCATTGTTTATTCATAATAATAACAACCTGCTTTTTATCACAAGATCTGTTAGTAATATTTCATGCATGTCACTCTTACAGTACAGTATGAGTTATATACGGTACTGCTTTCATTTGCATATCTATCAGTCGATCTATTCCTTAACGTCATATCAAGGCATCTCATCCCGGGAGTCGCGACAGAATTGGCCGAATTCTTGGTGGCATAGGAGACTTCGCAGCATTTTTTTTCTTAAGAGATTTATTATGCGTACTACATTATTTATATAATCTCTCGTAAACTATCTGTGACATTTATATATCGACATAGTTCGTGTGAGTGATACACAAGGGGATATAAAGGAATAGCTGTCAAAATAAATCGCTAAATAAAAGGTGCTACGAAGTTTCCAAGGTAACATAAAGTATGACAGGAAGATCCCTTGCTTTCGACCCAATTCCCTGACTAGAGTGTAGCCCTTCATTCCATCCTACTTCAACCTAACCTAACTCCTTCACTCCCAATACCTAACCTTCCATCCAATGACGTATACTGGCACCATGAAACAATTGTAGTCAACGTCAGATATACCTCTAGTACACAGGGGGTTAATGAAGGCATTACCTGATTACTCCAGCTCTATAAGTCTCCCCAAAACTAATAAAATCGTCTGGTGGTGAGAGTGATAGAAGAAATAGGCATCATCGGAGTGATGGTGTAATGCTTCATTCTTGTTACTACCATTTACTCTGCGTATTAATCTGCCTGTGTGATATAACGTGCGTGATAAGAACCTAGGCATGGCATTGTACGTGCAGGTGCCAGGCCAACCAGGTGACCAGCCTACCATTTATTAACCCACCACCACCTGCACCATCTATAAAGGAAGAACGCTACCTCAGATGGAATTGGTTTCCATAGAAGTTGGAACTAAATTGGCCAGGAATTTAACCACTACTTTTGAAACTCAGTTTGAGGATATTTGTATAAGGACTGACAGTGAGATATGTCTTTTCTGCATAGGAAAGGAAGACAGAAAATTCCTTTCATCCGCAACAGAGTGAAGACCATAAAAGAACTGTCTTCTAAATTTATATATATTCATGTATCCTCCAATCAAAACCCAGCTGATCTGCTCTCTAGAGGCTCGACAGTAAGGAGATTGATCAGAGATGACTTGTGGCTCAAAGGTCCCAAATGGTTAATCACTGAAGAAGGGCTTGAGCAGAAACAATATAATACTGCTGAGGTTAGTGTTGTAAACCTGGATCCTGTAGTATCTGAGCCAGATGTGATAGGCATCAGTAGATTTTCATCAATAAGACAACTCCTTAACATTACTATTTTAGCTGTAAAATGTTTAATTAACCCTTCTCCGGTAAACCTAAAATTTTATCCTTACTTAGGTAATGTGGGGTCTGTCAGACCCCAATGTTTAAAAAAGCACCAAAAATACTTACAACAACTTTATTGAAGCAATCGCTTGTACACAGTTTCTCTAGTCCTTTTCCTTCAATTTAGTGCAAAATGTATGAAAATACAAATGACGAAATATTGTATGGAAAATTAAAATGAAAAACATCGACAAATTTTATACCAACTGAAATTAGTGGCTGCCATACCAAAACTGATATGTTCCACCAGTTTTCTATCATTGCATGCTGTACAGTAATGGCCAATGTTTCTGTAAAAAGTAAGAGAAGCACATGTCATTAAAAAAAAATTGGTATGGAAGATATATATGGTAAAAAAAAAAGAATCACAGGTTAGGTAATGTGGGGTCCACTGGACCCCAAGGCCCTTTATCGCGAAAATAGAGCCAGATCCCGAACTGGCCCCATCACCTCCCTAAACTAGTCTACTAGTCAGGAACGTAGAGGGAAAACCAGATCCCAAGACCTTATAGTAATATATGAAACAACACTAAGAAAAATAGCGTGGGGTCTCACAGACCCCACGTTATCTGAGAAGGGTTAAGAAAGTGGGGTTTGAAAAGTTTGATCCCACGGAATATTGGGTGAAAAAGTTGCAAAAAAAATAATACGGAGAGATTTTTGACCTATTATGCCAAGGCATTAGAAGCAGTAGAATCCTGATAAGAGATTTAGGATTATTCTTAGACGGAAAGGGTCTAATCAGATGCCGTAGCAGAATAGTAAAGGTTGTTTTGCCTCTCCAAACCAGACATCTTGTGTTGTTACTCAAGAATGATTATTTTGTATAATTAATTGTTAAGGAAGTCCATGAGTTAACTCTTCATGGAGGTGTGCCACAGACTTTGGCTAGAATCCGAGAAAGGTTTTGGATCCCTAAGGGTAGACAGTATCATTATATGTAGGAGGTATGAACAACGACCATATGATTATCCAGGACCACCTGCTTTACCAAAGGATGGGGTAAATGTAAGTCTGCCCTTCAAAGTAACTGGAGTTGATTACACAGGGACTATAACTGTTACAGGTGAGGAAACTCCCTCTAAAGTGTATACAGGTTTGCTTACTTGCACTTACACAAGGGCAGTCCATCTGGAAATAGAAGATTTATGTTCAGAGACATTTCTGAACGTATTGAGAAGATTTGCAGCTAGACGGTCTTGTCCTAATAAAGTAATAGGCGACAACGGAAACAACTTTGTTGGAGCATCACCTCAAATTTTAAGTATAATGAGTGACCCAATGGTTAAGTCGAGCCTGGGAATCTGAAATTGTACTTGTCAGTTCGTAATTCCTAGGCCCCCATGGTAAAATGGATTCACTGAACAAATGAAAGGTATTATGAGGAACTGCCTTGGGAAAACCATACACAGAACTAAGATCGCTAGGAGCTGAGAATAGTAATAACTGAAACTGAGGATAAAAGTGATGATAGACCCTTAACCTATCTGGAGGATACTAGTGTATCAACTGAAGCCTTGACACCAGCTCATATGTTGTATGGCAGAAAGCTCCATCTGGTGCCTTGTGTTGATATCCAGGAGGAAGTAGATGATCCCATCATAGAGAATAATAAACTACGACAACATCTGCGTGAGGGATATCAATGTTTGAAAATGGTATTGGACATCTGGAACAGACACTGGGGCGAAGATCATCTTCTGAGCTCAAGAAAAAGGTTTTACGGGGCTCGAGCTGCCAGTAACAAGTCATTCATAAGCGTAGATTTGGTCTTAGAAAAAACAGATCAGCCAAGATCCCAGTGGTCATTAACTAAAGTCATCTCCACGCATCCAGATTCGGAGGGGGTGCTGAGGCATGTTAAATTTGAATGTAGGGGACATATCAATACGAAAACCATTGCGAAATTGGTGCCCCTTGGGTTAAGCGCTATCCCTGAGATTGTGAGTGGTGGAGACCAATTGGGTCAAGATGCACGGCCTAGAAGGGCCACGGCACAGGGTTCTCGAGACTTGTGGAGAGATCTTCTGGCTAGGGGTCACATTGCATGATACAGCGTATCATTCTCTGCCTGGCCCCAAAACTGGAAACTGTTTTTCCCCAGATCAAGATAGCTTGTGTTTAACAGTAAAATGAGCAAGTTGAAATAATTTTCCTTGCTGAAAAATTCTAGAGAAAGTTATTGCTACTTCAAGTGGTTTATTTACCCAGGGATTTACTTTAATTTCTGGTTAATAATCCTTATTATTAATAAATTAAATGCTAATACATTTAGCTTTTATGGACAACTATAATGTAAATACGCATGTAAATACTTAGGAAGATTCCACTGTATCCAACTGCGCCTGCGTGTTATGGTGACGTGGAAAATGGGAGACGGTATTTTACCTTTATGTACATAAAATAAATATTTAATCTTATTCTTATTTGAAAATAAAATTTCTTTGTTATGTTACACCTTTCTTAAAAATTTCTTGAGGTAATTCATTGTTCTTAAGTAATTGTAATTAAATAATTTTTGCTATCTCTGAATTCTATGAGTGAGTGGAGATACGTCATTGCTCACTCAGTCCCTTAAGCTCGTTCAAGCTGCATGATGTAAATTAGTTGCACCAAGACGCTTTGACAGACCCTTGCAAACTCTTAAGCTCGTTCAAGCTGCATGCTGTAAATTAGTTGCACCAGGACGCTTTGACAGACCCTTGCAGACCTAACCAAGACTGCTAGTCCGTCGTCATCTGTCATTCCGACACAATCTATCTACGTATCCTTAGAGATTTGGCCAAATTGAGGGGAAGTAGCTTGGATATGAGGAGAAAGAATAGGTGAGTTAGGGTTAGTTATACCCACTCATTGAAAGAGACTCCTATTACTTAGTTTAACTTGGTGTTAATAGTAGAATAACTTCAAAGCAAATTTTATATATATATACATATATATATATATATATATATATATATATATATTTTTCTGACAGGTATTTTATGTGATGGTACTAAACCATGCTTGGCTAATGAACTTCACCTGGGTTATGATTATTAACATCAGAAACTTACAGTATCAGTCAACACTCAGACGCAATACTAATCAGTCCAGCGGGAATTGATTCTTAGCTACGGAAGTAACAGTTACAGCAAAACTGTCCAGCAAAACAGCCTGCTGCAATTTGTTATTCAAAACTGCTGAAAGGTTTCTGAGTTGTACCTAACTTTCCGTCAATGGGAAAGAAAACAAGAAAGAAAGAAAGGGAATAAGCGATTTAATCAAGTAATTATTGAGAAATAATTTATCAGGTTTCAGAGTGTTATCCGTCCTAATTACCTTTAACAGTTACCCTACATTGCCCGTCCAGTTACGTTCACAGTCAAACAAAATTTTACTGATAAAAATATACAATATGACAATAGCCACTAAGAAATGCAATGGCAAAGATGAAGAGACTTAACATTGTCTTTTTCTGCCACTGAGCTACATGATATAAGTTACAAAAGGACGATTATCTGGGCCATTTACGGGTGAAAGAACGATATCAGTGTCTCGACATGAATTTCCCTGTGACTCAACTCCTAAGATAAGTGGTGTTAACATTTTTCATCTCATGGGCTTGTACAACTTCCTTGTGGCTGTAGGTCTGCCGGTGAAAACAAACACACATGGTTAAATTAACAGCTTCAAACAGATTTTACAGATATAAGACCTGACGATGACTCGCCAAATATTTGTAGTGATAGACTTATACTGGCCCTGCCTGCTGAGACTCCTTTGTAGTTGGCTTATTTCCATCTGATACTGGCCACTCCGACAACTTGAATAGCAAGTCATGGTTGCATGAAATTGAAGGAGCCTTAGTTATGTGGTAGGAATGAGTCTCTTTGGTTACTAGTCGAATCAACTCTCTATTCCGACTACAGTTGGCCATCAACCGAGATAAATGGGATTACAGATTTTTTATCAGACAAGAGTAAACCCGGCGTTATCTGTTCAGTATTTCACACACGCATCACGTATATACCTGTTGTGTTTCAGCACACATCTGTGTGTTGCACAAACTCATCGCTACATTTCATACACCCATCAATTTCTTCTCTGTACTTCACACACTCATCACTGTAAAATTCGGGTCCGAAAAACTTGCTTGGAGTAGCGAACATCATGTCATTACAGGTGGGTGGAAAGAAGTGTTTTTATTATGCCGTATAATGCATGCAGTCATTAGCATGTCTAGCTGAGATAATCACAGAAGAAGCTGGCAATTAAAGCTACAGGTAGGGTGAAGTTATGCTTGGCTAAAACCAGAACGGCGGCAGTCAGCACCACGAGCATGCAGACACTATAATGTGATATTTATATGTACAGTACCCATAAGGTGCAGTAGGCAGGAGGAGGGAGAAACTATACTCTTTCCACTTTAATTTGGTCTAAGATTACCATAATTACAACCTGAGTCTTGAACTGTAAGAATAGATTAAAGCTAACATATAATGCTAAACATGTAGCGTTTGGCATTATATATGAATGGTCGAATTATTGTTTTATTAGTCACAGCGTTATGTGAAATAACCTACAAAATGGCGAGACAAATCTGGGCCAAGTTAAGGTGCAAAGAGTGTAGCAGGCAAACGCTACAAGTTTTTATTTGTTGGATATATGTCTGTGTGTCTTGGCATGGAGGCATCGTTAACCCCTTCAGTCCGATGACATTCTTTTATCTTTCTCTTGCTACCACCAGACGATTTGATGCGGCTAAGCTAGTACTTGTAGGCTAGTAGTGAATGAGTCAGTGAAAGCTGTATCTAACTCCTCCAGTTCGAAAATCTCTTCAGAAGTGGATAAAATTATCTGTACGCAACAGTAATGCAATGAAAAATGTCACTGGAATCAAGTGAGTAAAGTCTACAGTCTAATGATACATACTTTGTTTATTCATACTACCTACAGACGCGTTTTCACAGGTTTAGTGAGATTTTTTTGAGCTCAAGTGGTAGGATGTATATGAGTGTATGTGGCAGGGGAAAAAAAAAGACCATTGAGTCATTGCCTTGAGTAAGACTTACCGTATGCTGCATGAAAAACAAACCCTAAAATTGGGTTGAACCACAATATCTATACATTGCACACACTCTGTTCATATTTTTATGAAAGCACACGCTGGCAGAAAAGGTATTGTTCAGTTTATACCGCTGAGCACAGAATGGTGTATTCATACTATACAGTCGAGGATACAAATTCACCTATATCACTCCTCTTCTGCTTCTGACTTTCCTCTGCTGGAAATTATTCCTGAGCTGACAGGGACTTGGTATGCTTCTCTGTCCGGAGATGAATCTCTTTTAATAGGATGCGATAGTAGAGGTAAGGGACAAGTCTGAAGCAGACAGGGGCGTAGCCAGAAAGTTCACAAGGGGAGGGGGAGAAAGATGTCTATAGATTCTTGAAAAGGTGGTGAGGGGCAAGCGAAGCGAGGCTCCGCAGCTGGGGGGTCTGGGGGGGCGCTGTGAGCCCCCTCCCCAGGAAAATTTTTTGAAAATTAAGTACTTTTAGGGGTTTTCTGAGGCCTACGAAAGTATGTATTGGAATATTTAGATGATAACTCTTTATAGTGAAAATGGCGAAAAATAGAGCAAGAAAATGGTTTTGACTGAAAAAAGAAGCTTTTTTAACGATGCTTATGGAATAAAAGAACAGTAATGCATCTGTGAGTCTCATGTGCACCTTTTTCGCCTTTGAGAGCATAATAATCTTAGCTAAGTTAGTTCGAACTTGGAAATGTCAAATTTAATCTGACAAAAGGTGATAACAAAAACATATTACTATGTTCTAAAGGAAAGCAATATAATTTTAAATAATTCAGAAATCTCTTGGTACCTCAAGACTTAAGTATACTGTATTAAGAACCACTGCCATAGTCCATACACCATTTATAATTATAAATGTGCCATTCATTGGAATTCTACCCACTTGGTTAAACTAAAAGGGTAAGCCTTTAAAATATGCTAAATTACTTAGATTTGTCTGCAATTTTCAATTAACTGTTCTAAGAAAAAAAATATTTTATACTATATATATATATATATATATACACACACACACACCTGATTTCAACTTTGATCTCAGGTAATAAAAGCTCTAGCACTCATTCGAGCTGATCGTTTTCATACTTTGAACAGAAAATTGCTTAAGAAATCATAGTTCTGACTAATTCAACTAGAAGGATAAAATGATTAACAAAAACATAAGATATTGTCGAACTCAGACAAACAAATGTAGTTTCATTCATATTGGTATACTCTATAACCGCAATATCAACTAAAATGAATAAAACAACAACAACAGTTATAGATACATATATATATGCTCTCAGCAATTTTGCATGCCATGACAGTACTGTATGTTCATAAAATTAGATTCAGTCTTCTTGCTTTTCTCTTTGAGAACTGATCCAAAATTATGTTTGCATGACGCTGACCCACCACGATTCTCTCTCTCTCTCTCTCTCTCTCTCTCTCAAGCGATTTATTTATTTATTTTTTACTTATTTTTTTTTAAGATTTATTGTTATTTTTTTTTTTAGCCCCATACGATTCCAAGACCCTCAACGGGGGGGTGGGCGCCTCCCCTCCCCCCTCTTCGTTACGCCCCTGGAAGCAGACGAAGTGGAATAGTGGGTAAACTTTTTTCCCTGACTACAGACAGCCTGCACACTGTAGGTACACCTTGCACACACCTCTGGTACACTTAAGTACTCGCTGCTACACACGTAAACTATTAATTAACAATATACGCGACAGACTTGGTGGAACGCAGCCATAAAACGAAATTCATTCCCATGATTCAAAATAGCTCGCTTGCACGCACCACCACTTCAGTTAATAAGAAAACTGTACCACGTCGTAGTAGTAGTAGTAGTAGTGGTGGTGGTCATGGTCGTAGTCATGGTCGTCGTCATAGTAGTAGTTGTAGTAGAAGTAGTAATAGTATTAGTGGTCGTGGTTGTAGTCGTGGTAGCGGTAGTGGTATTATTATTATTATTATTATTCGTTGTAGTAGTAGTAGTAGTAACCCCAAGCTCATTTGAAACGTGATCCCAGCTGACTGCAGGCTTAAACTTTCTCTCGCAGTGTTTGTACTCCCTGGGAAGAAAGCCGCGTTATTATACTGGTGCCGCCACAGGAAACCTTCCCTCTCCACCACCAAATATCAAACTGTTAAAAATAGATGTATTTCGCACGTCTATAACGTAAACTACACACGCTTTACGAACAATCCCTCTCAAGGTAACGCGGATATGTATTACTATACATTTTACTACTAACATAAAACGTAGACAGATGATGAATTAGTAACGCACATGGCTTACACACGCACAATATCAACATGGATAAAGAATACACGAGGTGGCTGTCCTATCGAACTGACGCAAATGTACATGAAACCAACTATTAGGCCCTGTTCACACAAGGCGTTTTCAAACGCGCGTATCATAACGCGTGTTAGCAAAGACATTGGTAGTGTATTGCACTGTAAACACGCTACCGCCGTTTTCCTCAAC
>NC_136966.1:2066773-2071773 GCF_032717465.1 Coenobita brevimanus | reverse complement strand
TGACTGTCGAACTGTAAAAATAGATGAACGCTAATATGTGATGCTAGTCACGAAGAAGTGCTACGGAAACGATATTATATAATCACTGTATTGTCTTTGTCTACCACTGGGCTATGTGAAATAAGCTCGAATAGATAAAAACAATCAGGGCCAAGATAACGTGAAAGGACTGTAATTACCAAGTTTATTGCCACACTTCACTCTCATGGTAGTACTTCCCAAGGGACATGCTAGCCATTCATCTACTCTGATACTTTTACGCTAACTTGGTCTAAAATTGCCATCTTTCCACACTGAATGTTGAGTTGTAGCAGGAGGTTAACACTAGAATATAAAGCTAAATTGTAGCAGAAGATTAATGGTAGAATAGAATGCTGAGTTCTAGTAGTAGAATAACACTAGAATAGAATGCTGAGCTGCAGTAGTAGATTAACACTAGAATAAAATGCTGAGTTGTAATAGTAGATTAACGTCAGAATAGAATGCTGTGTTGTAGCAGTCGATTAACACTAGAATAGAGTGCTGAGTTCTATCTTTGACCGCCTTGGTAAGAGTTCCAACATACTTGACCTCTTCCTTACAACTAATCCTTCTGCTTACACTGTTAATCTTTCCTCTCCGTTGGGCTCCTTCGGCCACAACCTTATCACCTTAACCTGCCCTATCCTATCGCTCCAGTACGGCCTGTGGACCCTTCAAAAAAACGTCGGTTGTGGCTCTTTGGAGCTGCTGATTGGGAGGCCCTCAGGCAATAATTCTTTGATTTTCCCTGGAATGATTATTGCTTCCATGACCGAGAGCCATCTGAGTGTGCCATGCGCATTACGAAGGTTATTCTCTCGGGCATGGAAGCATACATTCCTTTCTCATATCCTTGACTAATGCAAAGAAACCTTGGTTTAATCATGCTTGTTCTAATGCTGTCCACGACAAGAAGACCTACAAAAGGTATCGGAGCCATCCCACCTCTGAATCTCATCTTTTTTTATGTTTCAGCCCGGAATCGTGCTAAGTCTATTCTTTGCACTGCTAAAAATAATTTCATCTGTACTAAATGCTCTGAACTCTCCTTTCGAATTCTTCCTACTCCTCCTGGCACCTAGCCCAAAACCTTTCTAAAAACTTTGGGCCGTACTATAAAAACCCAGAGTTTAGGCGGTCCAACGGCGACGTTCAGTCGTCAGACGTTCCTGAGCGTCAGTCATCCTTACTATAGAAAATCTGGACCGCCAGTCTTGGCGAAACCCAGTTCAGTAGTTTGAATGCCGCGACAGTCGCTAGATTGGGCGAGAATGCGCTGCATGAGCACTAACAGCGCGCGAATTTTAAATGATTCATTTGTTTAATAAACCAGACACTTCGCAAACCCATTCTAACCTGTTGTTTTTAAGGAGGAAATATGTATTTATGTGCTAGAACTGGTAAAAAAATTACGGTAGATTGCATAAAAAGAATGCATTTATGAGCAAGTTACAGTAACGGTATGGTATACTGTATAGACTGTGCATTTATTATACAGTAATTTACTCTCCTTTGCCATTATTTGCAGGAAATGATTAGTAAAGATATCTAGATTGGATTTTATCCGAGCAAAGTGAATGTATTACTGCATACTCCATAGACTTCCATGGTATGTTTCCTGCCAGCTATCCAGCCAGGTACTACACTGCAGTACATCCAGATATGTGTACCTCTTCTCATGTAGCAGTACATCATATGTCTCTAAATTTGTACTGCACGGTGTAAATACATATTTATTACAGAATTATTTTTTAGCATGCAGGCTGCTTTGCTTCTGTACAAGCTGGTTGAATGGTGACATTCACTGCAGCACCAACACATAAGGGATGCACAAACACTCCTTCATTTTTCTCCCAGCAATTTATTTTTTGCACTACATATGCATGGTACAGGCCATTTCCTGGGCCTGCACCTATTTGCAAGTAAAAAAATCTCTTGGGATAAAGATGCCTCAGGATTTGAAATAACCCGCATTATTAACAAATTTTGTATTAAAGCCAAAAGACCTATTCTCAAAACTGAGTGTTTGATTGAAATAGGTACATATTTGTCATCATTTAACCAACCAATTCACTCCTGTCTGGTAACTTTACCTTACTTTATCTTAACTAAATCCACTGATTATTTTGGTGCAAAAACGAATTACCTTTTTTAATAAAGAACTTACGTGATTGCATTTATTTGTTAGTACTAATGGATTTTTTTTTTTTACCCATTCTTCAACTGAAGTGTAAAGAACCACTAAATCTGGTGAAAAATACACCCCTTACTAACGATTTACCAACAGTGACATAACTCTGATATCTGTAATTTCTGCCATGTAATATGATATAGTATATATAGTCTGTTTATAAGTTATATATTTATTTAGCCTCAAATGTAGGGGGAAACGTTGTACTGTACCCAGCTAAGTACTGTGACTTTCATTATTTTAACCACTGCAGTTGCTGCGTGAATCAACTATTGTATACACTTGAATTCCATGTGATATACTTCAAGAAGCACCCCATTATCAGAAAAAAAAAAATAATAATTACTTTCCAGTGTCAATGCCACATTCGGCTAGAGGCAGAAACTTATATGATTGGCTTCCCCTCAAATGTGAAGACTACAGCACACAACTGGATAACACACAAACTCTGATATTGCTGCCGTTTCAAAAATCTATTGAGATATTCCACAGGTACTCTGAAATTAACTTCAGAGCTCAATTTATTGTTATAATTCCATTAGCTGTGCACCACGTTGCTACCCCACCACTCAGCAAGTTTTATTTACTTGAATTCGCAACAGAAACGCTTAGTCTTGTAAAGTTTTCTGAACAGCTTTGGATACCTCGTATATTTTAGCCTGCCAAGGAAAATTTTATTCCCGAATCATTCAGTGTTTATTAATGGAAAAACCAGCCATCATATTTGTAAATATTTAAGTTTGTTACACGAAAGGGGTGTCTCCTGTGGCGTTTATCCTCCTGTCACATTCCACTACTATTTTACGCCATACCAAGCAGACGAACGTCTGGTGTGAGCAGGAAATTTATTTATGGTACGAAACACGGGAACGTCAGACGCTCACATTCGGCAATACTGGCGTTTAGTTTTTATAGTACGGCCCAGCACTCATCATCCTCCCCTCCTCTTTTCCACTCTGATGATTCTGTAGCTATTTCTGATAAAGGAGATATCTTTGCTCAGACTTTCTCCTCCAGTTCCACTTTAGACGATTCTGGTGTTGTTCCTCCATTACTTCCCCCCTCTGACTTCCTCACGGCTGACATTAAAATTCTTCAACTGATGTATTTTCTGCCATCACTGGTCTCATTTCTAAGAAGGCATACGCGCCTGATGGGGACCCTCCTGTTGTTCTCAAGAACTGTGCTTCTGTGCTTACACCCTGCCTACTATCCATTTCAGAGGCGGAGTTGCGCTGTTTATCGCAAATATCTCCTAAACGAATCGTTGGATCAGTATGGTATTTCAACACACTACTTTTGACATCCGGGCCTAATTTATGACCCTTAAACCATATTGCTATTTATGTTATGTGAGGAGTTTACTCGTGAAAAATAACAGAAAGTCGACTAGTCATGTTGACGCATTCGAAGGAAAGTGTTGCCCCCCCCAACACCCTCCCAAACTATTCCTTAACTACCCCTACTTCTCCCCCTTCTCGTCCTCGTTATCCCTCCTATTCTCCCCGAGCTCCTCGCCTCCTTCATCACTCTTGTGTCCCTCCCTCATTATCCCAGCACTGTATTATAATGTAAGAATGTTATGTAGTTGTAGACGTATTGATATGATTATTTGCAATGGATGCAAGTCGTATTTCGCGTAGAAAGTACTGTACATCAGGATGATTACGTACATGTAATAGAAGCTATGCCTATATGTTTGCAGTGTTTATGGTCAACCATTGAAAATCACGAACTACAAATTGTATCACTTGTTGCCTGAACCTTCTCGGAGAAGTTATTACTATTATTACAATACTGTGTATTCATCCTAAAATGTCAACATGGTCCAGTTGATATATATTGTTTTACCTGTCTCTATTTATATTATTACAAAATTATAAACTCCAATGCTCTATTGTATATGATGCGTAATATTCATTAATATATACATACATACATCGTCATTTTATTGTAAATACTATTACATACATTCCATTACATTTATTAAGTTGGAGCAATATATCATATTGTAGGAATAAAACTATGTAAACAATATAACAAAATTTATTCAACATCACTTTCAAAGAAGACGTCATCATCTTCATCATCACTGGCGATGTTGATAATAATGGGTTCCACTCCCTCGTGTATGTTGTCAGTCTTTCAGTATTCTTCTTCAAATTTATGGGAGTGCTGAACAGCCCCCGTCCACACGTCCTTGTGTACCATATGCCGGGCTTCCTCCAATCTATCCTGTAGGACCGTCCGGGTAAACCGTTGTAGTGTGGAGCGCACATGGCGCTTCATACAGCCCCATACTTGCTCGATGGCATTGAGTTCTGGGTGGCCAGGTGGCAACCGTATGACCTCGTGGCCCCACATACGGATGGTGTTGTCGATTTTATACTGGGGTTGTGGGCGGTTCTGCTGGCAAAGGAGCAGCAGCTCAGGGCGAGTGGCAGCAGGTGGGATGGAAATTTTGTGCTGCTCCAGCCATCTGATGAGGTCCGCCTTCCTGGTGGCTGTGGTAGGGCATCGACTCTCCTTTGTTAGCTGACTGTGGTAAGGTGCATTATCCAGTACAAGCACCGATGGGTTTGGCAGTGACGGAAGGAGCTGCGTTGTTAGCCATCGCTGGAACAGTTCTCCGTTCATTTCCCCATGATAGTCACCCTGGTTACTTTTGGCTGGGTAGCACAGGTAGGAACCGTCAACAAAACCTTCGTCC
Organism: Coenobita brevimanus; assembly: GCF_032717465.1. Taxonomy (NCBI): domain Eukaryota; kingdom Metazoa; phylum Arthropoda; class Malacostraca; order Decapoda; family Coenobitidae; genus Coenobita; species Coenobita brevimanus. Next base: position 2,066,851 of record NC_136966.1, on the reverse strand, counting down.
GTGCCAGCTGCGACCACCACAAATCGCTCCCCTTCACCAGGTGGTACCTGACGACTGTAGGAAAATTGGTGCTGATGG
>NC_136966.1:2057152-2066673 GCF_032717465.1 Coenobita brevimanus | reverse complement strand
ACTAGTATATAATAAAATATATATAAATATCTATCTATCTATCTATCTATCTATCTCTAATATTTTGTGTGCATGAGAGAGAGAGAGAGAGAGAGAGAGAGAGAGAGAGAGAGAGAGAGAGAGAGAAAGAGAGTGGCAAAGTAAATAGAAGAGTAGGTGTATTTGTGAGTTTTACATCTTTTCTTGTGCACTGTTTACTGGTCACATCGCTCTTTCTTGCTACATCAGGTGAGAACTCCCTACCCCTCGGCGCTTAAAGGCGTCAATCCGTCGATCTGAATCTTCCTCATCCTCTCTTTCTTCTCTATCTATGTCTACCTCGTTTCCTCTAATGTTGTGTTGTCGTTGTTAAGACATATTAACACACACACACACACACACACACACACACACACACACACACACACACACACACACACACACACACACACACATATGTATACTGTGCATAGAATGGTCCCATACTCGGACAGATGAGCTATTCACAAAGCCACACTCAGTCTTTTCTTTTACACACACACACACACACACACACACACACACACACACACACACACACACACATTAATCTATGTGATTACATGTTTTTCTACTTTGTCAAGCAGATGTAATAAGCCATTCACTACGACGACGTCTTGTTTGTTTTTCTTATTCCCAGACAATTTTTCGTCAAAATGGAAAAGATTCTTTTAATAAATGACCCAGTGACGCTCCACTCCCCAACCATTTAACCCAATATAAAGCCTGGAGTCTCACTGAAACATGTATATGACATAGTTAGTCCTATATGTGACTTTCTTTTAACAATGCCAAAGTCAGCTGTAAATATAATTTCTTAGACAATATATTTGATTTGAACCTCTTGTTCCTCTTCATCATTATCATATATAACTAACAACCATCATCATCATCACTATCATCATCATCAACATCATCATCGTCCAATCTATGAAAAAGAAGCTTGCCTTGTTCACTCTTGTTGTATAGCTCCATGGATCGGGATAAAAAGAATTAACAGCAGTTGCGATCTATTTTTTATTTTTTATTGATCACTACTGTAATATCGCTTTATGTGGAGGTCGTTTTTTCTGGGATGACTGGGACTCAAAAGCCATTAACTGTCTGCCTTAATGACCTTAGCTCAGTACATAGGCAATAACCTAACCCTTCCCATCTTCTTCTGTTCGTTTTCGAATGATATTTACTGTAACATTATTAGACTATATCGCAATACCTTTTCACATAGCGACTTATTTTGCACATAACACTTTCAATTCTAGATCTACACTCTTGTATGGTAAACTGGTAATTAAACTATCTCGATATTATAGCAGTGGAAATAGTATATGGAATTAAATCCTCGATATGGAATAGGCGCACTATTAAACTTCTCATGCCACGAATAACTAAGGTCCTAAGCGCTTCTTCTCTAGTTCTCTGTTTTATCTTTACTACTTCATTTCCCTCATCCATTTCATCCATTTAGCAGAACAGTTTAAAGTTGCTTATGGTGCTAAGTAAATGTAGTTATGGAAAGATGTTACAAGCGAAGCCTACTAAGCTCACTACTAATGCATCCTCTGAGCCTTATTCTTCTTTGTTAATCTTTATGCACTAAGATTCGTCATCTATTCGCCTTTGTCTGATTATTTGTTTGTCTCTTCATTTTTTTTTACCCACTCAACCCTCCTACCTGCCCCGCCTCACGTACCACTTGAGGCCTCAAGCATCCACTTAAAGTGTTTGACGGGGGACAGGAAATGTAGAGGTAGGTTGGTATGGGAAAAGTTTATGTGAGAGAGGAGAGGGGGCAGAGGGAGGAAGAAAGAGGTGACAGGAAGGAAGGAAAAAATACTGAAAAGGAGTTAATGAAGGCTGTGTGGAATACCCCTAGCAAAAAAAAAAAAAAAAAATCTGGAGGTTCCTACTCTGAATATAATCTGTCTAGAATCTCAGCATCAATAAATCGAAAAAAAAAAAAAAATTACCATAAGGTATTCGTCGTGAGAGGTGTTGACACTGGTCACAGAGAGTCGCCTCTGTGTTACGTACAAAATAAACACCGCACTGTGGAAAAACAGAAATCGAAGCCGCACGTTGGTGAGTCTTACATTGCATAGAGATCGAGTTTTACCAGCAGGAGTCACTGGATTATAAAGGATCCAAGCCACATTCTGACCCATAAACATGTTTTTATACCAGATAACGATTTTCCTCCTTTCAATCCTTTCTCTCCCGCATTCATTGGGTTAGACCTTTAGTAGAATTAGCTCCCCCTCCTCAACAGATATCATTACTATGGACTACTGCATCTCCTGTTATTTGTACTTCCTTTGGCTCTCTCTCTCTCTCTCTCTCTCTCTCTCTCTACTTCTTCAAGCACATACTCTCTCCTGTCTGGCTGTGAAGTGTTTGTGCCAGTGCAGTGGAAGGGAGTGAAAGGATAAACAAACAGTCTTATAAGCAACCCCAAAGCTCAAGGCAGTTTACCTAAATACAGCAGCTCTGCCTCAGGGATTTTATGGGCACTTGTAGGTTGCCAATGTTATTAACAACTTTTAGGACACAATACTCAGGGTGTAGGATGTAGTGGAGGCTGAGAGCTTCGTGAAAGGAGGAGTATGATTTAAGAAGGGATATTGATACTAGCAACCTGTTAACATGCGCAATATTTTGTGTAAAGGTTGGGTGGGAGTGGAAGAGTGGATTTTGTTATTATGTGTGTGTAGTGAGTGTGTGTGTGTGTGTGTGTGTGTGTGTGTGTGTGTGTGTGTAGTGTGTCTGCTAATACGCGCGCTTGTTTCCCTTCCACAGAACACGGACCACAGTAGTTATCATTTCGCTCTCTGTTTCACAGTCGTGAGTATCTATCAGCTGGAAGGCTATCAAGTCAAACTATCTGCTCTCAAGTCGTTTATCTGTCTATATATCTCCATGTATTTGTAGATATCAGCGTATCTATCTGTCTCTGTTTATAACTCTATCTGTTTGTGTGACTTTACACTCCCTCTTCTGTCTTTCATTCCCTTCCATTCTCTATCATCTCTTCCTTCTGCCTGTGGGTACAGACTCTACACCAGGGGTTTAACCTGGGGTAAAACGATTACCCCAAGTGGGTAATTTGGTCTTTTGTAGAAGGGAAGTAATGGGGGAATGGTAACCAAAAAAAAAAAATCTAAAAATCATACCAGTTATGATAGACTTCCGGACCCTATTACTAAAATTCAGAGATGAATGTTACCAAAGTCATGTTTATTTGGTATCAGTGTTAATAATAAAAATAAATTACTCCCTTGCAATAACCCTCTTGGTTCCTTAGCCTCAACGCTTTAATTAAGTCCTACATTCAAACTAAAATCTAGGCATCAAAAAATGTTAAACAGCTTAAAATGCAATTACATGGAAACATAAGCAATGAGGGTTAATGAGTGAAGAGAGGTGTGGAAAATGGGGTAATGGGTAAATAAAGGTTGGGAACCCCTGTCTCTCTTACACTGAGTGACAAGCCAAATGGTTCCCTGTACACCAGGAAACCATTTACTACCACGCTGGAGTGGTAACCATATAACCAAATTTTGGTACCTGGTGGTTTAGTGAGGTAATTATTGTGCAACCTCCAGATCCGGATTGAGCCGGTGAAGGTTTATATCTAAGGGATGGTTGGGGTTTTCTGCTCACGTAATAATGTTTCCACTCCAGGGATGAGGGAGGCCATGGTCATCTCTACATCTTAAGCATGTCAGGACCAACTGCCTAGCCACGGGCTCCTACGCTCCTCATGAGGGGAAACACAGGGATTGGATGATAGATGGATGGATGGATCCGTATTTATCAGATTTATATTTATCCTATCTAGCTATCTATCTATCCATGTATGTGTACATTTATGTCTATAATATTGCTGTCTATGGTGATCCTTCGTATAGAACCTGTCTATCTGTCTGTCTCCTCTGAAGGGTGGTCTAAGGAAAATGATCTGTATGTCTTATGTGTCTGTAGATGAATGAATACATTCATGTATGATGAGTTTATCCGGTAAGTCTAATTTTACCAACATGACGCACCATTTATAATAATTAACTTACTTGAGCTTTCGCATTCGTCCTCTCACTATTTCCCCCGCACCACCACCCTGAGGGGTTCCCAACCTTTATTTACCCATTACCCCATTTTCCACACCTCTCTTCACTCATTCACCCCTCATTGCTTATGTTTCCACAATTGCATTTTAGCTGCTTAACATTTTGATCCCTAGATTTTAGTTTGAATGTAGGACTTAATTAAAGGTTGAGGCTAAAACCAAGGAAGGGTTATTGCAAGGAGTAATTTATTTTTATTGATTAACACTGATACCAAATAAACATGACTTTAAACATTCATCTACTGAATTTTTAGTATAGGTCGAAGTCTATCATAACTGGTATGATTTTTAGAATTTTTTTTGTTACCTCCCCCATTACCCTTCACAAAGACCAAATTACCCCACTTGGGAGTGAACTTTACCCCAGGTTGAGAACCCCTGCACTACTCACAAACACACCTTCCACCTTTGTATTTGTCAGCATCGGAAAGTCTGACAACTACACTGCAACTTTGAGGTGAGGTCCGATCTTGCAGTGGATACCATGATTATGTGTTCGTTGGTTACCTGGTACTTTAAGAAACTGTTCGATTGTGAATATGTGATTTGCTTTGCATTGGATATTTAATCACAATACGGGTGTGTGTATGCTATATATATATATATATATATATATATATATATATATATATATATATATATATATATATATATATATATATATATATATATATATATATATATATATATATATATATATATATATTAGTATATTTGAGGCAAGAATGTTTTTCTTTTATGCAAAAATCATTAAGGACCATAGGCATAGCCATTGTTCACTATTTTTCTGTTGATCTTTTCTGAGTTTTCTTACACATTGTTTTACACTATGATTAACAGGTTGCTAGATAATATGTCCAAAATCCATGTCGTAACTATATTTTATTATTTATTTTCATTTTCCTAGGACGTTTCGTGTATCCTTACACATCATCAGCGACTTTACCAACATAGATTACAATACACTATAAAACATGACATATACAACATAAACCTATACAATATATGCCCATATATTGATAATGGTACAACAACGACTAATAAGAAGTGTAGAGTCACAAAAGTATGGATAAGAGACACAAACCCTTTAGGTGAAGTCATTAGTATGAGCTACAGATTAAAAGTGTATGGATAAAAGAGACAAACCTTATAGGTGCTATAGTCAGCTATGAGCTACGTGGTTGACTGCGAAGGTTGTATTGGTGAGTGGTGCTTGTGGCTGTGTAGTGTTGCCAGTTGTGTTATTGTGTGTGCTGTAATGTTCAATGCTTGTAATTGTCGCTGCTTGTGGCAAAATTCAGGCGCTTTGTGTATTTAAACAGTTTTAGAGGGTGCGATCTAGTCCAGGTAGTTTGGTTGTTTATGGCCAGCGTGTTTTCACGTATGAGAAGTGCTTCTGCCAGTTGTAGTCTAATGTGGTCATGACATTTTTTTATTATATTAGTATTTTCTATTAGAACTTGTCTGTTTATTGATGTGTGATGTTGAGTCATATATATATATATATATATATATATATGTACTGTATGTATGTATGTCAGTGACCCTCTCACCTTTATGACGAGAGCCGGTGATATAATGGTTCTAGCGCCCATTCAGGCCACAATAAAAATAATATAAAACTGTTTTATTCAGCGTCGATGGGGAAATTTTTCCCCCTATGTCCACGGTCCACTCAGCATGCATAATTTGACACCTGTATGTACAGGAAATGTTATTGTTGAGTGTTGTATTCTAGAGGAAGATTGTTTATTTATTTACCTATCTATTTACAGCCAGACACCACAATCCCGTGAGGGAGTGGCCGTTTCTCTTTGAGTTGAGAAGCTGTTTTACAGGGAGGGGCACTAACAACCTCCGTCAACCCATTTGTTGACACGAAAGCGAACTGCAAAAGCTTAGTAAAAATGGACTGAATTCCTTAATGACCCTCGTTCAGGTCAATAGGCATGTGTCAATCTTAAGCCTTGTTATTTGTGTATTATTATTATTATTATTATTATTGTTATTGTGTTGCTGTTTGCTGATGATACAGTATTGTTGAGTGAAGATGAATGGGAGTTGCAAAGGTTTGGTGAATAGAATTTGGGACAGTGTGTAGGAGGAGGAAGCTGAAAGTTAATGTAAACAAAAGTAAAGAGTTATGCAGTGTTTAGAGAGGAATGAAAGTCACAGAAGAGTGTGCAGTGAGGTTGGATGGTGAGGATATGGAGAATGTGAGTGCATTCAAAGTACTTGGGTGAGTGTGAGTGAGTAAGGATGGAACTTTGGGGGATGAAGTACGTGAAAAGGAGTACAGCAAGGAGAGAAAGGTTGTTGGTACCACTGAAAGCAGTGATGAAGAAATAGGGAGGTGAGTATGGAAGTTAAGAAGTCACAGAAACATGATGGTATTGCTGATGCCCTTACCCTGAGCGTAATGGGGGAAGCTGAAGGCGTGGACCTTGCAAGAGAGGGGAACAAGTCAAGAGTTGAGAGCAGTGGAAATGAGGATTACTTGAGAGGAGCATGTGGGTGACGTGGAGGGACAGGTTGACGAATGAAGAAGTGGAGAGAGAACGTTGTGGGGGTAGATGTGGATGTGGTTGAAAAGATTCAGGAGAAATACACTGAGGTGTGGTTTGGACATGTGGAGAGAATGGAGAATGAAAGACTGCCTAAGAGGGGTGTGATGTAGGTGAGGTGGAGGGAGGGAGAGGGAGGGGTAGACCGAAGGGATAGAGGTGGAGGGATGGAGTTGAGAAGTATATGAGGGAGGAGGGGTGAGTTGGGGGGAGGGGAGTCTATAATGAGTGGAGTGACAGAGTGACTTGGAGGCGTTTTGTCTGCGGCCACCCTTTGCGGGATTAGGGCGTCGGGCTATAGATAGATAGATAGAATAGTTATTGTTATTATTATTATTATTATTATGTATTTCTATTATTTTCATCTTCCTCTTCCCTCCGTATCATGGCATCATTTCAGCAGGTAATAATATCCTCAGTTTAATGGTAAAACAGCTGTGGCCGGCATCGATCAGTGGTTGGTCGATGTTGGACAGATGCTTGGCAGGATTGCATTTCAGGGCTCTTTGTACCTGCAGATACTTAAAGCTGAATATTAAATCATAATGTTGAAGGGCCTGATTTAGTGCGTAAGCTATGATGTACTTGTGTGGTTTGTAAGTCTCGTTTTAGCAGTGGCGTCTACTCGCATCCTAAGGGAAAGAAGGAATAATTTACCATTTATGTCTTTGAATTCCTTCAGCACAATGACTTTATTGTTCCAGTTAGGTTACCACTGCAAATGCTTTTGTTCATTTCAGGCTGGATCTCTATAGTGGATCTACTGTCTCTGTGAATGATGTACTGTATCTGACTTCCTCTTGCTAAAGAAGTCTGTATCCTAAAGCATACCAAAACTATCAAGTCCTAAGATTAAACTATAATATACATCAAAAAGGAAGTTTGAAGATTCAGAAAATAAATCCATGTATTACTCATGATACCTCTGGGCGAAATCATCTCTATCTCTACTTATACTACTTGCCTTGAAAAACTTCTTCAATCTAATTTCGTAACTTTTGCTTTATGCACTCCTCCAGCAGACGATTTTATTCAGCATGGGAGGTATTTTTTGGAGTGGGAGGAGTTAAGTAAGGCCTTCACTGTCCACTTCACATGCTAGAGGTCCCAAAGCGTCAGAATATTGTACACCGCCTAGAGAGAGAGAGAAAAAAACGTCGTTGGAGCTGAAGGGATTTACTAATAGCTTTCCTTTTAGTGGAGTAAACTCTTCGGGTGAGTTGCAAAAAATAAAGAGATGAATATGATCTCGATAGAGAAACACATGATAGATAGAACTTTGTAGTTCGCTTTGGTTCGTCGTAGAAATTGCAAGATTGTTTGTATACATTGTACTTTTGTTGAACTACTTGCAAGGCGTCCGCTGTGACCTCTTCACCTCTACATCCAGCACTGATGATCGTGGAGACGGAGGGGGAAATTTGGAGAGAATACTGTCAAGGAGCTGGTTGTGGTTGTTGGTTGTGAGAGTTTTTTTTAATCTTGATATTCCCTGTAGGAATTCATTTGTAGAACTGAAGCTAATACTTTAGCATAAGTCTCATGCCACTGCTTTTGTGAGAAATTCACCAGTCTCTTCGAGGAGGCACTGGAGTTCGTATCCACCGCTGCCACCAAATAATGTCATAAAAAGACTTTGTAGTTACTTGTAGAGAAGTTTGTACTTGTTTAGTTGTCACTCTCGATTTCTTGTAGTAGGAATTAAAGATGAATACAGTGAGTTGATCTTAATTTATTATCTTCAGAGAAATCTAAGTTGAGCAGGGTATGTCTCTCTTACAGAGACAATATAATTAGTAGGTCTAGTTGAGCCTCTTTCTTGTTCACTCTCTCCACTACCTGTCGGTTAAAATGCTAGCCTCCTTCTGCCTCTGCTTCCTAAATTCTGGTGTAGCAGGGGTCGTGTCTCGTGTGTTAAACTGTGGTTGTAAAGTTCTAGAAGCCTGTGTGTGGGTATCTGTGTATGTGTGTGTATGGTCACAAGGCGCTGTCATGTGCCTATAAAGCATTCCTTGAGTTAAGAGTGTGTAAGCATGTTTAGCATTGCTCGATTCTCGCAGACACAATACCTTCTCATCATCTGACTTGCTGCTTCTATCTGTCTCTCTATCTATCTATTTATCTATTATGATTTGTAATTATAATATGGAGTCCTAACAAGTGGTATGGATTCCTGTCATACTGTAAGGTGTATTGATTATTCCCATAGTACGGTATTCTGTATCCATTATACCACGAGTAATGCATCACTGTCAAGTAACGCTCTGTAGTGATTCCCACCTCATGAAGCACCTCATGGGGCACATGTCAAGTTGGCAACAAAACACTGGCCGCCTCTCCTGTTTCTCTCTCTCTATAGAGCAGGGGTTCCCAACCTTTATTTACCCATTACCCCATTTTCCACACCTCTCTTCACTCATTACCCCTCATTGCTTATGTTTCCACAATTGCATTTTAGCTGCTTAACATTTTGATGCCTAGATTTTAGTTTGAATGTAGGACTTAATTAAAGGTTAGGCTAAAACCAAGAGGGTTATTGCAAGGAGTAATTTATTTTTATTATTAACACTGATACCAAATAAACATGACTTTAAACATTCATCTCTGAATTTTAGTATAGGTCCGAAGTCTATCATAACTGGTATGATTTTTAGATCTTTTTTTTTTTGTTACCTCCCCATTACACTTCACAAAAGACCAAATTACCCCACTTGGGGTAATTTACCCCAGGTTGGGAACCCCTGCTATAGACTTTGACAATCAGAATCAAACGCAACATCTGACACATGAATATTTGGCCACAGATCATGGTCATT
>NC_136966.1:1869652-2054652 GCF_032717465.1 Coenobita brevimanus | reverse complement strand
TATCTAAATCAAACTTTCTTCAAAAGCAAGCATCAAAACTACTTAACAACCCTAATGACAATAGAATATTCTGGTCAACTCTTAATTCTTTCAATAATAACTTTAACAAGTCATCTTCCATTCCCCCACTAAAATCTTCAGATGGCAATATTACAAATGACCCACGTGGGAAAGCAGATATCTTTGCTAGTACCTTTGCCAGAAACTCTACCATAGATGATACCAGCCAGAATGTCTCAGTACTGGAACTGATTCTCCCGAAATTGCCCCACTTAAAATACAGACAAGATATGTAAAATCCATCCTAGACAATTTACCTACCAACAAAGCTCAGGCCCAGATGGAATTCCGCCAATTGTTTTGAAAAAGTGTTCCCCTGAGTTTGCCCCTGTCCTAGCTAAATTATTCAGACTATGCATACGTACTTCTTTATTCCCAAATTCAAGGAAAGAAGCCAATATCCACCCAGTTCCGAAGAAAGGAAGTTCGTCTGACCCCTCCAATTACAGACCAATAGCTGTCACATCTTCTCTTGGTAAGGTATTTGAAACTTTAATTAATAAGCATATTGTTAAACATCTTGAATCCAACAACTTAATTAGTGATAGACAATACGATTTTCGCCACGAAAGATCCACCATTGACATACTCAATCTCTTAACTCATACCATCCATCAATCAATTTATCTTTTTGGAGAAACTCATGCAGCAGCTCTTGATATCTCTAAAGCTTTCGACAGAGTATGGCACCGTTCCCTGCTGTCCAAACTCCCTTGCTATGGACTAACGTCTTTTGTTCCTTTGATTTCTTCTTAACTTAGTGACAGGAAAATAAGAGTAAAAGTAGATGATGTATATTCGAATTTCCACTCAATTAACGCCGGCGTGCCGCACGGATCAGTTCTGGCACCAACCCTATTTCTGGTTCATATTAATGATCTCTTATCTGTCACTCACAATTCCATTCACTCATATGCAGATGACTCAACACTACATAGTTCATTCACACTCAGACTTCCATTTACAAAGTCTAATATCTCTACCTCTCAACTCAGTACAGCCATCTCCATAAATCAAGATATATCTACAATCAGTGAATGGGGACAAAACAACCTTGTCTCTTTTAATGCTAGTAAAACTAAATATATACAGTTTACTAATAGACAGATATTGCCAGATTCGTATATTACCTTCAGTGCTACTAATATTCCCATCTCCAAAAGTATTGAAATTCTTGGTGTCTCACTTAACAGTGCCCTCAGCTGGACCTCTCTTGTCAGATCACTTGCTAAAACCGCCTCAAAGAAACTTGGATTATTGTACAGAGTCCGTAACTTCTTCGCCGATGAGCAGTTAGCTATAATTTATAAGAGTCATGTGCGCTCTCAGCTTGAATATTGCTCACCCTTGTGGAATGGTTGTGGAGAGGTTGCATTAAGACAACTAGACAAAATTCAGAATAAAGCTGTTAGAATCATTAACAACCCTGCCATTACATATAAATTACCTTCCTGGCAAGTAAGAAGGAATGTTGCCTCCCTTGCATTATTTTACAGATATTTTTTTGGCAAATGCTCAGACGAAGTTGCGTCCATGGTGCCACCTCCCTATGCCTTCCCTCGTGCTACACGGGCATCTGGTAGCGCTCATGACTGGAATGTCACTCAACCATATTGCAGAACTTCTGCCTATCAGAATTCTTTCATTCCCCGAACTGCATCTCTCTGGAACTCGCTTCCCCAGAGTTGTTTTCCCCCAAATTTCAACCCACAACTGTTCAAGTCTAATTGTTACAGATATTTTATGAACAGAGGACACCAGTAATCTGGTGTATGGATTATTTTTTTTTTTACCCATTTGTTTTTCCTTCCTCCATTCTGTTATTTATAAAAAAAAAAAAAAAAAGTTCTCAGTGTTTTATTGATTTTTCATCACATGGGTGCACTTGATTTCATTTATGCAGAAGTGAATGAACCAAAGGATGGGAGCATGTAGAAGTTGTCCTGTGCAGAGAAAGTTGATTAAAAACAAGCCAAAATCGATAACCTTTCATTTCGAAACGCCTGGATTAATTTCACTTAAAAGACCGAGGGTGACTGACAGAGAGGAAGTCAGACTGAGATAGACAGTTCCAGAGCTGACCGGCTGTGTACATGAAGGACTGGCCATTAAATAGTTGGAGAGAAAGGGATGTGAGATCTTGGTTAGACGAGAATTGAGTGCCCAGGGTAAAGAGCACTGGACCCAGTTAGGTATGTCAGAATAGCAGTGACCTTTGAACTAGAGAGATGTAACACTGTATCAAAGAGAAGAGGCTGAAGGGAGTCAATAAGAGGAGAACAGTTCTGAGACGATAAATCTTTGACTCCCGTGTTTAGAAGTGCTGTATGTAGTGAGTTCCCTCACACATGAGAATTGTACCCTACACACGGCCAAACCCATTGACTCCTGGACTATCTTTCTCATCTTATTCTTGTCATCCTCTGGCGAATTTATTAAGCTTAGGACAGACTTCTTGAACTCGAAGGGTTAGATATAGCCCTGATAAATCCGAAGGTAAAAGGGGCTCTTTCCAACTTTACCAAAATGTCTGGTGGCAGTTGTAGTATTCTGAAAAGGACGACATCTAGCTTCAAGAAATTAACGCCCCTGAACATTGCTTGAGATGAAGCTACAGAAACATGGATAGAAACCGTAAGAGAACAGTTACGATATAAAATATCTGCGTCAAAATGGCAGAAGGACTTTGACATATCTAAATCAAATTCACCAAGAGTACTGTACTGTAGTATCCTGAAGGAGAAATATATTTTTCTTCAGTTTGTCTTAAATTCTATCAAGCAATCAGCCTATCTATCTAGCAACGTAGCCTACCTATATATCAAAATCCTGACACCCCCAAAGCTGATCTGTAGGCAGGGTAGCCAGGACAAAAACTTCCTATCCCAAAATATGGATATATTTAAAGTGAAACTTTTTACCATCTCAGAGCACGTGAAGATGGCTCCTAAATCATTGCACTAAAAAAGTCTCCTCTCCACCCCCCTTCCCTCTTTTCTACCTCCTCCTCCTCCTGTTCTTCTCCTTCCTCCTCCTCCTCCTCCTCCTCAGGCTTTTCTTCTTCTTCTTCTCCTCCTCCTCCTCCACTTTTTCCTCATCTTTGTCCTCCTCCTTCTTTTCTTCCTGCTGCTGCTTCTGTTCCTCCTCCTCCCCGCCCTTCCCCCTCCTTCCCTTATATTCTCGTTCATCCGTCTCAAGGCACACAGCTGTCCCCGTGTTTGTTTATATTTGTGGTAAGTAGGGCGTCAGGTGTCCATATGGCAGACGTTTACCTGTCTCTTCACTAATGGTCTCCTGACTCATCATTACTCTGGGTTTCTTTTGATTTTCTTTTCCATTTATCCTTCTATCTCTCTTTTCCACGTTCATCTCTCAATTTCTCTTAATGTTTTCTTTATTTTCTTAATTCCTTCTCTTCACATGTTTTTTCACTATTGATTTTCCCACTTTCTTTCCTCTGATGAAATCTCTCTTGATTTTCTTCTCCTCTTTCCTTTCATTTTCACGTTCCATCGTCCTTGTTTTCCCGTCTACTTTGCTTGGGCCTTTATAATTTTTTCTTCTTCCTCGTATCTTTTCTTTTTTTTTCTTTGTTTCTTCAGTTCTCTTGCCATCTAACTAATCAACTTTTCCCTCACTTCCACTCTCCATTGTTTCTCTCTTTCTTTCATATATTGTTCATTTTCCTCCTCCTTTCCTGCAATGTCCCATCCTTTCTGCTTCTTTCCTTATTCCTTTCTCCATAATCTTCCCTACTCTCGCCTTTCACCGTTTCTTGGCCTCTCTTTATATTCTCTTCCTTTTGCCTTCTTACACAATTGTTTCTTTTCATGTCTCCTGTTCGTTTCCTCTTTCGTTCGTCAACTTTTTTTTATATCCGTCGTCATCCCACTTTTAATTCATCCCCTCACCCACTCTCTCTTATTTCTGCTATTCTTCTTTCCTTGTTTTTCTTCTCTTCCTCCTCCTCCTCTCGCCACAGCTTCTTCTCTCTACTCATATTTCTGTCCATCAGCGCCCACCTTCTTTTTCTCTCTCTTTGCTTTTCTCACCCCACAACCTTTCTCCTTATTTCCTGGTGCACAGGAAACCAATTGACTTGTCACTCAGCGTAGAGTCATCCGTAGACAGAAGGAAGAGGAAAGAATGAAGGAAAGAAAAACAGAAGAGGAAGGAAGGAAAGAAGGAAGGAAGGAAGAGATGAAAGGGAAGGCACCCGACAGCAGCACAACAACGAGTGAGTGGATAGTGAATGCCCCCAAGTACATGGCCAAATTATCTTGCATGGCCCTAATCAATAAAATTTCCTAGCAAAATTGTTTTACCAGTCACAACAAATATCTTAGGCTTATCTCGAACAGAAGGTGAATAATATTAATAATTACTGTTATTGTTATTATTTTTATCATTGCATTTACAGATAAACTATTATTATTATAACGACCGGAAGTTTTTCAGGTTCTAGGCTATTTTTTTTTCCAGTCATCACAGCATATTTACAGTACATCTACAGTCACTTCCTAAATGTTCCTTCGCATCTCCACACATATACTCTGTTAAAATGCTCATAAATAGAGGATTACATCGATGTAAATTAGTTTTGCTTGTGACAATATAAAAGTACGGAATTACGGCACAGTGTTTTTTCCGTATTTTACGATACACAAAAATAGTTGAGAGTACGGTACGAAATAACGTTACTGCATTGCAGCCAGGTACGGAGTACGGAAAAACATTCCGTAACATACCGTACCGTACTAAAAGCCCTGTTCCTCCTTTTTTCGCTCTTGACTGCGCCTGCTTTCAATCTCCCTTCCTCCTTTTCCTCCTTTCAGTTATTTCGTTTTCCATTTCCCTCCCTTCTTCTCTCCTTCTACCCCCTCTTCTCACCTCTCTTTATTTCTTCATTTCTCCACAACATCTTTCTTCCTCCTTCTTCTCACCCTCACTCTCTTCATTATATCCCCTCCCTTCACCGCTCCGTCCCCATGTTTGTTTTACCAGCTTTATATATGAGGCATCAAGTTTGCGGCTTATTTATAAACAGAGTGTGGGTGACGCCTTGATGATTTATTTAGACAAGGCGTAACCAGGGCCAGTAAATGAGGATGTAGGGTTATATACTGTATAGAGAGAGAAAGAAAGAGAGAGAGAGAGAGTATATATATATATATATATATATATATATATATATATATATATATATATATATATATATATATATATATATATATATATATATATATATATATATATATATATATATATATATATATATATATATATATATATATATATATATATATATATATATATATATATATATATATATATATATATATATATATATATATATATATATATATATATATATATATATATATAATATATTATATATATAATATATATATATATATATATATATATATATATATATATATATATATATATATATATATATATACATATATAATTGTGTGTGTGTGTGTGTGTGTGTGTGTGTGTGTGTGTGTGTAATTCAGACTTAAATAAAGTAACCTTTTAGCCATATAACACGTATATATTTTCCTCAGCTGAATAAATTATGCTGGACTGAACCCGCAGCTTCGGGGGACAATTCATCTATTTAACTCTGTCTAACGCCAAATCGTTAATTGTCTAATGGCAGGAGATTTTTCTGGCTACTAAGAAACCTCATGAGGTCTGAGGGTGAAGTAATTATCACAATCTGATCAAAAGAAAACCTCTAAGGGTGCATTAACTGCTAAATGAAATGACAGCAAAAATTGTTAGCTTGTGAAATTGCATGTATTTATGAGTTTCAGCAGCTGAAGATTTGTCCTTAATTGAAGGGAGGAACGGAAACGAATAAAGCTGGGTGTTGGAGGTGAAAGTGGGAGAGAGTGAGGGAGGGAGAGAGGTGACTGTGTGAGGCGTAAGAGTATGTTCACGGCAGGAGTGAGGATGAGTGGTGAAGGAGGGGACGAGCGATTAATATGAGAAATAAGAGAGTGTGCCTGCAGTATATTAGCATTCAAGCGTTGAGGATGAGTGTTAGAGGTGAGGGGGAAATGTTAGGTAAGACGGTATGGATAGGAAGGTGTACGTGTGAGAGAGGTAGGGAGATGTATCAGTGTGTGTGTGTGTGTGTGTGTGTGTGTGTGTGTGTGTGTGTGTGTGTGTGTGTGTGTGTGTGTGTGTGTGTGTGTGTGTGAGAGAGAGAGAGAGAGAGAGAGAGAGAACTTGGAGGGGGGAGGTCGGATGCCTACAGACAACCAGCTCGGCATAAGAAGGGAGCAGACAAAGGATGCTCAAAAAAACTCTAATTACAATTGTCGGCAAAAATAACAAGGAGATGGCATAACTTTTCAGTAAATTCGCACGATCCACAGGACGCTCTTTTGCACCTAATACAGGTAAGCTAGCTGAAATGGGAAACGACCACATGTGATCATGTGTGTTTGAGTATTTGGGGGTGTTTGTGGGTATCTATGTGTGATTGTATTAAATGTTTGTTTATGTATGCATGTGTGTGTGTGTGTGTGCATGTGACTGTGAGGAATTCTGCGTGTAGGTCCATATTCGTATATGTGATTATTTCAGTAGGCTAACATTTCTATAAATGTAAGGTAGGATATTGTGCAAGTTCATTTAGACCCTTATTTTTTCATACAGAGAACAAACGAACAGAAACTGAGAGTTTTCGAACCTTGTTCTTTCCAGTGGAAGTTGAATAAAAGATAATATAACTTTTATTTAGAGAAGTTTGAACACATTGCATTTAAAAGACTGGGACACACATATATAGTGGGAAAATTAGACAAAGGAAGACATTTCCGAAGGTGACCAGCTGAGTACACGAAAGACTGGGATACCGGTTACCGCTTTGTATTAGAGTTACATAGGAAAGAGGTAGTCTGACAACGTGTAGCAAGAAGAGTGTTGCATGTCATCCGTAATGGGAGAAGGATACAAGAAAAGTGTTTTTAAAAAGGAGTGATTAAAACAGAAGCATTAGACCAGAGAGACACACACACAACACTGCAGCTACTTTGGAGCCAGTGTGGGAGGGGGAAACGCTTTTTGTTTCCAACCCTGTTTTAATTGCTGTAGTCTATGTGGTTTGCGCACCCTTTCCTCCAACACACTTACCTTCCTACACATGTGAAATGTACTTCAGAAACAAACAAAAACTACATTCAAGCATCACGGAAGATACACTCCTCCATTAAGAACCTCGATTTTCAGTTAATCCTTTAACATTGCATGAGAACAAAGAAAGTTAAACTAAGAGACAAGAATAGTGATCCATGAACACATGTAAAAATCCACTCATGCTGGAACACACAGTTACGACTATCCTCTGTCACAAAAGTCGAATACTTCCCTCTCACTAAATCTCTCAGAAGCGATGAAGCAATCAATCCTTGAGCACGAGAGACACGCAAGAAAACCTTTGGCTTTTTCTTCCTTAAAAAAAAAAAAAAAAAAAAAAACTATCGCAGCACCCAGCACTCACCCCTCAGTCAGAGCAAATTTTTCGGAAATATACCATTTTAGGAGAAAATGTCGCGCTCACCTCTCGCCAGTGTACCACCACTTGATTAGGGGATGATGGCCCCTAATTTTCGCCTGTAACTGTCGACTCCCCAACCCCTCCACTCACAGCTATTTTATCTTTGTTATTTTTCCACAGCTGCAACCCCCACCTGTTCCTGGTATGTTCTGTAACCATTACTAGCAGCGTAAGCCTGTCACCGAGATCTAACTAATGAAAGCAGAGTAAAAACCACTCTAAAATCCTTCCTTTACCTACCCACTCAGCTACTTAGCGCAGTGTGCTTAGCAGAGAAGCGTTAGGCTTGATTTTAAGCGATGTTTGGGAGGTACTTCACGTGGATGACAGCTAATCATATACAAAAGAACATTGCATTGTCTCCTTACACTAATTAACCAATGGGAGGAGCCAAAACTTATGCCGTCACTCCCCTAAGCTCCATCCTCTATCCTAACCAATGAGTGAGATGCTCTTGTACCCATGACGTCACATCCCTTGGCTCCTTCACCAGACAATGTAAGACGCCGAAATCGTTACGTTACGCAGCTGAGTTCCACACACACACACACACACACACACACACACACACACACACACACACGCACACAGTAGTAAGTAAGTAAGCAAGTATTTACTGACCATAATATCCAGTTACACATACAGGATTTCAAACAATAAACCTTAGCATGATAAACATTACATCAGATATTAGCAAACAATTATGGTCCACAAAACAAGCGAAGTATTAAAGGGTTGATCAGTGCATCTATATAGCCTTAATGAAAGATGGAAATCATTACACTTCTGATTAGTAACGTAACTACAATTTGACCAATCACCTTTTTTACGAAAAAAAAAAATCCTAATGATATATCACGGTTAGAATAAGAGGATACAAAATGAATTAAATACACTTTAAATAACATAGGTTATGATAAACATTATAATACACACTAGCCAAAACAGGAAAGGACCTTATACATTATTTCCTCAATAGGAAACTGAGCATCGTCACCAATGATATGACTCCAGGAAGTAAAGTTATATCTTGTACGTATGTGCTGAGTCAGTGGACACACCTCCAGTACATGCAACTCTGTTTGCACAACACCACATGGACAGAGCCGCTCTGCTACCGGGAGATGTCCCCGTCCACGCCGATTCCAAAGGCCCGTCTCAATCGCCAGATTGTGACTGATTACCCGCAGCCGACTAAATGCCATTCTGTGTACCTCACCAGTTTTACCAGGACATTTATAGATCTCGTGAACTGTTAAGGTAGGGTTCAACACATTATAAATTAGCCTTCTAGAAGATGTAGAGTTAGAAATTGATTGCTTTAAAGATCAATGCCGACTTTAACATCATCAACAGAATTATTAATTAAACTCTTAATGTGTTTACTTGTTGGTGTGTTAACCACCATGGTCAGCCTGACGGCGTGCACCCACGGGTCATCGGGCATACCGCGCCTCTTCCCCCAAAGTCGCTGGAAAAGCTTCCTCTGCCTTCCCCCACCCCCTCATCATCATCCTCTCCCCCACCCCCCTCTTCCTCATCCTCCACCTCCCCCCTCGTAATCATCCTCTCCCTTACCCCTCTCATCCTCATCCTCTCCCCCATTATACTGTAGTACTAAAAATTTCAGTGGCGGGCACCCGAGTTCCACGTAACAAACGTCCGTGCACGCCGTCATACGAGCTCCCAGCAGCTGTTTAATACCCCAGTTATACAATTTTTCCGTTGGCCTCAAGTTCCCATTGAACCAGGACTCACAGCCATATAGGATGGTTGACATTAAGGCTGCTTCAAACATTTTCTTTTTAACATAAAATGGTATGTCTATATTCTTTTCCAAAAATGACACAAATTTCAGAATGTGGCACATTTTTGCTTGTGCGTGGGAGGTAATGGCTGACGACAGGGTCCCGTCGCTTGTGAACAGGCTGCCCAGATACACATACCTTTCACACCACTGCACAACCATCTCACCAACGCAGAATGGCTCACGATCGCCCACTGACGTATGGATTGCAAAGAAAGAAAGTACCGAACATGTAAGTGTAAAGTAGACAGAGTAAAGTATTAGACGAACTTTTTTGCCTGACTGTACTTACCCCTAATATTTCCCTAAAATGATAGACCTAACGTCCCTTCGCCCATTGTTAATACTGTACTTTGACATCATCATCCTCGTACTCCTCTGCCCATCCCTGATATTTCCCTGTAATAATGATACCCTTCCCAGTCATTCAACAGACTTTGATATTCCGCTGTTATCATCATCCTAGCCACCAACATATTCCTCTATCCCCTGCCATTTTCTCTCACCAGCAACCCCCTTCTCTTATCATTTCCTTCACCCTCCATCCCATCCCTACCCCTACCCCATGTCCTCATATCCACGATCTATATTGTATGGGTCTTGTTCACACCCACCTTCTCCCTTTCCGATCACTCACCACCTTCCCCTCACCCCTATCCCTTATACTCACCGTCCCTCCCTTTCCCCACACCCTCTCTTCCCCGTCTCACCATTCCATTCATCCTCACACCCCTTCTCCTTACCCTCAACCACTTCCCTCCCCAAGCCTCAACCCTCAACCATACCTTTCCTTACCCATCTCCGTTCTTAACCCCCGGTCCTTACTCTTCCTCCACCGCCTTCTCTCCCCCACCCAACCCCCCACCCACACCCCCTTCCCTTACCTCACCTTCACCCCAACACATAGTATTACTATCTAATCATCGTCCCCACACCACTCCCCCACGAACTGGCCGGCTCATATCATGAACGCACGAGCTGTAATACTACTCTCTCTGTCTCTGTCTCTGTCTGTCTGTCTGTCTGTTTGTCTCTCTCTCTCTCTCTCTCTCAGATAGAGATCTTAAGCCCTCAATTTCTAAACCCGATCTCACGGAATTAAGGGATCGAAATACTGTGCCTGCAGTAAACGCGATTTGTTGCCGCGATTTAACAGACTCCAAAAATTTGTAAACCCACCCGCATTTAGTGGCCAAATCGTGTAGCAACCAGGCTGTTTTTACATGAAAGGTGCATGATGTCGTCGGCGAAGATCCGGTTCAGATACACATAAAAATAATAATAATAATAATAATAATAATAATAATAATAATAATAATAATGATATGATGATGATGATGATAGTGATTAAGAGGAAGATGAAAAAACCGGAGGAGGAGGAGGATAAGGCGATGGCGATGAAGATGATAATGAAAAGCAAGAAGAGGAAGAAGAAAGTGGGGGAGGAGGAGGAGGAGGAGAAGAAGAAAGATGATTAAGAAAAGGAAGAAGAGAAGGAATGGGATAAAAAGAAAAAACACTGGCAATGAAGAAAAGAGGGAGACGATGTGTAGAAGGAAAAATAGCAAGTTTATGTGGAGGCATAGACGTGGGAGAGGACGGCATGCTGGGACGGAGGTAGAAAAAGATGGGGCGGAAAAAAAAAAAAAAAAAAAAAAGGTATAGTGGTGCGGTTGGTTGGGTCGAGGGGGACGGAAAGGGAGGGTTGGGGTTCGGTACCGGCCTTAATTACCAGGTGAGGCAAAGGGGTGGACCGGGAAAAGGAAATAGGAAAGGGTGAAAAAGGAAAGTGTGGAAGAGATGGTAAGAACGAAAAGGGGACAAAGAAGACAAATGATGGTGAAGGAGTAAGGAAGAGTGAGAGAATGGAAAGAGTGCAGTACTCTCTCTCCCTCTCTCTATCTCTCTCTCTCGGTAATAGACAAGGAAAACAAGAGAAGAAGAAGACCTTTTTTCTCGTATATATTTTTTGATTTCAGCCATATCCCTACCTTTGACTCTGGCCAGTTTTTAAGGAACCCATGGTAGTTAAGATTCAATGGGTCTGAAAGGCGTCCAGAGACAGCTAGGGTCTCACACCTCACACATTGTATTACGCACTATTGTTCACTGTCCAGAGCGTGATAGGGAGGGATATCACATTTCAAACTAGTGTTACTGTATATGAGTTTCCCTTTGTTATGGACACGTCGACGACCATTTGTAGATACACAGCATAACCAGTTTCATCATGACTCTGAAGTATTCCACTGCAGGACTAAAGCTTCTCCCATGTTTCTCCATAGTGACCTATTTGGCTGTTGTTCTTCTCTATCATATCTCATAAACTTTCTGATTTCATCTCTCCATCATGTTTTCTTTCATCTTCTCCTTGCTCCAGTTTTTGGCTGCCTCTCGAATTTCTGAGTTGTTCATTTATTTGTTATCTGCTCTGGTAAATTAATAAAGATCAGTTTCCTTCAATGCATCCCATTACCTGCACGATTTGTGCTCGGATCAGTATTACTGAGGGTTCAGGGCTTTAAAACTTGCCTGTGCCTAACTGAAATATAATTTCTTCCTTCCGCTTTCTCTTGTTATTTAATCCTGCAGTAAACACCACCTCACCTCATTTTCAAGGTCTCTTCACCATTGCCACCTTTGTCTCGCTGTTTCTGTAAGTGACACTTTCGTTCAGTGATCAGTGCTTTGTCATTTGTCTTGAATCACTCCTTTTTCCTTTCCGTACGTTCCTGTTCCTACTTCCACACACATCTCCTTATCACATTATCTTCCACTCTTCCGCCGTTACGTTTATTGCAGTTTGCTTTCGTATACAGTTACTCCTTTGTACTCTTTTACAATTATCTGATTCAGTCAGCGTTTGCCACTTTCTGTGATCAGTGTTTTCGTCATCTTTCAAGTCCCTGCTAATCACTTGACTTTTTTTCTTCCATCTATTCCTGCCTCTTCTCAGTCACAAATCTCATTCTCATCTGACTCCCAGTGTTTTTCTCCCTTTGTTTCTTTGCCTCCAACAAGTTTCACCGGATACCAAGCTGATTCATTTTTTTTTTTTCCTTCAGCCATTTCCTGATATATTCCTCCTTTCTTCTCATCTTGCTCTCTTCTCCCTAACCTTTGTCTTCTCCCCGAGTCACCTTTCTCACTCAGCCCTCCCGCGAGTCTGTATAAGCGAGTTTTTCCTTGTGTGATCACCTCATTACAAGTCAGCGCAAAACCGGTGCCCCTCACCGAGTCATACCCCGTCACGCCATTGTATAACGGGTTTATGAGTCAAGTAGATTATGAGGGGAAAAAGAATAAGCAGGAGGGAAAAAGGGAGGACGGGGTAGTTATTGGAGGAAAGGAAAGAGGAGAAGGAGCAGAGAGAAAGAGGACAAGATGACTAATGTGAAGGGCGTTGTGTGAAAAAAGATTTATTGGACTCGGGAATGTAAAAGACTGTGGTTGAAGGGCAGCATAATTGGCAGGATGGGACGTCCTGGAGATTGATTATAAGAACAGTGTTTTAGACAGGAATAGGTCATATGAATATAGAGGGTCGGCATTAACTGAGAGTAGTAAAGTACGGTACATGGTATATAAAATCATACATTTAATACCTTTTAATATGGCATTAATCAGTGATCTATAGACCCATTCAGGTGGTTCAGCACCTTGAGGCAATGGAGGGATCGGTAATTTTCCGGGACACGATTTTTTTTTTTTTTTTTTTTTTTTTTTTTTATGTGCCGCCGATTATCGATGTTGTATTAACTGGCACCTCACATTTTTCTGTAATATTTGGATCCTGCAACGGAATTTCTTGCCTCTATGATATTGTATTATACTCCCATCAAAATATGTCTGATTAACCAAAAGCATTTCCGTGGAAGCATTGCAAATGGTACTCGACAATTCTCAGTCTATACTTGACGTGCCCATGTTGAGTCGGCAGCATAAAACACAGAATGCATGCTAACATTAGATTGGCCGGTAGAGATTATTTCAGTCCTTCACTTCTGAGCTAAATTCTAGAAATGTCGTAAACTTCATTAACTCACTGCTTACTTCAGATCATAATGGCAAGTAAGTTATTTGTTATTGTAGCTCTGACACCCAAATTCTAACCTCTCCAGTTCGTAAAGAGTCTCCTATCTAGAATATTCTCAGGACATAGCAAGACTAAATTGATAACAAGCTTTACCGGATTCAAGGGGTTAAAGGATGGAACAGGAATGGTGCCATAGACTGCATGAAGGTGGTATCACATGGACAAGTCTGACTCATGCAATATTGTACAGGTGCCAGCCATAGTTTTTGCTCACCCTTCACCCTCACCCCAGTCTGGAAGGGAGTCAAAGCCAGGGAGTCAAACCGAACGAAAGCCTGTTGTTGGTAAATCTAAGCTTTTCTAAATTGCTGTAGTAACACTGTCATCGCCACCTGTTCCTCGTGCAGTCTGTCAAAGCTTCCAAATACCACTTTGATTAAGTCTTTAACTGGTCTTTGGTGTGGCACTTTGGCTACGATTTCCTCTAGCCTGGGGAGGGATTAGCGGGTGTGCAGAAACTATGGCTCGTCAGTGCATAAAGTCTTTCAAAACGAAACGAACAGAGCCTGATGTAAAAGTATGTCTGTATTAGACTTTGCTTATAATACCACAGTCTTTCAGTTGGAACCATCAAACCGCATTCATCATCATCATCATCATCATCATCAATCATCATCCTCACCATCCTCATTATAATTATTATCATCATTATGATCATCCCAACCTGATTTTGATTCTTCAGGACTTGATGCGATTCAGTCTAGAAACAAGAAACACACAGGTCGTGGAACTATCAAACAGTGTGCAGACCTCATTTAGGCCTTCAGTCCAATGACGTACTTTCGTTCCATTCTTTCTCGCGGACATTTATTCACCTTAATGTGGTATCAGATTAGTCATGCATTTCTCCAGCAGGAATCATTTTAGGTGCAGACTTCCTGGAACCAGGTACAGACCTGATCACAGTACACTGTGACTTGTGCTTCCAGTTCTTGCCAGAGATGCGTCTTCTTTTTTCTTGGTTCCACCTAGTTTCCTTACCCAAGATCATAAATAACGCTCAAGGTCACGCTTGGGATCGGCGTTCTATACCGTCCCAGTTTACCATGACTGTCTTTGTAGAAGCTGCCTAGTATAGAAAAGTGGTGTACAGCAGGTACCCCTTTTTTCCCTTGACTCTGATGCACGGTTCCCCTCGAATTATGTGATATAATGCATAGACTTCTCCGTCAAAGACATCCGACGGCTTCTCGGCAAAAGTTTCTACTGTACTTATATTTCTTGGAAGTATCAGTACGGTTGGAATTTCTATGCAGTTCTACTAATGGCTCTGCATTTTCCAGTAAGGTCTCTAGTTGAGACAGAAACTCATTATGTTCTCCCTTCCCCACTAGCATGATGAGTTTTTCAATAGTCTTCCGCTTAACCAGTTCCATGTAGGCTAGCTCCTGGCCGCTCCACAGTTCGGCATCAAACACATCGACCTGGAAAAGAGAATATAATGATATACACACACACACACACACACACACACACAAGCAGGTAGGCGACGATGATCGGCTCTAAGTGGGCAGCTGTGGTTCAGCCTGTACTCACAAAGAAGGACGTTTATCTGATTAGAGTCTAAAAATACCATACCTCACCTCTCATTGGACACAAAAACACCCAGACAACAGAAATAACTCGATCTTACATAAATCCAAACATGGGAAAATGCGAAAAAAATCATATATTTCTTCTTCTTTTTAATGAAATCTCCCATATGATGTACTGAGTTTGATTGTAACACATATATCTAATCATTTAAAATCTTTTCAGCATTTTTTTTTTGGGGGGGAGGGGGAGAAAATATGGATACTTCTTAGTGATTTTTTTTTTTTCACTCCTCTGCTCTAGTTTTCACTGGCGTGTAAGCAGTTATTTTGCAAACTTTTTCGCGCTTCATTGTGAAGCACAGGTTGGGTTTAAGAAGCTAAAACTTGCATTGCCAGGTGCGCCATAAGCTTCTCTTCCGTTTGGTAAAAAAAAAAAAAAAAAAAAAAGGTTCAATCTGCAATAATTGTGTCGAGGTTGGCCACTGGGTCCCAAGAATTTTCTGACCCACGGCCTCGGAGGGGCTAAGGCCTGTTGCTGCCTCAAGTAGTTGCTTAGCAATCAAAACCTTGCCGGCACAATTAGGTCATAGGCTATCAATTGTCCAGGTTTGGTCGGACTCGGTTAATTCTGAAGGGCAGAAGTGCCGGCCACAGTTAAACATGACTGCTAGGGACACTGAGGCCGATCTTCGGAGGGTTGTCACTCGGAAACTAGAGGAAAGAGGGGAAAAATGGATTGGACACTTCCGACAGGGAAGGACGTGGAGAGTAGGCCTAAAGAAGTCAGAGCTTTCTATGCCCATTAGTAATGCTTCTACAGCTCATAACGTGAAAAGTACGAAAAAAGTGGTTTTGGGGCCGTTGCTAAGCAACGAGTGGTTGCCTGCCAACCGAAACCTTGCGGACACAACGGGGTCCTCGGCTGGTCATTGTATCCAGATTTGGTCGGAATCGGTTTGTTCTGAAGTGTAGAAGTGCCTGCCAAAACTAAACAAGAAAGAAGGAATACAAGAAGGAAAAACATGACTAACAATAAGAGCAGCATGGAGCTGGCCAATATACGTACATACATGACTCTAATTACCTGAGAGGAGCATACCTGTTTTGTGCCATCGTGATTATTTTGACGCAGTCGTGCTCAAGTTGTAATGATCCTGGCACTCCGAAGTGAATTCCACATTAGCTGAAGGAAGACGTATATGATAAAGTAACCCAACTTGAAACAAAAGTATCTTTTCAAACTTGGCCATATGGCCACTCTGTCATATCAGTGACGGATCACCACTGAACTAACACATTAACAAGAAAACTGTGAAAACTGATCACATAAACATTCCATTATGTACTTTGTGCAAATGAGATATATGTTTTTTAAAGCAAAAGTCACTTGACCTTGATCATTGGCCTTGTTATTAAATCATGAAAATTATATGAGAAACGAATTCCTCGGGTCAAACTTATAAAGGAAAGTGATATCACACATCATTCTAAGTCTATTTGTTTAAAAGCTATATTTTGATTTTGGTATTTGATGTTAATTTATGCCAGTTACCTAATTAAAAATTTTCCACAATATTTGTGCAATTCCAACAAAGCTGAAAATGTTCTATAGAGGCATGTGAATATATATCAGTCAAAAAAACTTGTAGTATCAACATTTTCTCAGTTCACTATTGAAGATACATATCCCGCAACTGGACTAGGGGTAGGGAAGGAGTAAGGAAACATTTGCATAACCCAGCAGCGAATCTGCTGCGTCATATCGAAGCTACCAAGAGATAAATTCAAGAGGTATTTAGCCAAAGGTGAAATGGTGTAGAAGAGTGAATGTGTGAGTGAAGAATGGTCAGTAAATGATGCAACAACAAAACGATGCAAGTGAGTCAAGGTCGTGTGAGTGAACGCCAGTAGATTAATCAAGACCAAAATGCAAGCACTGGTAAATGGCGTGGGCTGCCATGTATAAAGGACAACATCTGCAAGCGTGATGTATGAAGGCAAGTGTGAGGGGGAGGTATGTGCTAATGTGAGGGGAGGGGGAGGGTGACAGGCGACAGAATAATGGAGCGGAGGAGGGTGGCAAGGTAAGCAGGTAAATATTATCATAAGCTTCGTTGTCGACAGGATGCTTTAAGGTGGTAACATTGGGGGGGGAGGCAATAATAAATGATAGTAAGGATGAAGTCGGGAAAATTCTCACGGTTTAAATCAAAACAAACCCCAGTGACAAAGGTGCATCAGCTTACGGCACTATTAGCTTTACGATTATTTTTTTTTAACTTTGTCATCAAAGCTGTGTAAATTTGTCTTGTGTTAACCCAAAAACGTACATATTACTTCTTCGATCTAGGGGGTTAGTTGTTATAATTATTCAGTTTCTGTGAGGTTTTCATTGCCACCTCATTCATATTACCAGTGACCGTAAATATGACTGTGAAACACAAAATATTGATTCAATAAACATTTCTTGCAAGCGTAATTTGAGGCGGGGTAAAGCCGACATGTGTAACGAGAGGTTCGGCCTCCATTCCCAAGAGATACATGTTGAGGCTGCAATTGCATTGGAGGCTGCAGTTGCTAAGGTGACCCAGATATTTAAGACTGTGGTGCTCTATCCTTAAAGTTCAGAAGTAATGTTTTATGATTTAGTTTCTGTTCGATTTCAATGAGGTGCAACAATCGTACAACAGAGAGGGAAAATATGTGTCAGTTGAAATCGCTCAGTGTGGATATTAAGTGACAGGGATACGTCAGAGTTACGAGGCGCTTTACTTAATATTTATCAGTAAGTAATAACTTCATGACTGTTCTCTTATATGATTTCTGGGAAATTTTTATGACGACTAAGCAAAGGAAACATAATATCAACATAAATCACTCACAGTAGACACATACTAAGACACACAGTTAGTATGTCGAGAATCTTCGTTAAATTCATCAGGTAATATCTTCTCATGATGTTTATATTGCGGTACCAGGGTAATGCCACATTTTTTAAAACTCGTCCTCTCCCCAAACTATTATATTCTCCTAGGGATTAGTCTCAGTGTGAAGAGATAAATATACAGCAACGGACAAACCAGCCAGCAGCAACACGAGTCAGTATTTTAGGTAGACATCTGTGCTCTGCCTATATCCGACACTGACTGTTTGTGCATTCCTTCTGTGTGTGTTAGCTAAATTAGACTGGGTTAGAATAAGGTACGTTACTGTACATTGGGTTAGATTAGGTTGGGCTAAGTTTGGGCTGTTTAAATTAGAAGCAAAATCATACTGTATGCGTCATAGACTTCATTGCACCCCTTCACATGCAATTTGTTATGCATACATCACTTTCGTATTTTCTTATATGCAACTTATACTGGTATCATTTTAATTTGATGCAAGTTGGATAAGCTATAAAGAGGATATTAAGGTGTAATGTGCAGAATAAATTGCCAAAAGAAAGAGTTCTACGAAATCTTAAAAGCACCACAAATTAGATTCGGTTAAGTTTGAATAGGTTAGGTTACATTAGATTATTTCAAGTTAGGTTATGTTATCTTGAATTGGGTCGACTTGTTTAGGTTACGGGGACACTTAAGCATTCTTCCTTTATTCTCAAGACTCCTAAACTAAAGTGCTTCAACAGACTTCACCTGTTCTTCCCTGACGTCTCTAGCAAACACATTCTTTCGAGCTGTTCCCGACTCGCAAAACTTTAGCTCTTTTTGCGGGACATGTCTCGAGGTGGTGGCAGCATTCCGAAGAAAATTAGTTTTGGAGGAAGAAAACAGACCGTAAAATGGTGTCCGACACTTGATTTACTGATGTGGTGTTGATGGTGTGCATTAGTGGCTTGTTTTTACATCGGGTGAGTGCTTGTTTGAACTTGTGTGAATTAATAATGTTTACATATTTACTTCTTCACTTTACGATCTCCAAACACCTCCTCGCTTACACAACATAACATATTAACACTCAAACTTGTCGACATGCTACACATTTTGCTACAAGTTAAGTTTTTTATATACATATTCTTTGAACTCATTTTAGCAAAACACAACCTCATCCACGAAAACACAACGCCTCTACTCAGCATTCATGCTTTTTTTTTTTTTTTTAAATACTATACAGTACACAAAGCTGCATCAATTTCTATCAACATTTAAACAAACATTATAGGGGCTTACTATATAACACACCTTTTTCCACAATTACAGACACCACTTTTCAAAATATCATCACTCATTCATATTCACACTCCAGTTACACTCATTAATTCACACCTATTCATATACACTCAATCATATTCACATCCCTATTACATTAATTCATAAGTCATGCACACATCTACATCATTCATAATGCATACACTCACAAACACTCGTTCACAGCCACAGTCATTCATGTCTCTGCTCCCACCTACCCTCATTCAAAGCCGATTCTCATTCTCTGCTACACTCATTCATGCCCAACAGTCTCATCTGCACTCATTCATATTTACACATTCTTACAACCCTACCACATTCGTTCACACCTTTCCACAGCCATCTTTCCCAACACTACAACCATCTCTCTCTCTCTCTCTCTCTCTCTCTCTCTCTCTCTCTCTCTCTCTCTCTCTCTCTCTCTCTCTCTCTCTCTCTCTCGCTCTCGCTCTCTAAAAACCCCGATGACTCATACGATATAACAAAACAACAAGCCAGCCACAACCCCATTTTGGGCCTGGCTTGGCTTGTTAAATTATACTGACACGGTCGCTTGTATGCACTTCTTATCAACCCATGTACCCGCCTTTACAGTAATACTTGATTCATGAAATGCCTGTGTGACAATGCTGACAGGGGGAGGGGTAAATTTTAGGGAGATAACAAGAGATATACTAATTTACTAGGTTCAGTGACAAGGGTTATGTAAGAGAATATGTCAGTCTCATTTTTAGGGACCCTGCGACTACGTGCGTGTGTACTGTATGTGGTGCTGTGACAATGATGGGTCTGGTGTTAGGGTGGCAAGAATGGATGTAGGTGGAGTATTTGTGATCACCTATGAGACGGATGA
The DNA here is from genome assembly GCF_032717465.1 of Coenobita brevimanus. NCBI lineage: Eukaryota > Metazoa > Arthropoda > Malacostraca > Decapoda > Coenobitidae > Coenobita > Coenobita brevimanus. The sequence goes on along the minus strand of NC_136966.1, from coordinate 2,034,535 downwards.
TGAAGTTGATGAGGGTAGAAGGGATGAGAGATAGAGGTGAAGAAAGGGAGAGAATGAAAGTGTGAGAGCAGAGAGTACAAGATGGAGGGAGAAGCATATATATATATATATATATATATATATATATATATATACCCTGGGTAGTGCTTTTGAGTCCTCATTTACTTTTACTATACTGTATATTCGGTATTGCTGCATACGTCCTTCAAACTTTTCGTTTCTTTACAGATAATGATTGATTTCCATGGCTATAACTAGGCCTAGTTCAGAAATATGACTGGTTGGTCAGCAGCTGGCTGAGTTTCCCGGAGTGAAGCTGCCTAGCTGTGAAGGGGTCTTAGATTCCTGTACTATCATCATGAAGAACAAGCATCCTTGGAAACTTGTGTGACTTTCAAAGCGAAACAAGTGTCAAAAGTCTAGGATAAAGCCAAGATTCCGGCTATTGATTACTGCTAACTTATAGTAAAGGTTAGGAAGTTACACGCTGAGCACACGAAATTGAAGAAAAACAACACTAGAAGTTCTGGAAAACCTATAGAAGACAGGACACGGTCCCAAAAACATCTACACCAGCTTTTTTATATTTCCCACCGTGACTCACTCTGATTGATAAAGGATTAGGATTTTCTCATTGGTCACCGCCAACCTGGCCAACCAGGAATCATGACCGCAGTTGACGAAAACTGGCGCAGGCAGAAAGAACAAAGGAAAAACAACAGAAGCAGCACAAAAAACGGAAGACGCGATACATAGAAGAAAAAACTGCCTTGGCTACAAAGGTGGAGCTTGAACCTTTGTCTAGCTCTAGCATTTCCTAGTTAGGCAGTAATGATTCATTCGCGTCATCAACTCTCCACGAACCAGGACCAACTACCAAACGGCCCCGACCTATTACGGTTGTCATCGGTCTGGTGGGTTCGACTCTCAACACGATTCAAGTCAGTGATCGGAGAGCAGCTCATATCCCTATACCTTTTGCATCCCATCTTGGCCACGATGAGAATAAGCTGCCTATCAGGGCAAGCGGTGGCTCAATCGGTAAAGAGGTGGCCTGCAGTCCTAACGGACCCAGGTTCGAATCCCGGCTGAGGCAGGGAACAGTTTAAGGATTTGAATTTCATTAAAATCAGGCTTTACTGATCTACCAGAAGACCCGCCGACACGTCGTAAAAATACCCCCGCTAATACCAATACACCAGTCCTGTATGAGACAGCCTTAGCATGTATTCAATATGGACGGTGGGTGTTAGCGCTGAAGTGGTAACATGTAGAGGTGTATGGTATGTAGGAGGACTGCTGGGCCTTGATAGCAGGCTGCGAAGCCTATGCCCAGAGTCGGACACATAAAAAAAAAAAAAAAAAAGCACTATCATAAAGGAACGAAAAGCTCATCGCACAGCTTTGGTTGTAGAACAGAGACTAAAATATTGTCTCACTGTTCCTCTCAGTCTCACTGGGATGGTAAACTCATGCCTGACTTGACTGGTCGGGATGTGGTTGATCGTTTACCGATTTTGGTCTCTGATGAAGCAGTAACGAAACTCTTGGCAGTCCCCAGACTCGTTGATGGGAAAGCAGAATCGACGGCAGCGGTTATTCGAGCAGTCCTAAGAGAATGGAACATCGAGGATCGTATCAAGTTTCTGTGCCTTGATACAACAGCAGTGAAAACTTGAAGGTAAGCAGGAGTGTACCTTAGGATTGAACAGATCTTGCGAAGGAATCTTCAACATCTGGCTTGTAGACATCACATTTTTGCAATCGTGTTGGGGCAGTGTTCAATTGTTTGGCTCTAGAAAAACCAGGAAATCTAAACATTTCTTTCTTAGTTGAATTTAGGGAGTTCTGGCCAGGGGCTCGTCAGAATGAGTTCCAAACTGTCCTGGAAGATGAAAAAATGAGATTGGCGGTTGAACCAGGGCGAGACGACGTCTTACCATTTGCTCAGCAATACCTTCGCGGCCAGCAGCCAAGAGATCATTTTGAGGAACTACCCGAGTTGAGAGTGGTGTTTTAGAGAGAAGTGCCTAATGGACTCCCTGCTAATTCATTTTGTGTTCCAGGAGCACTCCATCGTGCCAAATGGATGAAGAAGGCTGTTTGTGCTTTAAAGCTGTGGTATACTGAAGCGAGAGATCATCGCCTCTCCTCCAGTCCCAGACAAAACCAGACGCGGACAGTTTCTGGAACAGTATCGACCACCTGAGTTTGTCGTCCAGCACTACGTTCAAGCTTTCGTTCAATGCTGACAAACCATTCGCTGCACCACGAATGAACCCAATTGTATTGCAGAAACCATCGCTCCAACAGAATGCTATAGAGACGCAGCTATTAAGGCGTTTGGAAAGCACCTATGACACTTGTCGGAAATGACATTTGGCTTGTCAATTTTTGACGAAGGTGTTTCTTTTAATGATAAAAGGAAAGTGGTTGCAAATATGGGCACAGTGCAGTCAAGGCAGACCTTGGCACATTGTTGCTCCTGCAGATGCTACTGGAAAAATCCTTCCACTGCTGTTCACCACCAGCACCAAGGAAATATTCACCATAATGGAAATTGGCTCTGAATTCCTGTCGGACTTCTACATGGCTGGAAAGGCACGCGTGGAATGCCTCATGGTAATCAACGATACTGCTGAGCATGACGCTTCAATGATCACAGAATTCCCGAGCTCAGGAAGGACGAGAAAAGAGAATCAGTGGCAATGCATGCTCCAGGTAGTCGAAGATCACCGCCGACAATACCCGAATAAGGAGGACATTTAGAGTAGGCCAGTAAGGTAGAATACGATTCTGTGGAGTTATGTAGATTAGAAGATGTACACTAAATAGACATGTATGAAGTATATGTGCTGTTACGGCTATAATTATTACTCCTCCGCCTCATCCCTCGTGAACTCCCATCTTTTGACTGAAGTCAAGCACTCGTCCACCTCACGCTACCAGCGCTCCATCTGTTGACTGGATTTGATACTACTAGTTTCCCAACATGTCACCAGACTTTCCCTCCCTTTTTCTGTGTGAAGCGAGGTTGCCTGATTATCTGGTTTCCCGCGCAAGTTCAGTTCACACTCATCCTCTGCCCTGGGAATATCTTAGTGAACCACTCCTGACCTTTACCTGGAAGCCTGTGTTATAGGGAACCCATCTTCAACGCCTTCTTTTGCTGTAAACCATGAGTATCAGTTTTCTCCTTGCATTAGTTCATTAATCTTCTGATGGTGAATGGCTTTAGGTATTTATATTGTTTTTTTTCTTAGGTTTAGTTAGGTTTAGGGTTGTAATTATTGTATGTTTAGTTTGTTAAATTAAATGAATAATCAACCAAATCATTATCAATCTACCCTGTAGTTTGTCTAGTTGCATAGTGTTCATGATCCTTCTCTTTTCTTATTGCTTTCCATGGGTCTTCATAGGGTAGATACAGTTAAATACTCCCCATGGATCGTAATAAATGGCGACCGTGACAGGACCTATTTCAGCTAGACAGACATTTACAGTAATGGTGTTTTGAGGGGTTGCTGTTGCTTGTTCCCATAGATTTTAAATTTTCCTTGATGTATTTAGCATTTTGGTATTAGTGTGAAACTTGTTTCCATTCGATTTAAAATCCTTGATGCAATAAACATTTTGGTATTTGTGTGAACTTGTCAGCACATAGGTTTATAGGTTCAGGAGTCTTCATAGAACTTATCTTTCATTTTTAACGAAATACAGGGTCGTTATAAGTTCTATCAAATGTGGGGAATATATCCGGATCGTTTATAATGCCATATCCCACGCTCCAGTGAGGTCTACATCTGCTAGTTGCGATAGGGCAAGTGGCTAGTTTGATACACTCACTCTTCCAAGTCCCAGATTATTCAAGAATCAAAGTTGTTTTGTCTTATCCTATAATCAGGGGTAATCCGGATCATGCTAAAAGCCGTCATCCTCTGCTCTTAATCATAGACAACGACTTTCGTAAGTTAATATTTTGGTCAAGGCTCTGGAAGTTTCCAGGACTTCAAAGAGTTTTCTTCCTGTAATCTGTGTCTAAAATATAACTTACCATAATTTTCTCATACATTTTAATCATGTTTGACCTTCAAAGATTTGTTGAAAATCCTAGCCATGAGCAATTAAAAGACTTAAAGAAAGATGAGTGGAAAAGCATTGCTACCTACTTCCAAATAGAAATTGAATCTCGTATGACAAAAAGAGGTCTTAAAAAACACAATTATAGAGTCTTTAGTTCAAAGGGAAGTCCTGGAGACAGAGGCTATTGATGTTTTGACTCCTATGAGTTATTCCTTTCCTACTAGGGTTGATAATCCTTATTCAACTCATACTAAACAAGGACACAGTGACCCAGTGGAGATGGAAAGATTAAGATTAGAATATCAGCTTAAGATAGAACAATTAGCTCAAGAAAAGATAATGAGAACAGAACAATTAGCTCAAGAAGAAAGAATGAGAACAGAACAATTAGCTCAAGAAGAGAGAATGAGAACAGAACAATTAGCTCAAGAAGAGACTTCAGACTTGACAAACCCAGAATTGGACCTACCCCAACCGTCCGGTAACCTACCTAACAGCATGATCATGGAATCTCTATGTGATTACCTATCAAGTTTGACCAACATACAAAAGGATGACCTAGAATTGTTATTGAAGTCTTATCCTGAAGTTACTGCTGATTTACCAGGGTTTTGTGGTCTCTTAAAACATGACATACGGTTGGTTAGCGATGCTACTAGTCCAATTAAACAGCCAGCATATCGTCTTAATCCTTTAAAAATGAAAGTAATGAAAAAGGAAGTTGAATTCTTAACTGCTAATCACCTTGCAGAACCAAGTTTTTCTCCTTGGGCTTCCCCATGCCTTTTAGTTCCAAAACCCGATGGAAGCCACAGGTTCTGTACAGACTATCGTAAAGTCAATAAGGTCACTGTCTCTGACTCTTATCCCCTACCACTCATAGAGGACTTAATAGATTGCATAGGAAACTCCGAATTTATTAGCACAATAGATCTCCAAAAAGGCTATTACCAGATAGGTATGACAGACAGAGCTAAACTAATATCTGCTTTCATAACCCCATTTGGGTTATATCAGTACACTGTAATGCCATTTGGGTTATCTAATGCTCCGGCCACATTCCAGAGGATCATCAACTTCATCACACAGGATTTGGTTGGGACTTCAGCTTATCTGGATGACCTTGTGGTGATGGCTGACCAGTGGGACGAACACCTGACACGTCTCCATGCCCTCTTCAACAAACTAAAAGAAGTAGGATTTACCATCAACTTAGCTAAATCTACTTTTGGAGACTCTACAGTAACATATCTTGGACATGTTGTGGGACAGGGGCAAGTTCTACCGAAGGAGGCCAATGTGGAAGCAGTTCTAGCGTTCCCAACTCCAACCACCAGAAAGGAAGTCATGAGGTTTTTGGGGATGGCCGGTTTCTATCGTCGTTTTTGTAAGAACTTCTCCAGTGTTGCAGCTCCACTGACTGATCTCACCGCACTTCGAACCCCCTTCAAGTGGACCTCTGCCTGCGAGACTGCCTTTCAACGTCTGAAAACTTTTCTTGCCAGCAGACCTGTCCTCAGAACTCCTGACCACTCGCAACCTTTCCATCTTCATATCGATGCTAGTGGAGTTGGGGTTGGTGCTGTTTTGCTGCAAACCAACCCAGTGAGTGGTGTTCTCCATCCTATTGCCTACTATTCGTCGAAGCTGAAAGGACATCAACGGGGCTACTCCACAATTGAGAAAGAGGCTCTAGCTCTCGTGCTAGCAATCGAGAAGTTCGAGTGCTATCTTCGCCACCATCATCATCCTACTACTGTCTTTACGGACCACAATCCTCTTGTATTTCTCCAGACTATGAAGAATTCCAATCAACGGATTCTACGATGGGCCCTGCTTGTTCAGCCATTTAATCTTCAAGTTCAGCATATAAGGGGTGTTGACAACATTCTCGCGGATACCCTGTCGAGACATCCCATCGAGGCTACAGAGTAATCTACCTCCTTCGTGCTTCCACTGCGTAGGTCTTTGTGGGGGAGGTGTTACGGCTATAATTATTACTCCTCCGCCTCATCCCTCGTGAACTCCCATCTTTTGACTGAAGTCAAGCACTCGTCCACCTCACGCTACCAGCGCTCCATCTGTTGACTGGATTTGATACTACTAGTTTCCCAACATGTCACCAGACTTTCCCTCCCTTTTTCTGTGTGAAGCGAGGTTGCCTGATTATCTGGTTTCCCGCGCAAGTTCAGTTCACACTCATCCTCTGCCCTGGGAATATCTTAGTGAACCACTCCTGACCTTTACCTGGAAGCCTGTGTTATAGGGAACCCATCTTCAACGCCTTCTTTTGCTGTAAACCATGAGTATCAGTTTTCTCCTTGCATTAGTTCATTAATCTTCTGATGGTGAATGGCTTTAGGTATTTATATTGTTTTTTTCTTAGGTTTAGTTAGGTTTAGGGTTGTAATTATTGTATGTTTAGTTTGTTAAATTAAATGAATAATCAACCAAATCATTATCAATCTACCCTGTAGTTTGTCTAGTTGCATAGTGTTCATGATCCTTCTCTTTTCTTATTGCTTTCCATGGGTCTTCATAGGGTAGATACAGTTAAATACTCCCCATGGATCGTAATAGTGCGAATATACATATGGACACATAATGGTTAGTCGTTGCAGTAAAATATTTGGGGCTCATGAAAAAAAAAAACAAAAAAAAAACATAAGCGTTGCGCGACCAATAAACCTTTTGGGAATGGACTGAAACATCCATAGGATACGTTTCTCATGAAGTGGGAGCGATTGACAAGCTGCTCGAAATAACTTACGAAAAAATATTTTCACCATGTAACCACGACGCACCTATTTATCTATCTATCCATCTATATATATGTGTGTGTGTGTGTGTGTGTGTGTGTGTGTGTGTGTGTGTGTGTGTGTGTGTGTGTGTGTGTGTGTGTGTGTGTGTGTGTGTGTGTGTGTGTGTTTGTGTGAGGGAGAGAGAGAGAGAGAGAGAGAGAGAGAGAGAGAGAGAGAGAGGTGGACAGAGAAAAAATGAGAAAGAGAATTTTTTAAAAAGTTTGATATTCGAAGAGATAGAAGTGACTGAAGGAGCCAGGTGACTAAGAAGAGAGAGAGAGAGAGAGAGAGAGAGAAGTACGACAGGTGATGATGAGACATGTAATGAAAGACGGATGAGAAAAAGATGTAACACATTCATGAAAGAACCTAGAAATACATGATGGAAAAAACTCCATTTGCCATATATGACATTTTAACAGATAGGTAAAAATAAACGTATTGATTTTTACTTTGATGTAATACAACTGAGGACAAAAAATCAAACGGAAGTGTGTGTGTGTGTGTGTGTGTGTGTGTGTGTGTGTGTGTGTGTGTGTGTTTGTGTATACAAGGTGTGGCTATAATCATATCCTGGATAATTGGGTATTTGGATAATAAGACGCCTGGAGAAGGAGGTTCCGAGCTAATTAGGATTTTGGACAACCTAGTTATCGGATAACCATATTTATAAATAAATTTGGTGTGGTGCATTTTGTAGCCATTCCACTGAAAGCCCCAAGCATCTTGTTTACTTCATTCCCTATAACGCACTAAACATGAAGCCCCGTATTCTAAGTGGTACCATATGGGAGGCTTCGTTCACCTCTTCCTAAGTGATTTTTCTTTGAGTTTACCCTTTAACGCTGTCTTCTATGCGTTTAAGTCTCTATAGTGTCGATACTGCGCTCATTACAGAAAAATGTGAAAGACGTTACTGATGAGTAATGTGCTGTATAAGTCGTTAGGGAAGAGGCACTGCGATATCTCAGAAGCCAATTAAAATACGGGCCAAATTCTACGAAGCGACGTACTGAGCGGAACGAAATAAGAGGCACTTAACTGCAAAACAAATGCTTTAAGTGAGAGCTGCTGCCTCTCTGTGAACGTCTATCGATGAATCACATACTCAGCAATCAAGCACTCGTATAATCAAGTGTTTAGATAATCAAGCACATGTATTATTAGAAATTTGGATAATGGATGTTCTGTCATATTCTTGCCAGGCCGTACCAGCATCCCAGTAAATATGCTGCCTTGAGTGTGTTGGTGTGGAGATTCTGAAACGTTCTCCTAATTGAGGCTGAGTGGCTGATTTGCATAATTCCTCCACTTCTCCACACCACCCGCCCTCATCCCCATCCCAGTCACTTCTCTCTCTCTCTCTCTCTCTCTCTCTCTCTCTCTCTCTCTCTCAATTTAAACATTGACTCAATTAACGAAGCCAGACATTGATCATAGGGGGTGCTGGTAAATAGGAGAGAGAGAGAGAGAGAGAGGAAAAAGGAGGAAGAGGTAAAAGGAAAGAAAACGAGGAGGAACTAGAGGTAAACGAAAGGGACTAGGAAAGAGGAAGATAGCATGAGGAGAGGTATAGGCAGGGAGGGAGGAAGGGAGGAAGAGAAGGGATGGGGAGAGGAGGGATAAGCAGTGGGAAAAGGAGAGGTGTACTGTCTTCAAGTTCTTAGAATCCACTGGGCGAGGGTTTGAGTCTCAGAGCGGCTGCCAACGAGTTTGTGGGGCAGACGCTCACAAACTAGCTCTTGATCACTGTAGTCAAATAATCAAGCCTGTTTCCTACCACTGTCTAATACCACTGTCCTCTTTTTCACTATAAGCGTCTTGTATCATTTTTACCCTATACCTAACCCACACTATACGTCTATATATTACTATTGCCTTCTGGTTCACCGTCTGTGCCCCCCACTCTCTTGCTAACCTACACCTTACCCTTGTCTGCATTCACTATCTTCTGTTTCACTGTCTTTGTCTTGTATAAATCTTATCCTTTTCTTACCCTACACCTTAACACTGTCTACTACCACTACCTTCTGTTCCTCTGTCTGTGCATTGTCCATTCAACTCTTCTCCTAACCACTCTATAAATTTATCGTTTTAGGAGAAAGGAAGAGAAGTGGATGGGCTTGGGAGGAAAGAGGGAAAAGGAGGGAGAGACGAAGAGTGAGGGGAAGGTGTCGGGTGTCTCAGAAACGATTACGAAAGAGTGATAATATGAGAGGCAGGAAAGGAGGGACAATGTAATTATAAGGTAAGCGTGCATGAGTCAACACAGAATACGAGGAACGAATGATAAACACACACACACACACACACACACACACACACACACACACACGCACACGCACGCACACGCACACGCACACGCACACGCACACGCACACGCACACGCACACGCACACGCACACGCACACGCACACGCACACGCACACGCACGCACGCACGCACGCACGCACGCACGCACGCACGCACGCACGCACGCACGCACGCACGCACGCACGCACGCACGCACGCACGCACGCACGCACGCACGCACGCACGCATACATTGTTACGGAACAGAGAAAGATAATGTACACTTTAAGTGAGAATACTAAAAATCACTACAGTCCCGTAAAGTTCCAGGTTCAAAACAAAAGAGTTAGGTAAAATTACAAGTTAAGTTTAATGCTCAAACTAACAACAAAACATTCAGGACTCATAAGAATAATGTAATGGCAAAAAACAGGTTAAATATATGGTTAACTGCAATAGCCTCTATTAACAAGAAATTAGCATGAGTAAATTTATCTAAGTCAGCCCTGATAAAATGAAAATACACTGGGTAATGCTCAGTTAATGCAAGATAAATAATTACAGATACAAACTATTATTACCACTGGCTGACAAAATGAATTACAAAAACTTTACTAGGCATACAAATCAACACCTTATGCTATACAGTACAAGAACAAAATGCAATAACACTTATACTCAAATCACACAGCTGCTAGATGGTTGGAGAGTTCCTGAGAAACTCACAATAATTATAACTGTACAGGGGAGGACAGAGATATGAACAAAATGAGGAGCAGACCTAAGTGGCAATGATGCAGAGACTGAGCTCATTATATAGGGGCCAGCAGAGCTTGATACAACTTGTAAGAAGGACGCGCAAATGAAACCATGGGGACAAAGAGCTGAAAATCCTGCTCTGAACAACAGAAAGGACGACTTACTCTACTATAACGGTAGAAGGGGGGGACTGAGGCAGAACACGCTCGTGATCAAACATGCAGCATACTGTGCGTTAAAATTACACAAAGGATGATGAAATCATAGGCTATGTTACACCTCCCCACAAAGAAAAAAGAAATTTACAAAGGAAATTTCTTATTACTCTAAAACAATCTGTACATGGCATTACAGAACATGCAAAAGTCCTTCCTAGTGTTACAAAACATGAGATCTCCCTAGCACGTTCAGTCATAGGTACTTGCCAGTATCCCTTTAACAAATCAAACTTACTTATGTACCTAGCCTTTCCCATCTTGTCTATGCAATCTTCCACACGAGGGAGAGGGTAAGTGTCTGTTTTGGTTATCTGATTAACACGTCTGTAGTCAATGCAAAGCCGCTGTGACCCACCTGGCTTAGGGACTAAAGTGACAGGAGAACTCCACTCGCTCTGACTGGGCTCAATCATCTTGTGGTCCAACAGGTAGCCAAGCTCCTTCTGGATGAGAGGAACTTTCACTGGGTTCACACGGTAAGGAGGCAATTTAATTGGCTTTGTGTCTCCAACATCGACATCATGCATCAACACAGTGGTTCTTCCTGGAGTAGCACGGAATACTTGCGGGTACTCTTGCAGTAATGCCGAAAACTCCTGCCTTTCCTCGGGAGGTAGATGAGAAAGCTTAGTCTGGAGATCATTCATGATATCAGGATTCTTCCCCAAACTATCACTCAGGCTCATACTGCATGGGAGAGCTTCACTTGCAGACTCGGGTGGAACAGCTACAGTGCAGACTGGATTATTTTCGTCCCGCCTGTGATATAACTTTAGCATGTTGATGTGACAAAGTTGCTTGCTCTTTCTACGATCTGGTGTGGCGATGACATAGTTGACATCACTGAGTTTCTTCTCCACGAAATAAGGACCACTAAACTTGGCTTGAAGAGGTTGCCCATGAACTGGTAGCAGAATCAAAACCTGATCTCCTGGCTGAAAGTGGCGTAACCTGGACTTCTTATCATACCAAGTCTTCATCTTCTCCTGAGCAGCTCCTAAATTCTCTCGTGCCAGCTGTAAAGCAGTGGACAGCCGTTCTTTGAACTTCATCACATACTCCAGCAGGTTGACGTCATCTTCCTCCGACAGCCAGCATTCCTTGAGTAACTTAAGGGGTCCTCTTACTTCATGGCCAAACAGTAGTTCAAAAGGTGAGAAGCCCAGTGATTCGTTTGGAGATTCTCTTGCGGCAAACACAACGAATGGAAGACCTTTATCCCAGTCTTTCTGATGTTCCAAACAGTATTTCTTGAGCATCGATTTGAGTGTTTGATGATATCTCTCCAATGCTCCTTGGGTCTGGGGATGGTAAGCTGAAGACGTGATCTGGGTGATGCCCAACTCTTTCAGAGACTGTTTGAAAACATTCGACATGATATTACTTCCCCGGTCTGACTGTACCTCCTTGGGCAGATCAAACTTTGTGAAGAACCCTAGCATTTCCATAACCACGTTCTTTGCTGAGATATTTCTAAGTGGAATGGCTTCAGGATAACGAGTAGCCATATCAATCAGGGTCAACACACAAGAAAATCCTGAAGAAGTCTTAGGAAGAGGGCCCACAATATCCACCAACACACGGGTGAAAGGCGCCTCAAAAGGAGGAATGGGAACTAGAGGTGCAACCTTTTCGGTCTGATTACACTTCCCCAGAACCTGACAGGTGTGACAAGACTTACAATACCAGGAAACATCCCTGAAGATACCTGGCCAGTAGAAGTGTTTCAAAATGCGTGCCACAGTCTTCCTCACTCCAAGGTGTCCTGCCAAACTGGAATCATGAGCCACTCTAATGATATCCTGCCTACAAACACGAGGGATGACAACTTGATGTACAACCTCCCATTCACAGTCGGCTGATACTGTTGGGGGTCTCCACTTCCTCATAAGTACTCCTGACTTTATATAATAACATGTAGAAGCACCAGCTGACTCTTCCTCACTGCAAGCAGAGTTAGCTAGACCTTTCAACTCAGGGTCAGCAACCTGCAACTCAACCAACTCTTGACGAGACAAATTATCAACACTACGGGGTACTGCCTCATCTGGTGAGTGGTCCAAATTAGCAAGAAAAGTGTCAGCTAGGATAACATCATCATCATCATTATCCTCTAAATCACCAGTAACTTTAGACTTAGCCCTAGTGACAGCACATGCAGGGAACACATCAGGGACATCACAATCCTGGGACGCAGCCACTGGCTCACTAGACAACTGAGGAGCTGGACACACTTGACTTCCACCAATATCATTTCCAAGTAAGAAAGTTACACCTGACATTGGGAGTGTCTCAACCAACCCAACAATAACGGAACCATTAACAAAACCAGACTCTAAATTCACTCTGCACAGAGGGACAGAGAAGTAATTATTCCCTACACCCTGCAAGATTACAGTTTCATCAGAGGAATTAACATTAGAGCCTAGAACACTGGTCAGCATAAGGGATTGGCAAGCACCTGTATCACGATATATTTTAACTGATTTCCTGTCATTACTGTCCAGAGGACTGACAAAACCATCAGACAGGAAATTAGCACATGAACTCTTGAGAGTGTCACCAACGTTACTGCTTAAAAGAGGAGCTCCATCCTGAGAATTTAAGTTACCCCTCAAAGCAGGTTCAGTTAACTCAGTTAAAGAATTCTGGGAACTCTCAAGAGTGGACACTAGACCAATTGACTGAATATTTAAAGACTCCTTTTTGTTCACATCATGCTGTCTCCTGAAACATTTCTCCGTAGTATGACCAAGCTTACTACAATAAGTACATTTACTTTTCTGAAATCTAGAGGTGAAGCTGGTATTTACTTCCTGAGAAACATCATCTTTATTCTCTTTCCCGTTACCTGTACTCTGAGTAGAGGCAACGTACTTACTCTCAGCTTTCCTTCTTTCTCTAGAATATCTCTTGTGAGTGAGAACATATTCATCAGCTAAAACTGCAGCATCAGACAAATTATCTATTCTTTTCTCATCAAGATATAGGCTTACATCTTTATAAATACACCTCTTGAAGTCCTCCAGCAAAATCATCTGCTTAAATTTACCAAAATCAGAATCCACATCATTAGAATTTAACCACTGCTCTAACAGATCTTCTTTGATTTTTGCATACTCAACATGGGATTGCTTATCTTGCTTATAAGTTGTCCTAAATTTTACTCTATAAGCTTCAGGAACAAGCTCATAGGCCTTAAGAATCAAGCTCTTAACTACATCATAATTATCAGATTGATCCTGAGGCAAAGATGCATAAGTTACTTGAGCTTTACCGGTGAGAATAGTTTGAAGGAGTACTGGCCAATACTCCTTGGGCCAATTAAAACCTGTAGCTACCCTCTCAAACAACTGAAAATACTTTGTTAAATCAGATTCATTAAAAGGAGGGACAAGTTTAACATTTTTAGCCACATCAAAATCATCAGAGCTAGATGATCCAGTTCCACCTTGTTTCATGCGATACTCATGGTCTGCCTGAATCCTAGCAAGTTCAATTTGTGCCTGAGCCTGTACCTGTGCCCCTTGAATACGAGCATTTGCCTGAAATTCAGCCTCCTTAACACAAGCCTCCTTAGCCTGAGACTCAGCCTCCTTTGCACGTGCTTGAAATTCAGCTTCCTTCACACGAGACTCCGCCTCCTTAGCACGAGCCTCCTGCAGGGCTAGCTGTAACTTAGCTAATTCAATCTGCGTTTCCTCATTTGGAGGAGTTACATTAAACAAGCTCTTATTAATCATGCCAACAATTTGATCTTTAGAATGATGAGAGTGAACTGCAATTCCCAATTGTTGAGCAACAAGCTTAAGTTCATTCTTTGTTCTGTTTTCTACATCACACACTGTTTGCACATTTGACAAAAAATCTTTGGCTTCATCAAGTGTAGTAATAGTAGACATCATGAATAAGTAACAGTCACAAAATATCAAGCAATATCCTTATGATAATATCCTGAATATCCTGATAAGAGGTCGCCAAATTTATGTTACGGAACAGAGAAAGATAATGTACACTTTAAGTGAGAATACTAAAAATCACTACAGTCCCGTAAAGTTCCAGGTTCAAAACAAAAGAGTTAGGTAAAATTACAAGTTAAGTTTAATGCTCAAACTAACAACAAAACATTCAGGACTCATAAGGATAATGTCTATCTATCTATCTATAGCCCGACGCCCTAATCCCGCAAAGGGTGGCCGCAGACAAAACGCCTCCAAGTCACTCTGTCACCCACCATTTGACTACCCTCCCCCCAACTCACCCCCCCTCCCTCATATACCTCTCAACTCCATCCCTCCACCTCATCCTCGGTCTACCCCTCCCTCTCCCTCCCTCCACCTCACCTACATACACCCTCTTAGTCAGTCTTTCATTCTCCATTCTCTCCACATGTCCAAACCACCTCAGTGTATTTCTCCTAATCTTTTCAACCACATCCACATCTACCCCACGACGTTCCTTCACTTCTTCATTGGTCAACCTGTCCCTCCACGTCACTCCACATGCTCCTCTCAAGTAGCTCATTTCCACTGCTCTCACTCTTGACTTGTTCCCCTCTTGCAAGGTCCACGCCTCGCTTCCATACGTCAGGGTAGGGATCACAATACCATCATGCAGTGCCTTCTTAACTTCCATACTCACCTCCCTATTTCTCATCACTGCTTTCAGTGTACCAACAACCTTTCTTCCCTGCTGTACCCTTTCACGTACTTCATCCCCCAAAGTTCCATCCTTACTCATCACACTACCCAAGTACTTGAATGCACTCACATTCTCCATATCCTCACCATCCAACCTCACTGCACACTCTGTGACTTCATTCCTCTCAAACACCATAACTTTACTTTTGTTTACATTAACTTTCAGCTTCCTCCTCCTACACACTGTCCCAAATTCATTCACCAAACCTTGCAACTCCCATTCATCTTCACTCAACAATACTGTATCATCAGCAAACAGCAACACCGGAAGCTTCCAAATCTCACCCTCATTCATTAGGGCCACCCCCACATCCACTGCCCTACCCTGCACCTCCTTTACAACCCCATCCATATATATATTAAACAGCCATGGAGACATCACACACCCCTGTTTCAGTCCCACATTGAGATCAAAGAACTCACTCAGCTCACCATCCACTCGCACCGTAACCCTAGCTCCCTCGTACATACTCTTCACAGCACTCAACAATTTCCCCTCCACCCCATATATCCTTAATACCTTCCACATACCTTGCCTATCTATTCTGTCATAAGCTTTCTCCAAGTCCATGAAAGCAACATACACTTTCCTTCCCTTCTCTAGATACTTCTCCAAACAAAACATTCAGGACTCATAAGGATAATGTAATGGCAAAAAACAGGTTAAATATATGGTTAACTGCAATAGCCTCTATTAACACGAAATTAGCATGAGTAAATTTATCTAAGTCAGCCCTGATAAAATGAAAAATACACTGGGTAATGCTCAGTTAATGCAAGATAAATAATTACAGATACAAACTATTATTACCACTGGCTGACAAAATGAATTACAAAAACTTTACTAGGCATACAAATCAACACCTTATGCTATACAGTACAAGAACAAAATGCAATAACACTTATACTCAAATCACACAGCTGCTAGATGGTTGGAGACTTCCTGAGAAACTCACAATAATTATAACTGTACAGGGGAGGACAGAGATGTGAACAAAATGAGGAGCAGATCTAAGTGGCAATGATGCAGAGACTGAGCTCATTATATAGGGGCCAGCAGAGCTTGATACAACTTGTAAGAAGGACGCGCAAATGAAGCCATGGGGACAAAGAGCTGAAAATCCTGCTCTGAACAACAGAAAGGACGACTTACTCTACTATAACGGTAGAAGGGGGGGACTGAGGCAGAACACGCTCGTGATCAAACATGCAGCATACTGTGCGTTAAAATTACACAAAGGATGATGAAATCATAGGCTATGTAACAACATACATACAGAGAGAGAGAGAGAGAGAGAGAGAGAGAGAGAGAGAGAGAGAGAGATTTTGTTCGAAATGTTATAATAATTATTTTATGTAAAAAGTATATCCATACTACACAAAAGAAAGCAACACAGATAGATATTTAAAAGGGAAATAATTATAAGGAAGGATGAAGGGGAAAGAACGATGAGTTTATGTATGGATAAAGGAAGAAAACTTTAAAAGAAAGATAAAACGTTATAAGCTGAGTCATAAAGTGCATGGTGTGGGAAGCCAAGTAATAAAAAAAAAAAAAAAAAAAAGGAAAGAAATAGAGCGAGGCATGAAAAGATTGTGAGAAATGAAGGAAGAGAAGAAGGAGAAACAAAGAGGGGAAGAGGGTAAACAGTAATAAGTAAATAATGGAGGAACGAGGGAAGAAGAAAAGGCATTGAAATTATAGAGGGAGAAAGAAATGCACTGAAATTATGGAGGGAGAAAGGAAAGGCAATGGAATTATGGAGGGAGGATGAAATGAAGGAAAGGAAGGAAGATAATAAAGCATAAAGAGGGAAAAGTAAGGTTGAAGAAGGTTATGGAGGAAAAAGGTAGGCAAATACAAGGATTTGGAGAGAGAGAGAGAGAGAGAGAGAGAGAGAGAGAGAGAGAGAGAGAGAGAGAGAGAAACGAGGGAGAAGTAAAAATGATAGGAAAGGATGGAGAGAAAGGATGGAGAAGTGAATGAAGAAGGGTGGAAAAGAAAGAGTGGAAGAGGACGAAAAGTTAGAAATCAAGAAATGAAAAAGATAGGAAGGGCAGAAGTGAAGGAAGAGATGGAGCATAAAAATAAATAAGGAGAAATATGCCAATATAAGGAATGTATAGGAGGAACGAGCACGAAGAGAAAAATGGAAGAAGGAAGGAAAGAGGAAAAGCGGAGTTAAGTTGAAAAAATGAAATGAAGAGATGGATGGAATGCCCATGTTCAGGCTCTTATAAGACAGTAACAACTTTATAACATCGTGCGCTATTTGCTGGAATAACAATACACAAGTTATCCCGAACTAGAGTGGGTTGGCAGTGACAGTATTACCACTCCCAGACTCCTATATTCGCCCTCAGTTAAATAAAACGTGTTGATGTTGGGTGGGGTTAAATACTTTAGGTGTTCGAACAGGAGTGAGTCAAGGAGAGGAAACCATTGTGCAAATGTGGGAAGGGAGGGGAAAAGTGGTGGGAGGGGAGAACGAACAGAGAATAAGTATGGAGAGAGGAAAAGAAAGGAAGGGTGGGAAAGAGGTAAAGGAAAAAAAGAAGAGAGCTGAGGGAAAAAAGCTGATAGGAAGGACAAGAATAATGCAATGGAGAGAGGGAAGGAAAATGGAAGTAGGGGGTGGGTGGAAGGAATGTAAAGGATAGAGAGAAGCGAGGAGAAAGAGGACGTGAATGGAAGGGAGAAGTGGGAAAGGAAAGACAGAAGGGAGAAAGAAAGGATAGAAAAAGGTGTAGGGTGATTGGAAGAAATCGTACAAACGAGCAGTGAGAGAGAGAGAGAGAGAGAGAGAGAGAGAGAGAGAGAGAGAGAGAGAGAGAGAGAGAGACTCATCCAAGTATCAGTATCAGAGGGAGGCTGGTCAGCAAAGGCCGTGGGAGAGATGAGGAGAGAGAGAGAGGGGAGAAGGACAGAGTGACAGAGGCAGAGGTGAAAGAAAGAATGAAAGACAGGGAGATTAAAAAAAAACCGCATCTGAAAACACAGAGAAAGCAAAGAGGAAATGAATACAAAGGAGAGAGTATTGAAACGAAGAGAGTAAGAGGGAAGTGAGCATGGAAGTGAAAAAGCTACAACATGACAGTATTGTGATACCAACTCTAACGTATGGAAGTGAAGCTTGGACCTTCCTGGAGGGATAGAAGTCAAGAGTGAGAGCAGTGGAAGTGAGTTATTTGAGAGGAGTCACTGGAGAGACAGACTGATAAATGAGGAGGTGAGGGAGCGTTGTGGATGGGGATGGGGATGTGATAGGAAGAGTTAGGAGAAACACATTGAGGTGGTTTGGCCATGTGGAGAGGATGGAGAGTGAGAGATTGACGAGGAGAGTGTATGTAAGTGAGGTGGAGAGGGGGAGAGGGAGGGGGAGGCCAAGGATGAGATGGAGTGATGGAGTGGAGTGGTATATGAGAGGGGGGGGGGTGAGGTAAGCTGGAAGCAGGGCAATGAAATGGCGGGGGACAGGGTGATATGGAAGCGATTTGTTTGTGGCCACCCCTTACGGGATTAAGGAGTCTGGCAATAGATAGATAGATAAAAGTGGGTGGTGAAAACTGGAAGGAGCAAGTAAAATGAGATTGCGGCATGGAATTCATGGGAGTCATGGACGATGTGTAGAACAGATAATTATGGCAAAGTAATGTAAGAAAATTATAGTAATTAACATACCATATTAGAAAGTAGTGGTTACCTTCAGCTGACATGCCTAAAGAAACAGATTGACTATCAAATTCATAGACAGAAACAGATAAGACAGATAAACATGAAGCAGATATACAGTTATGCAAAACAGACAGGCAGACAAACAAAGACGGAGACGGATAGAGAGACAGATAAATACATATTTGATAGGTTGGTTTACAGAGACAAATAGACAGACAAACAAGGAGACAGGTACACACAGAAATAAAGACAGACAGGTCGATGGCCAGATTATAGTTAGACAGGTAGATAGATAGACATATAAATTGATCGACAGTTAGAGGGTGACTGAATGGTGCAGACAGATAGATACAACCACATGATTTCCTTTACGATGACATCAAGTCTACAGCCAAGAGCTAAAGTCAGCCAACATTTCTCTACCCGCTGGGCCGTGGAAGGTGTTACATGAAATATTCTTTATGTGACAGTAATACGAAGCACACAGCAAGGGAGTATTAAAAGGAAAGGGATTCCCTGTTGTCTGGGGAGAGAGAAATATGGCAGAATGGACATAATGCTGGCAGAGGACTATCAGCGAACTTCTGCTGACGGGTATATATTGGAAGACCGGAAACGTGTTTGGTAAGGTCGGGAAAAAAAAAATATTGATCTTTGTATCAGAGGGGATGTGGAAAGTCAGGTTATACTGTTCATATAATTCCTTCACTTTGCTATTTAATCTCTCTCTCTCTCTCTCTCTCTCTCTCTCTCACACACACACACACACACACACACACACACACACACACACACACACACACACACACACATCCCTTCATTCCATCCACCCACCCTTCTGGTTGTATGTTTGGTTGTGTCGGTAAGAGTAATGATCCCAGACATTCCTGCCCTTTGCGTTAATACCCTCATCCACTGAACCACATACCCTTCCACCCCTCATCCCCTTACATACCCCTAACCTCTCTACATACTTTTTTTTTTTTTTTTTGCCTCACCTCCTCATGACTCTAATCTTCTCACCATTCAGCAATAACAACCCCTTCCACTAGTATCCCACCCCCTGCTCCTCTACTCTCTCTCTCTCTCTCTCTCTCCTCTGTGCACCCTCCTTGACATCACTTTCTCACTCCACTACACACCCATTCCACCTTCACCCCCTCACCCATCTACACAGTCCCTCATATTCCGCGTTTAGCACATCTTTACGACTCTCCCTCATGCACTGTCTTCTCTTTCACTGTCCCGTATTTCCCCTTCACCTTTCTACACACCTTCAGTCCTCACCACAATCTCCTACCTCTCTTCTCTATCTCTAGCTCATATCTTGCCAGTCGGCACTCTGTATGTTCTTGGATTTGTGCAAACTACTGAATAAACTCACTTCGACACAGGACTGAGATTATGATTATTTACTCATCACTCTCCTACCTCCTAGTCTACATGTACAAATTCACTCTTTAGTCTTCTTCACATCCTTCTGTCTCTCCCCACCTCCATCTTCTCTCTTGTCATACCCATTACCTTTCACGCCCTCATTCTTGTTCCCTGCCCTTCTGCACATCCCTTCCGCCGTCATCCCATCCTCCCTTTTCACTTTCAGTCTCTCTCAGTGATTTAGTAATGAACTGATCTTGATTTTTCCCCTCCACTGTTTGGCATATATTTGGACGAAATGAGCGTGAACTTGGAGAGTAAATCATATAAACTCGGTGTCAGTCAGCAGTGCTCGGACTCACTTCAGAGCGACAAGCTACTGTGATGCCAGTGCCAAAGCGACCGAGACACTGAGTCACCCCACGCCATCTCATCCATTTCCTCTTCCTCCAACCCCAGTCCTAGGTTCGTATTCTCGTGAATTTAAGAGGATTTTAAAGATTTTTTTCCTATGCGATTTATTTTTCATACCGGTATCATTTTTCATTCATTGCCAGACGCCATGTATCCCAAACGGGGTGGCCAATGGCTTAGAATTAATTGTTTTACAAGGAGGGGCACTAATCCTCCACCAACCACACTTGACACGTAGGGATGCCAACAGCATCTGGTGTTCCCAGGCGGTCACCCATCCAAGTACTAACCAGACCCAACGTTGCTTAACTTCGCTGATCGGACGGGAAGCGGTGTACTCAACGTGGTCATATTAATCTACTGTATGGTAAAACGGATCTCTTATATTGACGTAGACTGAATATACAACATTAAAGAACATACTGACTGATCAAATGCAGAAATAATATATCAGGGAATAAGTATTCAGGAGACACGTAAACTGACGGGAATATGGCTTCTTGCACACCTCATCCTCGTGTCCCTCTATTCCCCATCTATATCAGCCCCTTTGTATTTTTGCTTACCTCTCACTCCACTCACACAATCCTACCCCTTCTCCTCTCACTGCATCCACTGAACTTCTTATTGTGTGTCTGGGGGGTGAGGTGTATTGCTGTTATCTGTATGAGTCCTGTATATGTGTGTGCTCTCTTTTGGTACTTTAGTATGTATTCTTGTGTTCTGTGTGTATATATGCGTATGTCCTCGCACTATCTTTGTAAACAAATGGTGCTGTCATATCCAGCTGTCCGTGTGTGTGTGTGTGTGTGTGTGTGTGTGTGTGTGTCTGTTTTGTGTATACTTTCTTTTATCTTGGTATATTTTTGTGTGCGTACGTGTTTATTATTGCTTGCATCTTTGTATATGTGTGGTCTTTATGATCATCTTTGTGTTTGCTTTTGAGTCTGCTGTGTGTGTGTGTGTGTGTGTGTGTGTGTGTGTGTGTGTGTGTGTGTGTGTGTGTGTGTGTGTGTGTGTGTGTGTGTGTTTTATTGATCACCAAATGTTTTTATTATTGCTCAACACTATACACATGGGGTGGTGAAAAAGGTATTATGCGAAGGAGTTTAAGGGTGAAGAGAAATGAAGGACCAAGAAGATTGAGGGATATTGTAAGCAAATATGTAAAAAGCAAAGTAGGAAAGTTGAGGAAGCAAAAGACTTGACAAGACCGAAACAAATGGATGAATTTAAGTATGGAGAAGCACATGACACGGCTGCTCTCTCTCTCTCTCTCTCTCTCTCTCTCTCTCTCTCACACACACACACACACACACACACACACACACACACACACACACACACACACACACACACACACACACACACATACTCACACACACTTTCAGCCTTGCAGTGGACAGAAGGTTCTCTATCCCACAGGCATTACGAAGCTCATGTTTGGGTGAATCTGTAGGACTGTGAGATGACGCAGAGAATTTTATAAACTTTAATGTTGTGTAGGAGGGTAGGAGGTCGATTTTTTTTTTTTTTCTTTTTTAGATTCTCCCGATAGTTGTCCACATTTTGCGATTTCCGGTTCCCATTCCTTCATCTCTGCCAGCCTTGATACTAGTGAGAAAAAGACTTCATACTCAATGGGTCAGTGTACATCATTTTTCTCTTAAAACTTATTATAATATATTATGTCTAATCTTTTCTGGGTTTCCTTTTAAAGATTTCGCTATCAGTTTTAAAATCATTATAATTTTTTTTTTATTTCCTTATCTCTTTGCAGCTAATTATAATCAGCTCTTAGTGTTCGTGTTCCCCTCACTCCTCCCTTTTTTCCCATGTACCATTTCGTTGGGCCACTTAATTTACCTGCTGGCACTTCCCTGTCCTGGGTTTTAGCAGATTCTTAACACGGCCATCACTCTCCTAATTGCTACCACCTGAGGCTAAGCTGGTCTGATGCCGTAGATGAACAGGGAAGGAAGGGAGGTTAAAAACTATTTCAAAAGACTTGTACAGACAGAGATGTAAAGATAGGCATACATACACAAGGATATAGAGCTATATATCTAGTAAATGGATGACTTCGGCAGTACGCCCCAAAACAATGGAACATGGTCGAGGCAGAAAAACGACATTTAAGCCCATCATCTCTCTCTCTCTCTCTCTCTGTTTATGTGTGTGTGTGTGTGTGTGTGTGTGTGTGTGTGTGTGTGTGTGTACATACATATAGTTCTTATGTCATGCTTTTGTACACTGCATGATTTTGGGTGCACTTATGTTAGAACATAATGGGGCATTACTAGAGTAAAAAAAAAAAAAATGTAGAGACAAGGTATATATAGTTTTGCTGCCTCGACACTGTTTATACTGTTTTGGGCGCACTGCCATCCCTACATCTTCATACAATTTATTATATACTTTTTATACTTTTTACTGGTTATTTAAAAGCCTCTATGCATGAACACTCCGAAAGTTTTTGCAACTTTTTCAGCGTGAGAGAATCGTGCTAATGAAGGGATTCATGAAGGCTCTAACTAACCCACTCCAGTTCAAAACGTCTCTCTAGAGGTGAATAAAATATTCTAGAGAAAATAACGAGGAGCAATGAAACAGCGCAACACCCACACCTTGTGATCTATATATGACCGAAGTTTTTACCTAGCTCTATGATCTTAACCTTCCACTGATTCATCCTTATCCGTCCATGAACCTCTCCGCTACGTTTGGTTCAAGTTGGATTAAAATTGTTTAAGTTGACCTTGAACTGTAACCCTGACCCTTGCTCTAATGTTCTCAGAATTAATCAGCATACTCTTTGTCTGACTCTAAATCGTTCCACCATTCCACCAAGTCATATCCAAATTGAATGACTTCTTCGTAGTTAAAGAGCCGAAAACTTGACTTTGCCCTGGGACCTTAAATTTTGACTGTTCTCAAGACTGAAATAGTTCACCCTTTCTTCACTTTCTACCCTTCTACCATGCTCTGTTTAGACTGACTCAAAACTGTAAAAGTTGACTGTTTCCCACCTATTACCCTTGGCATTTTCCAGGCCAGATATTCATTCTTAGATCTTTAGTGGAAAAGTTTCTAGAGAAGGGAAAGAAGTTGTATGCGGCTTTCATGGATTTGGAGAAAGCATATGACAGGGTGGTTAGACAAGGATTGTGGAAAGTATTAAGAATATATGGAGTAGATGGAAAGTTGTTGAATGCCGTGAAGAGTATGTATGATGGTGCTAAGGCTGCAGTGCGTGTGGATGGTGAACTAAGTGAATTTTTCTCTTTGGAGGTTGGGTTGAAACAGGGATGTGTCATGTCTCCATGGTTGTTCAATCTGTTCATGGATGGGGTAATAAAAGAGGTACAAGGTAGGGTGGTGGATGTTGGAGTGGCCCTGGTGAGAGAGGATGGTGTTTGGAAACTCCCTGTACTGTTGTTTGCAGATGATACTGTGTTGTTGAGTGAAGACGAAGGGGAGCTGCAAGGCTTGGTGGATGAGTTTGGGAGAGTGTGTAAGAAACGGAATCTAAAGGTGAATGTAGGGAAGAGTAAAGTGATGGTCTTTGAGAGAGGTGAAGTCAGTAAATGTACAGCGAGGTTGGATGGTAAGGAATTGGAAAATGTGAGTACGTTTAAGTATTTGGGTAGTGTGATGAGTAAGGATGGAGGTTTGGAGGGTGAAGTGCTTGAAAGGGTACAGCAGGAAAGAAAGGTTGCTGGTTCTTTGAAAGCAGTGATAAGAAACAGAGAAGTGAGCATGGAAGTGAAAAAGTTGCTACATGACAGTATTGTGATACCAACTCTAACGTATGGAAGTGAAGCTTGGACGTTGTTGGAAGGACACAAGTCAAGAGTGAGAGCAGTGGAAATGAGTTATTTAAGAGGAGCCTGTGGAGTCACATGGAGAGACAGGCTGACGAATGAGGATATAAAGGAGCGTTGTTGTGTGGATGTGGATGTGATAGGAAATGTTATGAGGAACACACTGAGGTGGTTTGGCAATGTTGAGAGGATGGAGGGTGAAAGACTGACGAAGAGAGTGTATGTGAGTGAGGTGGAGGGGGGAAGAGGGAGGGGGAGGCCGAGGATGAGATGGAGGGATGGGGTGGAGAGGTATATGAGAGAAGGGTGTGTGAGTTGGGAGCAGGGCAGTGAAATGGCCGGGGACAGGACGACGTGGAGGCGATTTGTTTGTGGCCACCCCAAACGGGATTGAGGCGTCTGGCAATAGATAGATAGACAGATAGATTTTCCAGGCAATATCATCTGTGCCTCCGACCCAGTGGAGGAAGAAACTCTTCTGTGAAACAATACAAATGATCGATTTTGTCACTTTCTGATACAGAGGACTAAGAAATTAGGAGGAGGAAGAAAGAATATGGAAAAATCAGGATTTTTGTTGATTGTGTTTTAGTGTTCTAGCATTATGCTTTTGCTACTTTAGGAGATGTATTACGTATACAGAAGGATAAAGATTAAGGCTAGATGCTTAAAAAATAATAATACCTCTGTGTTTGGGAGTTACGAAAGATTTCACTTGTTAATGCTAATAGGCGCGTTGGCGCCATTCCTACATAGTGTTTAGCAAAACACACACACACACACACACACACACACACACACACACACACACACACACACACACACACACACACACACGCTCATCTTAACAAAACGCTCAGAACCAGCGTGACTGTACCAGCAGGGGTGCTTTCCTGACTTGTCGGCGGCGCATTCTAACATAGCAATTAATGAGTGGTTGTGTAATTTAATTCACGAAGTTATCCCCATGGGTGGTGGTATGTGGTGGCGCTCATCCACTCACTTAATGTAGTGCTGCCTACTTCTTCCTTCGTTTTTATTTTCTTTTTCTGGCTCCAGTCCTCTAGTCCTAGTTTGTACCACCCTTTCTTTCAGTTTTATTACTCATTTTTCCACTTTAGGTGGCTCTACACTGAGTGACAAGCCTAATGGTTTCCTGTAACCCAGGAAACCATTACAACGCTTGGTGGTAACCATGTAACTCTATAACGTGGTGATATGGAGCATACTACGGTACACTTGCTGAATGCTTGGAGAAATGCAAATACGGCGTCCATCCAGGAACCAAAACTTCACTCATCCACATGTTTCGCTGTAGCGAGGAACTGTCTGCCGCTATGGAGCATTGGTTCACTGCATGGGACGGTCCTGCAGGGACAGCTGCTTGTTTGTGGTTGATGGGTCTACAGACAGAGGGCGGTTACTCAAGAACCACCTCCCAAGGGTTCTTCATTTTTAGACCTTTAAGTCAGGCTGAAAAGAAAATAATCGAGCCTATTGTGCACCACATGGGATTAGAAGTTATGGGAAGTTGACAGTTCTTGAGTTAAAATGAACTTTGACTTTACGTGCTACGGTTCATTTCCCAGATGTGACCCGAGACTTTCTCATCATGTATAGCGTTACTGGGGTGTGGACCTGTCTCCTGTCCTTTATATGCTCTGGACTATATTAGCACCTACGCTCCGGAGGGGGCAATATGGGGTTGACAATGCATATAATATTTAGCATATAACAAATACCCTGAAAACTTAACCCTGAAACCATGGGCTGCAACATTACCTTTGATTTAATTTAGTCTTCAAGCTGAAAGGATGTGTTAGAGCTGTCGTATTCTTGCTTAGGGGATATAATATATACGAGTATTTATTCAGCATGCTACATAAATAAATTAAGATTTTCATATATTCGCTCTTACAGATACAATTAAACGCGTAACTTATTTTCCCCATCAGTCTGATGACGTAATTATCACTATGGTCACCCTACCATTAGGTACAATGACATTATTGATATTTTGTTTGGAAAGAACTTGATAAAGGCTGTCTAACCCTTTCAGACTGAAAAGGGTCCTCTTCGTTGAAAGGAGAATCGTTTGGCAGTAACCAAAACAAAAATAAAATGGTTAAAATTCATTACAGAAAAATCAATCACCCTATTTGAGGCGATTAGCATGCTGAGATAGGGATTATTATAATATCATATGGGAGGATTAGTGATTTGGGAGTCATGCGGCGTTGAAAGAGAGCTCTGAAAGTTGAATTCTTTATCTTTGTTAAGGTGTCAGTTGAAATTATATTTAACATACAAATATCTACGGTATGTCCTCTCAGGATCAAAAGGTGATAAAAATTTCCTGCCGGTTGTGATGAAGGAAGGTGTTACACGAATAAAATGGCACATTTTTCATGTTACTCAGCTTATCTCCTCACATTATTACGAGTTTTTACCTCAAGAAAGAATATTTAAACTGCAGGGGTAAACATAGCTTACATCAACCCTTTCAACTTAGGAAGTCACAATTGAGGTATATAAAATTGCCGGGTGGAGCAATTATATACAAATTAATACTGAAAGAGTTAATAAGCTCCATATAAAATTTAATTTTCCATCCATTCCGCCGTCATCATTTTACGTCTCCTCTCACTGGTAGAGTTACTCATATCTTTCTCGACTTGCCTTTTCTTCTAGAACCTTCTCCCTCCCCCTACTCTCTCTTTCTCTCTCTCTCTCTCTCTCTCTCTCTCTCTCTCTCTCTCTCACTTGTTGCTTCTCATCCCTCTTTGGTCTCCATCCAGATCGAGACTTTAGTGTCTCACTTCATAAATTAGCTCCAACTCTCCTGTCAAGTTTTTAGTATCATGACTTCTTGCCTTCATTTCCTTCGTTTTTTTTTTTTCTTTTTTTTTTAGTGTCAGTACAAACACAAGGAAATGCCTGTCACTCCCTTCTAATTCTCCGCCACCCCACTCCCCCTCTCATTTCATTCCACTGCTGTTCTAAACACCCTCCCCCCTTCTCTCTCTCTCTCTCTCTCTCTCTCTCTCTCTCTCTCTCTCTCTCTCCTCATTTCACCACCAACACCCGTTACTCTTCATCCAGGCACGTTGTGTTGATGTCGTGTCGGGTTTCAGAGCAGGGTAGACGCTGTTACCATAAAACGCCTTTGTTATGACAAGATTACAGGCATGCAGGCTCAGTGTCTCGCCTCTGACTCATTCCACCATCGATCATCCATTAAAGTATACTGTACTTACATCCTCATTCCACTGCTGCCTCGATTCTTATTCATTGTACATGCTTTTCTTTTTTTTTTCTTTTTTTTTTTTTATACTGACCCCTTTAATCTGGGACACATGAGTCATCCGCTCTGCACGCACTCTCTCTCTCTCTCTCTCTCACACACACACACACACACACACACACACACATTTTCATTTCCCTTTCAGAGTCATTCTTCACCATCCCTTCTCACTTTTCACTGCCACTCTCTGAGAGTGAGAGTCTAACTCAGCATCCTGCAGTCCCTCACTTGTTATTATCGCCCGCCTTTATATGGCGGAGAGATAATGTTTTTCCCTGCCTCTGTGTGTGTGTGTGTGTGTGTGTGTGTGTGTGTGTGTGTGTGTGTGTGTGTGTGTGTTCCCTTTACGTCTCATGAACATCTTGAGCTATCAACATGAAACCTTCAGGATATCAAGATATGGCCAAATCTTAGCCGAGTTCGATAATGGGCACTCGGGGTCAAGGTCAAGGTCACCAAAGGTCAACTAGATTTTATCGCCCGCCTTTAGCACCATTATATTTCATGAACAGCTTGAGCTATCAACATGAAACATGCAGGGTATCAAAATGTGGCCAAAATCTTGGACGAGTTCGGGAATGGGGACTCAGGGTCAAGATCAAGGCCACCAAAATGGCTGCCAAAGGTCAACTAGCTTTTATCACCCTCCTTTAGCACCATTATATCTCATGAACGTCTTGAGCCATCTACATCAAACCCTCTGGGTATCAAGATGTGCTCAAAATCTTTGACGTGTTCGAAAATGGGCACTCGGGGTCAAGGTCGAGGTCACCAAAATGGCTGCCAAAGGTTAACTAATTTTCATCACCCTCTTTTAGCACCATTGTATCTCATGAACAGCTTGAGCTATCAACATGAAACCTTCAGGGTATCAAGATATGGCCTAAATCTAGGACTTGGCTAAAAGCATATTCTAGCGGGCGATTAGGAGTCGGCTCCGGAATGCTTTTCTTTCATAATTTATCATTTTCTTACCTACTCCTTTTTTCCTATCTTCTGCCTTACCCTCTGCCTCTCTCTCTCGTTTTATTTTTATTTCATCATATTTGTCATCCACTTCCTCAGTTTCCCACATACTCCATCAGTCTTTTACTTGAGATTCATATTTCTTAATTCTTGACCCATACGGTTTGTCAAATTTCTCTCTCGAGGACAACAAAATTTTGCTTTCCTCTCAGCTACTGAACCAGTTCTGGCGTACGATACCATTTTGAAATTTTCGTGAAAACTGCCTTCCAGACTTACCAGTTTTTCCACTGAAAAAAAAAAAAAAAAAAAAAAGAGGCAAATACAGCCGATAAATGCAAAAGCATTTTCACTAAGCAAGAATACAGCACCAAAACTTTTTTCCTTCAGCTATTAGGTCAGTCAGTACATGTCGTACCTTCCTGGAACTGACATGATAACTGCCTTCCAGCGGTACTAGCCATTTTCCAGATAAGAGAAAAATGTAGCAGAGAAGGCAAAAAGTACAACCTTGTTTACTGGGACACTTCACACATATGTTGTGTATACTCCTATTACATGATATTTTGTTCTTGTTATCTGCTGACAATTTTATTCATATTATGATGGCTAGATGTTTCGAACTGGAGGGATTAGATACAGATTTTATGAACCCTTTCATTGCAAGAGTCTTTCCTAAACCATACAATATGTCTGAAGGTACGGAGACCAAAACGAACAGTTCTCCCTCGGAGTGAAGTGGTCCATGCTTCTGGGAGGGATGGTGGCAAGAGGAAAGGAGAGATGGAGAAAAACAACATAGATCAGACAAAATGTTTAGACTGATGGTAATGAGTAGGAACAAAGAATAAAGAAAGGTAACAGAGAGAGAATACAACAGTCGGATACAAGCAAAATCTTTAGCCTGACCAAAACAAATTTATATTTCAGAGGTAAACTTTACCTGGTTATCCAGTGTTACCAGCCCGCTGTCCGACCACTAATCTGGGGTTTGGGCCGTGTGAACTGACAATGTGGTATCATCCTATCTTTGCCAATCCTGGCTCAAGTTACCATCAAATATTAATTCAGCTGCGACTCAGTTTGGAGCACAGTGTCGGCGATAAGGGTCAACCCGCATCGAATTGCGGGGAGAGAAAGGAGGCGGAGCCAAACCCATATGATGAGAACCACCCCACAGAATACAGTAGCCAACCCCAGCTGAATAACCTCGTGTGACCACCCTTACGTAGAAGTTATTGCAAAGAGATTATATTCTGGTGTTACATAGGTGTTGCAGCTTCACGAGGTTTACATGAAGAAGTGTTAGTGCCAACTTCAACAAATGGATGTGAGACTATGGTGTGGCATGAAAATGAAGAGTCAAGAGTAAGAGCAGTGGAGATGGGACTGCTGAGAAATGTATGTGGAGTACAGAGGTTGGAGAGGACACGAAATAATGTGATTCGCGAAAGATGTGGAGTGAGGAAGTCTGTGGACACCAGAATCGAAGAGAGTGTACTGAGGTGGTATGGTCATGTGGAGAGAATGGATAACAACAGGGTAGTGAAAAAAGTATATCTCAGCGAATTCGAAGGAGGGAGGAGGCGTAGGTAGGCCAAGGAGAAGGTGAAGAGATATGGTGGATGAGTGTGTGAAGAAGAGAGGTTTGGATGTCGGTGAGGCTAGGGAACTGACAAGAGATCGAAGTAGCTGGATGAATTTTGTGAGAAGTGCCTGATCAGGGATTTGGCACCTCTCTTTAACATGGCAGCGTCTGGATTGACTCTATCGGATACGTTTATGTGAAGCTACAGAACGTGATGAATGTTTTTGAAGTATCCGACAGAGCCAGGATTCCTGGGGCTTGAATGATGAGTGAATGGAAGCGTGGCCCATTGGATTGGGCAAATTTGGGCTGTCTGGACATTGCTACTCCTCACCTTGTCCCAGGGTGGGAAAGGAGGCCCGGATGATGATGAAGATGATGATGATGATGATACATAGGTTCAATGGAGGGAAATAGAGTGGCTACTGAGATATAATCAAGAGTGGCTAGACGTGGTATAGTACTTCTCTCTCGACTACAGCCTCCTCTAAGTGCCTCTCTTAGTTTAGTGACATAGTGTAGTAAGTACTCCAAGACATCGATTCGTAAATTAAGAATTTGTATTTAATTTGCACATAGTAGCACTGAACATGAGCATTGTAGTCTAGTAGTATAATTGTTCATATTTAGTACTCTTTTAGTTTAAGTGTCTTACTATCTTGTTAGAGTAGGTTTCTAAGAGATTCTAATTAGGTTGGATGTGTCCCACTGTGCACCTGTTAAATATATAAAAGAATCTAATTCTATGATGAGCTGTGTAGAGATTTTCTAAGCACAGTAAAGTTTATTTGTTTAACAGTAATTGTCTTTGAGTTGACCTTAAGAGTCAGAAGTCTCCCTGCACCGTAACCCAAGTCAATATTTTACAAGTTTACGAGAAGAAAAAGTCCAGTCTAAAGCCATCAACAAGCAATATCTTTCCAATAAAGGCGTGGACAACGATAACGACCCCACTCCCAGAACACCCCCTCGCCTCCCACACTGAGCAGGGACATCCCCGTCTGAGAGCCTGAGTCACAGTATGTCTTCCTCGGGCCTGTCTTCTGAATGGCATAGAAAACTCAGTGATCTCTTTTGCATTTTACTTCATGGCGTTCTTTTGTATGCCATTCTGTTCACTTTCGCATCGATACAGTATCCTTCAGTATTACACAAAGGATACAGAGGGTCATGAGCAGATTCAGTCGCTACGGAAGAGGTATTACGAACTCGTCAAAGCCACTTAGAATACGACCAACGAACAGGCCATTCCATTCCAGCAGCTGCGAGGGGGTGATCTTTTTTTCCCCCATAGGAAAAGACACAATAATCACTTTAGACAAGATGCTGATGGCCGTATTCGAAATGGCATAGGAGGCTCCATAACATTTCTTCCTTAGCGATAGATTCTACACACCGGTATTACTGATTACCTCTGCGAAGCTGGAGGAGGTTATGTATCCTTACCTCCTCTTTTCTGTTCTGATGGCTCTGTAGCTATTTCATCTACTGATAAAGCAGATCTCTTCGCTCAGACTTTCTCCTCCAATTCCACTTTAGACGATTCTGGTGCTGTTCTCTATCACTTCCCCCTCAGACTTCCTCATGGCTGACATTAAAATTTCTTCACATGATGTATTTCCTGCCATCACTGACCTCAATACTAATAAGGCATATGAGCCCGATGGAGTCCCTCCTGTAGTCCTCAAGAGCTGTGTTTCTGTGCTTACACCCTGCTTAGGTAAACTCTATCGCATTTGTCTGTCAAATTGTACCTTTCCTTCTTGCTGGAAGTTTGCTCTCATTCAGCCAGTCCCATAGAAGGGTGACCATTCCCAACTCTCGAACTATCGTCCAATTGCTTTAACATCCTGTATCTCAAATGTTTTCAAGTCAATTCTTAAAAGAAATTTTTTAAGGCATCTTTCCTATCACAACCTTCTTTCTGATCGTCAGTATGGGTTCCGTCAGGGACGCTCCACTGTCGATCTTCTCACCTACTTTTCAGATTCCTGGTCATCCTCCTTTCGGGACTTTGGCGAAAGCTTTGCCATTGCACTTGACTCTCAATGGCTTTCGATCGAGGCTGGCATAAATCTTCAATTTCCAAACTGCCCTCTTACGGTTTCTATCCTTCTATCTCTGCCTTCATCAATAGCTTCCTTTCTGGTCGTTGTATAGCTGCTGTTGTAGACGGCCATCGTTCTTCTAGATCTATCAACAGTGGTGTTCCTCAGGGCTCTGTCCTATCACCAACTCTCTTCCATTTATTCATCAATGGCCCTCTAAGCTGTACATCTAACCTTATCCACTCGTATGCTCATGATTCCACCCTTCACCTTTCTATTCAGTTTCTGCAACGTCCATCTCAGCAGTTACTTCATCAAACAAGGGATGAGGCTATGGCACACCTAATATCTGACTTGGCTCGAATCTCTGGCTGGGGTAAAAATTATCTTGTTGTTCTTAATGCATCAAAGACTCAGTTTTTACCCCTATCAACCCGACACAATCTTCCACAGGAGTACCCTCTAAGGTTTAATAATATCCTGCTCAATCCTGCATCATCCTTGAACGTGCTTGGGGTTTCATTCACTCGGGACTTATCTTGGAAGAATCGTATTGCATCTCTCGTAAAATCTGCTTCCAAGAGATCAGGTGTGCTAAGCTGACTCCGTACCTTGTTTACCCCTGCACAATTGTTGACTTTATACACTGGATTTATTCTCCCTTGTTTAGAGTACAACTCTCATGTGTGGGGAGCCTTCCCACAGGCAGCTCTTCTCAATATTGTGGAGTCAAAGGCTTTTCGTCTCATCAACTCTTCTCCTCTTACTGACTCCCTTCAACCTCTGTCTCTTTGTCGCACTGTTGCATCTTTATCTCTTTTCTATCGCTACTTCAATGGTCACTGCTCCTCTGAACTGTCTACTTGCATCCCTCCACCTCTACGACGGGTGCGTAGCACCCGTATAGCAACCAATTCTCATCCCTTTTCTGTCCAGCTCTCTAATGCAAGAGTTAATTACTCTCAGTTCTTCATTTATGCAACAGGTCTACTCTGGAACTGTCTCCCTCTGTCTATATTTCCTACTTCCTTTGACCTCCAGTCTTTCAAACGCAGTGTGTCCAGGCATCTCAAAATGAACGGATCTTGAATTTGGCTCTCTTTTGTATTGTTTTTGTTTTTTCTTGAAAGGAATGGTTTGCAGGCTCCTGGCCTTTGGTTCCTTCTTTCATGCATTAAAAAAAAATCACCTATGTTTGACTGTTTGTTTGTCCACACGATATCTCTAAAGGTTCTCAATGAATTTCAATGAAATTTTGTGGAAGGGTGGGCAATGGTCCAAGAGAAAATTGATTAAATTTGGGTGCGGATCCTGATCCGACTTCTGATACTATGTATTCCACAAAGTATCTCCAAAAGTTCTCAATGAATTTCAATAAAATTTTGTGAAAGAGTGGGCCATGGGTCAAGGAACAATTGATTATTTTGGGGGGGTGGATCCGGATCCTATGTATTCCACACAATATTTCCACGGATCCGGATCCGGATCCTTTTTGATGGCGATGGTATTTGCAGAGGTATGCGCTCTCCGAGTGCTTTCTAGTTTCTCTTGTGTTACATCGTTTTAACATCGATATGTTGTAATTTGTATGAATATTAGAGGGGAGGATATCGAGGCATAATATGTAAAAAAAAACTGCTAAGAAAAATGTGTTATGGAATCACCAAAACCGCTTAAAAAAGACCCAACTTTCTGCACTAAGGAAGCAACTGCTGTGGATTAGTCTGGTGTAAGCTCGAATCCATTGCCGCTGTATGGGCACAAAGAATTTGTAGTTTGAGGGTCGCACACACACTTTCAATATAGTCAGTCTGTGTTTACCTGATGGAACTGGATCACTCTTAGGACTCGAATACTAGGTCCTGGTCAGCTACATGATAATCGATGAACTTGGGAGGAGAAAGAGAGAGAGAGAGAGAGAAAGTGACTATGGGTATTCATTAGGTAGGAACAAAAGCGCTATTGTCACTTACCACTTTTTGAGGTTCGATGTAAAGTGGAAGTGGGGGCTTAGTGGCCGTATTAACCACTTCACTACGAGTACAACTTTGATCCTTGTCATTTCCAAACCTTTTTATATACCAGTAGTTCGGGAGAGATTTTTCGAACTGGAGGTCAACTCTTAAATTGCCTTCCTGAGTCTGTATTTCCTTCTGCCTATGACCTCCAGGCTTTTAATCGAATGTATCCGGGCATCTTGTAATGAACATCTTGAATTTGGCTCTCTTTTCTGTGTGTGTGTGTGTGTGTGTGTGTGTGTGTGTGTGTGTGTGTGTGTGTGTGTGTGTTTCTTAGAGGGAACAACTTGTCTTTGGCTTCTTATTCATACAAAAAAAAAAAAAATCAGACGATATTGCTTCCTTAACCACTTTCTTATGCTAGACCATTTCTGAGTTTAAATTAGTCATCTGGAGGCGGCAAGAGTAAACTAAACCAATACGTCATGTCAGAGAAGTTGACCCTTGAATATGGTGACTTTTTTCTAACAAGCGGACAGACTATTTGATTAAGCTTAGGGGAAGCCATCTGGGTAAATTTGTAGTTCTGGACAGTGTACTTTACCCAAATCTCTTACTAGGCTAACTAACCTAACCTAGTCTAGCTAAATTATCATAACTGATCTAACCTAACTAACAAAGCCCATCCAACTAACCAAACTGATCTAACCCAACAAACATAACCTTACTAAACTGATCTAACCCAACAAACATAACCTTACTAAACTGATCTAACCCAACAAACATAACCTTACTAAACTGATCTAACCCAACAAACATAACCTTACTAAACTGATCTAACCCAACAAACATAACCTTACTAAACTGGCCTATCTAAACCAACCTAACTAACCTAACGGAACTAATAATCTAACTACCCTAACTGGAACACCACCTGGTCAACATAACCTTACTAAACTGGCCTATCTAAACCAACCTAACTAACCTAACGGAACTAATAATCTAACTACCCTAACTTAACCTGGTCAACCTAGGTAGCCTATAACTTAGCCTAACCTGTCCTAAATTATATGAAATAGCTAACCGCTCTAACGAGGCGCGTGACTATCCAAACTTGCAACAGTATCACCTCTTGTGGCGTTCTGGTTAACGAAGGTTATATCAGAATATCTGCTCAGAATGTCCTTCCTTAAGCTGAATTAAATCGTTCAGAGATAACGAGAATAAATTGAAAAAATAAAAATAATTAGTATGAAGATATTTTATGATTCAGTACATTATGGTAAAAAAAAAAAAAAAAACGGTCAGGAGGTACCAACTACCAAGTACAAAAAGGACGTTATCGTACGTTGCTATTCTTAACCCTTTCGGCCAGTGATGTGTGTATTTTACATTTTGTTCTTGTTATTGCCAGACGGTTTTATTCAGCTATGGAGAGACTTTTCGAACTGGAGAGGTCTGATGGAGCCTTCATTTACCACTTCAGTACAAAAGGTCTCTCTTAAGATGAAGAAAATAATTTGGAAGTAGTTTTTTAGAGTATTAAACGAAAAATGCCCTCGGACTGAAGGGGTTCATAGGAGAGCTCTAAGTTAAATCAAATAATCTTGAAATAGTAACAAAAAAATAGCGAATTGTTTCATCCTCTAGTAAAGGTCTTTTCTAAGGTGAATGAAATCGTCTGGAATTAAAAGGAATAAATCAGAATATTACCACAACGGAAAAAGATTCTTGAGCACGAGAGATCTTCCTTAGGCTGGATAATATTGTCTGGAAGAGAGAGAGAGAGAGAGAGAGAGAGAGAGAGAGAGAGAGAGAGAGAGAGAGAGAGAAAGGCGTTATCATACTGATGGGGTTTGAAATTACAGTTCACACACACACACACACACACACACACACACACACACACACACACACACACACACACGCACGCGCGCGAGCTGTCAATAATCACCTCACGTAGCTGAGTTTCAGCACTACAGTTCTTTCACCTTAACCTGGCTCAGATATTCGTCCTTTTGTCAGCGTATTTCACTTAAGTCAGCGTCAGAAGAAAAGACAGTGCTATGGCTGCATCCTTTCGATAGCACTTCGTCATGACTAGCACAATATTCTACTGTTTAATTATTGTTATAACTTAGTACTGACGGTGTAGAGATGGCTGTCAGGTCAAGAATATACGAATATATATATATATATATATATATATATATATATATATATATATATATATATATATATATATATATATATATATATATATATATATATATATATATAGAATGACACTCCAGGAGTGTACAGAAACAAAGCCATTCTTTCATTTTTATGTTTGGAGGGGAAAATTATATTTGTTCTCATCATTTTAGAATAATCCCAATGCGATTAAGATTATATTGAGAAATGTAAAAGGACGACGTAAAACCTTACTCGTTTAAAGTTTTCAAGAAATGAAACAAATCCTACTAGTTAGTTTGACAAAATCTCAAAAGGCTTCAGAGCTCTTTGTGCTTGTGAAGGAATTGTTATTCATTTGGTTGTAGAGATATTATCAGGCTTCAAAATGCCTCTTGCCTGGACAGATGAATGGGATAAGAAACAAGCACTAAAGTACAATACCGAGTGGGACCATAAAGGCCATAATATGGGGCGTTGTTGAAATCAGCAGCAGTGAGGCACCTTGCGTCCGACAAACCTTAAGCGGCCGTTCCTATCATCGCATAAGATTTACTATCAGTAATACGCCATGTGGAGAGGTTGGAGGTTGAGAGACTGTCGAGGAGAGTGTATGTGAGTGAGGTGGAGTGGAGGAGAGGGAGGGCGAGGCCGAGGATGAGATGGAAGTTTGGAGTGGAGAGGTCTATGAGGGAGGGGGCCGTGAGTTGGGAGCAGGGAAGTGAAATGGCGGGGGACAAGGCGACGTGGAGGGGATATGTTTGTGGCCACCCCATACGGGATTGAGGCGTCTGGCAATAGATAGATAGATAGATATAATACGGTCAAGTAATAGACAGATTTAGTGGAATACATTTCAGACCCTGTAAGAAATACGTAGTATATACAGTAGCAAAACGCCTATGTTAGGCATATGAATATACAATGGCGACATAACATCTAATGCGACCATTTTCACTTCTCCATACTGTATGCTCTCTCTCTCTCTCTCACTCTCTCTCTCTCTCTCCATTCCTATCCATGAAATAATATCCTTGACCTCCCACCTCTCCTTGGGAACAATGGAGGAAGAGTGAAGCAAGGAGAGAGAGGAAGGATTGAAGGGTATATGAAAAGGTAAATGATGAGAAGTGATTGGTGAGAGGTGAAGGGATACAGGGGTGATGGATTGAAAAGTGAAGGGTGAGGGGTAAGGAATGGGGGTGAACGGAAGATGGGGGAAAAGAAGGGAAAGGGAAAGGGGACGAGTGGAAGGGGAAAGTGAAGAGTGAAGGTGGAGGAATGACGGATGAGAGAAGGTGGAGAGGGGATAGAAGGGGACAGAGGAAGGCAGGAGCGGAGTCTAGGATGACTTGTTATTCTATGATAACATGGCTACCACGACATTGTTTTTTTTACAGTATAGAAGACTTCTTACAAACTGAAGGAGATAGTCATTATTACCTCCTTCTCTATGACATTATTAATTTTATTATTATTATTATTATTATTATTATTATTATTATTATTATTATTATTATTCTCCCGCATTTGGTCTGATCAGCTAGTCAGGTCAGGTGCGGGTAAGGGGATGGGTCTGTTATGATGTGGCAGGGGTAAACCAGTTCTGCTGTCGGGCCCTGCTGTGGATGTCACTGATTGCATTGCGCAGTTGACCCTTGTGCGGTGTGATGCGGTGAGGATCTGTCCGTTCTCCCCTTTGGGGCTAAGATGCGAATGAATGTGTTTGAATGGATGAGTAAATGGAGAGTGAGTCGTCCTGTCTCGGCTACCTCCCTTTCCTTGGGGGAAGCAGCCTAGGTATATAGATAGATAGATTTCTGCTACTCCTCCTCCTCCTACTAATACCACTACAACCACCACTACTGCTGCTATTACTACTACTATTATCAATATTCAGTTCGTGATATTTGTTAATTCTCCCTCTATCAAGTTTTTCTCTTGCTCTCTTGACCCTACCTCATCCCATTTTTAGATGGAAAAAGAGGTGATGATGGCGAATTATTAGAACTGCGGATTCCAGAAGTCGATATAATTTGACTTAAGTAGAATTATTTGGATTGGAAAAGTTGACCTGGGGTGGGTTGGGGAAAGAGGGTTGGAGGAATGGTGCTGGGACTGGTGAAGCTGAGCAAGGCTGTGAGAAGTGGTAGGGGGAAAGGGAGTGTTGGAGTGGAAAGGTGGCGGATGGGGAAGGGAAGGAAAGGCAGGGGGAAGGTAGGAGGGGAGCAGTGAGGTAAAAAGGAAGAAAGAGTGGGAGTATGGGGGAGGTTTAAGGAGAGTGGGAGGTGTGGGGATGAAGGACGTTTTCGTATTGTGTCCACATAATCTCCCCACCACAAGCACACGTCTCCCACACAGTGCCATTGGACGTCATATTAATCGATGAATTCTAAAGTTAAATATTTTTTCATCTCATTCACAGTGAGAAAGGCTGGTGGATTATACTGGCGTTTGCTTTGTCTTGTTTTGCCGTGTTTTATTGTCTGTCCTTTTCCTTGCTGCATTTATCTCCTTGTTGTATTTTGGCAGTCCTTTTCATATTTGACTGTGTTTTTATTGCAGTTTTCCTGTTTTATCTGTTTTTCTTTTGCTCTGATGTTCTCTGTTTTTATTGTGCTTTTGCTGTTTCACGCTCTGTGCTGCCAGTATCACGTCAGCATTTCGATGTGCTTCTACTATATTTTTTGTTTCAAGTCCTTATATTTATGCCTGGATATTCAATGTAAGATTCAGTCCGCCCGCATTTGATAATTATGCTCTCTCTCTCTCTCTCTCTCTCTCTCTCTCTCTCTCTCTCTCTCTCCATTTTTTGCATTCTTATCTTTATCATCATCTGTATAATTGATGGAGGAAAACCTTGTAAGCACGTTCGTCATTTCTTAGTTCTTAGAAATTACTCTCCATCTCCTAACTTCTTTCCACACTTCTTATTCTCTCTTCCACAATTCTATTCCTCCACTCTTCTTGTCTTGCTTCTTCCGACCGATTATTTCCTACATTCTATTTTGTTCCTTTGCTTACGCTATTTTCTTTTAATTCTTCCCGCTCCATTACTATCCTTCAAGATTGATCATACACAGAAACTACTGGATCGAGCAACAGACCAGGAGTAGCAAACTGAGAGTGAGAGATTGACCAGTCTCGTGTATGATCATGTTGGAAGACTGGGGAAGAAGAGGTCAGAGAACGAGGTGGAAAGAGAATGCGAGAGTGCGAACAGTCAGGGAAGGCAGTGTCAGGGGATAAAGGATCGTTACTGAATACCGATAGTAATGACTTGTCTCTCCACTTCTTTCTGTGTACCGTTATCTTTACCATGTTGCACAGACAAGATGTTGCAATGAAAAGCATATTTGATCAGGGTGTAATTTTGTCAACATGCTGACCACAGACCATATTTGCTTTCACCCTTCCTGCCTTTATTCTCCGTCGCAATGCTATCCACAATGTCATGTATTTTTTGCCGTCTCCCTTGAAATTTCTGGAGCGAAAAAAAGGCGAGGTCCACTACGTAATATTGCGAACATACTTGTTACTGTTACTATAGTGGTTCATCTTTCCCACTTTTCTTCTTTTCTTTCTCTTTCTCCTCTACTGTCCTTTGCGTCAAGTTACTTTTACCACGATTCACTGAAAACTGTGGAAAATGAGACTGAGGAATGGATAAGGAAGCATGCATATATATATATATATATATATATATATATATATATATAGATAAATCATCATGAGCCGTTTGAGTATCCACTGCAGGACCGGCCTATCCCGACCGAAGTAGGGACGATACGGCCAATGTATCTCTACCAAGTGGCTTAGGCTGTCTGGTATAGATTGTATGTAGGATGAGAAGTGCTTGTAAGTGTAATTGTAGTGTTGTAGTGGCTTTGGATGTGTGTGTAGTCTGTGAACCAAGTGTAATCTGCCCGAGCAAGCCGACTGGGTGCATACGTACTTTACAGTATGGGACACTGGTTCAACCACAGCACCCCTGGTGTCAGCCAAAGCAGTAAAGGCCGGGAGAACGCTTCCAAAGTTTATTACCCTGGCGGGGCGCGAACCCTCGCTCTCCAGTGTGCGAAAACGCACACTTTACCACTGTACCACAGAGGCGCTCTCTCTCTCTCTCTCTCTCTCTCTCTCTCTCTCTCTCTCTCTATCCATCATCCAATCCTACATTGACCCCATGAGGAGAGTAGGAGACCGGGGCTAGGCAGTTAGTCCCAACATTTAAGATGAGGGTGACCAGCCTCACTCATCCCTGAGTGGCATTACATGAGCAATCAAACCCAATCACCCGTTGGATATAAACCTTCACCGGCTCAATCCGACTGGAGCGCAATAATTACCCACTAAACCACTAGGCGCCAAAATTTGGTTATATGGTTACCACCCAGCGTAGTAAATGGTTTCCTGGTGTACAGGAAACCATTTGGCTTGTCACTCAGTGTAGAGTCACCCACAGGCAGAAGGAAGAGGAAAGAATGAAGGAAAGAAAGACAGAAGAGGGAGTGTAAAGTCACCCGTGGGCAGAAGGACAAGGAAAGAATGAAGGAAAGACAGAAGAGGATGGAAGGAAAGAAGGATGGACGAGAGGAAAAGGCGGACATCCGAGAGCAGCACTACATCGGGTGAATGGATGGTGAGCGCCTCTACCTACCACAAATTTACCTCCCATATATATATATATATATATATATATATATATATATATATATATATATATATATATATATATATATATATACATACTGGTTCTAATCCCCCCCCCCTCTCTCTTTTCTCACCTTCTGGACTGATCCTGCTCGATTTTTCTTTTATTTTTATGTCTCGTTATTTACAGTTTT
Organism: Coenobita brevimanus; assembly: GCF_032717465.1. Lineage (NCBI taxonomy): Eukaryota > Metazoa > Arthropoda > Malacostraca > Decapoda > Coenobitidae > Coenobita > Coenobita brevimanus. The sequence continues at coordinate 1,993,506 of NC_136966.1, read as the reverse complement.
ATGCAATCAAAACTTTGAAACAAATAACGCAAAGAGGAAGCTGCATCGAGTGTGTTATTTTGAAAACAAGCACAACAACGTTTCTATAGTTCTTCATTCCTGCTTACTTTTCTTCCTCTCTCACAATTTCTATTTCACTTTTTATACATCATGTTTTGATTGCCACTGTGAAGAAAAACGGATGCGGAGGGTCCACAACTCAGAAAATAAATACCTGTATCATTGGTTCCTTGCGTTTTTCTTTCTATTCTTTCCTTGTTTTTTGGATAGTATTCGCTTTTGTCCTTTATTTTCATCCTTACGCGATAAAAATGTCTGAAACGGGAAGAGAAGTGCGGGGTGAGCTACAACTAAGATATAATTCTGCAAACATGCTTCTCATTGATCCAATATTCCGTCATTCTGCCCTGCTTTTCATCTTTTTTTTCCCGCTCTTCGATGTCATATTATCAATGTCATCCATCAAAAAATTGTGGAAATAAAATTCAAGCAGACAGAAAATTCTGAAAAGAAACACGCACGTAATTGGCTCTCAGTTCATTTTCTTTCACTTTTATCCTAATTTAGTTCTTTTCACTTCCTTCTGTTTTTAAAATCCATCTCTGTTTGCTATCATCTATCGGAATAAACTTGTCACTAAATCTTAATTCTTCCTATGCTTCAGCTTCTCTCATCTGTTTCTCCCATTCACCGTTCCTCTCTTTTGTTTATTAAGGCTACAATCATGGAGATGATAATCCAAGCCAGGGAACAGGCTTGTAAAGATGTTCGTCACGAGCGGCGCTTGTTTCTTTTTCTGTTTCTCCTTTCCTCTTCCACTTCGCTCTTTCCAATCCTTCCCTCTGTATCTCTCTGTCCTTGCTCGTCTCAACCTGTTATTATCACTATCATACTCTCCAAAATATCATAGAAGGAAAAGGCAGGTTCAGGGAGCAATGTCGTAAACTGTGCGCTCGTGCCTTACCAGATCCTGTCGTTCTGGACTCCAACAGGAACGTTCCGAAATATTGCAGAGCTCCGACAGGACATGGTCAGATTTTCATAAAGTATCATATTCATATTTTGACGATAAGCTTGTCTCAGTAAAACCGCATTATTACCAGGAACATATCCTTATGAGCGTAATTCTGACTTACATAATTATCCGCCAGGACCAGAGGCTGTATTCATAAAAGAGCTTAACCACTTCTTACAGTGAAGGTGTCAATAAAAACGCATTATCATAAGTAGGTATGTATGGTCATATTTTTGTACACATATTAATTCTAGTTTATCAGTGAAGTGTGCAATAACTTCAGCTGAAAACAAAAGCACGTTATAAACCAATAATGTAAAACACGGCTTAAAATCAAGACAGTATATAACTACTGTACAGCTAATGGTCTCGGCTTTTGTATCTCTCTCTCTCTCTCTCTCTCTAATTACCCAACTTCTTTAGTTCTTCATGTTTGCTTTGCCTCCCTCATCATTGTGAGAGTTCAACGGGAAGAAGACTCATGAGAAAGAAAAATCAATCATATGAATTTGCTGAAGGAAAAAAGTGGGAAAAAACAAAAACAAGAAAAAAGAAAATTATTAGAAATGCTGTAGGAATGCACAGAAAGGAGAATCGCGATGAAAGAGAAAATAAAAAGTAAGAAAAACCCACCTCTTCCAGAAATAAGGCGTCTGGCTATAGCCAGAGAGAGAGAGAGAGAGAGAGAGAGAGAGAAGAAAAGAAAAGGAAGGAAAGAAATACTCGAATGAAAGCACTGTGAAAGGTAGACGAACGAAACAAGAGAAAGGCAAGGCAAAAAACAGACAAATAAGAAAGACTGACGAAAGAACGACTGAGGCAAGAGAGATGCAGTTTACTAAAGTCTAGAGGGAAAAGAAAGGGAGTGTCAATGAGCCTTTCTATGCTATAAGGAGGTGGTGAATACCGAGAGAGAGAGAGAGAGAGAGAGAAAGACACACACACACAAACACACACACACACACACACACACACACACACACACACACACACAAACACACACACACACACACACACACACACACACACACACACACACACACACAAACAGACACACACAGAAAGACGGACACAAAGACAGACAGACAGACAGAAATATAGAAAGAAGGAAGGAAAGAAAGAGCAACAATTCAAGAGGGGTAAACGAGACAGAAATATAAAAGGAAGAAGGACATCTGTAAATGAGGGAAACAAGTCCATACTGATAGGTAAGGGAGGAAGAGCAAGGAGATTACCGGGCGAATCACTGGAGATAAGTGAAAACTCAGACGAAAAGGTGAAAATGTTGAAGGCGATCCAAGAATAATGAAGGGGATGAGAAGGAGGAGGGAAGATAGTGAAGAAGGACTTACATAAAGAGTAGCAGGTTGGAAACGGAGGAAGTGATGCAAATGCAAAAAGTAGTGAGGGTAAAAATAGAGGAGGGAAGAGAGAGAGAGAGAGAGAGAGAGAGAGAGAGAGAGAGAGAGAGAGAGAGCTCTATTGGTTGTACTGGTATTCAGTTCCGTGTGTGTGTGTGTGTGTGTGTGTGTGTGTGTGTGTGTGTGTGTGTGTGTGTGTGTTAAGGAAACAGATGTTTTATTAGTCCTTTCCCTTAGCTAGACGAATGAAAAATCAGCGTGCGTGACTGTCGGGAAAACATATGCAGATTTCCCTATCCACTTGTTCGCTGACAACTGCACCCTTCACCTTTCCATCCTCCTCTGGCATCGTCCATCACAGCAGTTACTTAACAAACACGAGATGAGGCTATGACTCATCTAAATTCTGACCTGGTTTATAACACTGATTGGGGCAAAACCTTGCTGACTTTCAAGCTTCCAAAGCTCAGTTTCTCTATCCTTTCAACCAGCGATAATCTTACACAGCTGTATCCGATAGTACTTAACAGTATTCAGCTCAGTCCTGCATCATCTCTGAATATACATGGGATTTCATTCTCCTGGGATTTATCATAGAATGATAATATCGTCTCTTTTGCAAAGTGTTTCCGAGAGATTAAGTGTGCATTGCCAATTCCGTGCCTTTAACCCCTGCACAACTGTTAACTTTATACACAAAATTTATTTGCCTCTGTGCATAGTACAACTCTGTCGGAGCTGGGGGGGGGGGGGTCTCCACATACAGTTCTTCCTAACAGGGTGGAGTCCAAGGCTTTTCCTCTCATTAACTCTCCTCATCTTACTCGCTTCCTTCAACCTCTCGTCTCTTCAGTGCATTGTTGCATCTTTATCTCTTATCTATCGCTGCATCAAAAGCCACTGCTCCTCTGAACTATCTGCTTGCATTTCTCCTCCATTACGACGGGTGCTTAGCACCTGTCCGGCATCAAACTCTCACCCCTTTTCTGACCAGCTTTCCAATTCAAGAGTCAGCAAATACTCCAAGTACTTAACATATGCAACTGGTTAACTCTGGAACTGTTTTCCTCTTTCTGCTTATTAAAAGAAAGATTCCAATCGTTTTTAGTCTGTTCCTGTCAAATATTTATCAGTGTGATCAAGGTCTGTTAACAGTATGTTACGTATTTCTTCCATTATAATCAGTGCAGTAAAGATCAGGATGGGAAATGAAGGTATGGGAGGTAGGAGGGGGAGAGGAAAGAGTGCAAGTTAAAAAGAAAATGTGAGTTAAAAAACTAATAAGAGAGGAAAGAAAGAGAGTGAAAGACAGGAAAAACAGGCGAGGAAGTCAGTAAAATGAAGAAAAGTAAGAGGGAGAAGTAAGAAACAGGAAGTGAAGGAGAGGGTAGACGGGGTATGAGATTTGTGTAGCGGTCAGTGATAAACTGAACTACTAGAACTTGAGGATTCTGAGATGCCGAATGACTCAGCCACTACTAATATCCAAAGGAAATAATCAGAAAGAATTACTAACCTCGCTAAGTAAAATTACACATCGTCAAGCTAGAAGAGAAAGAGAATCCTTATATCGACTAAACCAATCCAAAATATACTTCAGCAAATAGTTTTCATCCCTCCAGTATGAGTGGGCAATTTTTTGTATTTTTACTTTTGTCGGACCATTTTATTCAACTTTCGAGAGATCAAAATTTTGTTCTTTCTGAAAAAAGTAGAGCCAAAGAGAGCCATAATCAAGAACCGTTCATCTCTAGACGCCCTGACACATTGCATTTAAAATGCCGAAGGTCGTACACAGATTCTTGAAAAGTACAGATATTGATTTTTGCTCTTTTTTGTTTCTTCCGGAAAAGACAACGTTTTGAGTTGTTTTATCCTGAGGATCTTTCTTTTTATCATTAAAAGGACATAAAAGAAATATCACCATAGTTAAGTAGATGACATAATAAACATGGATATCCTTCTAAAGCCTATTCTTATCTTTTAACAGTTCTTATTTCTGAGCCAAGATTATATTTGTATATGAGGAGAGAGGGTAGAGAGTCGATTTACAAAACGATCCATATTTTCAATGAATAATAGGAAAGAGAGCAAAAAAGGCAAGGCCGTTAAGGAAGCTCGGAGGAAGGCAGGACAAAATATAAAGCACAGGGCAGAGTCTTACCAAACTCATCAGTCCTCTTTATGTATAGCTAAAAATCATTTTTTATAGACAATTATTCAATTATCACAAAATATTCAGATAAGTTCGTTGACATCTGGAAGTCACATCACTAGGATCTGAAGGTCATTGCTCACTGCCTCCTTGTTTATCGCTTTGAAGTGGATTGGTATTTATGTCCACAGCTGTATATGAGACAAGAGAGTGGGAAAGGGTTAAGTCACAGTGATGTAAGAGGGTGGGGAGAGAATGGAAGCTCTTCTCCTAACATAACCGAGCCTCCCCACCTGTGACCTACCCCGAGTTGATCCTCTGATACCGCCAGGGTCAAGGGTCATGCTGGAGTCAACAGAAGCCTTATAGCGATTCTGTTGACTCACCTGTATATTAGAAAGAGAGAGAGAGAGAGAGAGAGAGAGAGAGAGAGGGAGGGAGATGCACATTTACACAGATAAATATACCTTACATACCTAGCTAGGTCAACCGACCGACTTTGACACATATTAATAGAGAAGTCAATTCTTATACACACACACACACACACACACACACACTCACACATTTTGTGTGTATAGATAGATAGATAGATAGATAGATAGATAGAGAGATAGATAGTAGGATACAGTATATGTATATATATAGGTATTATAAGTACGACACTAAGAGGAGAAAATACAGGACGAGACTGTCAGGACTAAGGAAAAAAACAAAAGTAACGTTAAGCAGACAGAACAAAGAGGACAAGAAGAATCAAAAGATCGAAATTCAAGGCACAACAAGAAGAGGAGAAAGTGGAAGACAGACACAGGGACAGGACAATGTGCAGCCGAGGGGAAAGATAAGGCAGAGGAAACGGGAAAGGGGCAGAGGTATCTGGACTCACAGACACGCAACTCCTGTATTTGGCAATTGGTTAGGAGTAGTCTGTTTTTTTTTTTTTTTAATTCTTCAGTTTTATGACATGTTTTATTCTTTCTTTTTCTCTCAGGCCTAGTTTATTTAGCTTGGGAGAGTCTATCCGAACTGTAGGGGTAATATTAAGTCTTCAATAACCCCTTTACTACGAGAGAGAGAGTGAGAGAGAGAGAGAGAGAGAGAGAGAGAGAGAGAGAGAGAGAGAGGAAAATATAGTAAAGGCTGAAGAAGAGGGGGATATGTGTGTGTGTGTGTGTGTGTGTGTGTGTGTGTGTAAGAGGGCAGGGAAGAGTAGTTCTGGAATAATCATTACATTTTTCCTCAAGAACGTGGATACAAGAGAAATATTATGTCGCAACTCACGCCAGAGGGAGAAAAGAATGAGAAAGGGAGGAGAGAAAGCTATGGAAGAGAGGCCTGGGGGGGGGGAGTTATTATCACAGATATACGAGTTGATACATTAGAACAGCGATTTTGGACGAAGATTTGCAACTTAATTCTTTTAACATCAAATCGACATTTATTCCCACTACTGTTGGATAATTTCACACAGCCTAAGGGAGATTTTTCGAACTGCCGAAGTCAGACAGGGAGGAAAGATAGCAGTGGAGAACAGACGGGTGGGGAGATGCGAGTCATCATCACGGCTGTGGATGCGAGAATACTGTACCTGAACTATTGCGCAGAAAAGTATCCTTCCTAAAGTGACGAGTAATTTTGACACAACGGACGACGAAATATGGAATACTGACACTGTTCAAATCGCTCTGCTCATTGTGATGTCCTGCGTTCACTTGGGTAAGGAAAATTATTTGAGTGAATGTACTAACACGGCAGTTTTGATGGTGGGCACAGGCACTCTCCTTCACCTAGCTTTGATGACGCCATTTTTACTTTATTTGTGCTACTTTGTGACGATTTTATTCGGCTTACAAATATTCCGAGGTGGAAGGCTTAGAATGGGATAGTGAGAACGTCTTGTTTCCTTTAATACTAAGTCCAGACCATTTGGTTTTGGTCATGAGAGACTTTCCATAAGCCTATTATAATAAGAGCTCCCCCCCTTCAGATGAATACAATCATCTACAGGTTGCCTAATTAACAAAGCAAAAATCATCGTCAGAATGAAGGGATTAATCATAGTAACTTCATTCGTCAGCCATAACATAGAGGAAACTCGTATTTGTCGAGCCTGTTAGCACCTGCACCCATAGGTCAGTCACAAAAAGGTTTATTGCAGTGAAAAAAAACAACAATAGATATTTGTAAGAAAGACGATCTATACCACAAACATCAAAGGATATCTCCATTGATACGATTCAGATCGCGAGAGACCTGTCGAGAGAGGTGGCTGCGTATACCCTTCATAAACCCCTTCACGTCTAGGGTGCTCTCCTAAGTTACTTCATAATATCACTTAGCAGCATTAACAATAAGATATAAAATACATCCTCGGGCTGAAGTGATTTATGCCAACCAGATGTACTAGTAGATTAAATACGATGAGGAAAACACTAGATTGTCACACACACACACACACACACACACACACACACACACACACACACACACACACACACACAATCACCACTAGAGCTCTCTTCCATCCACGTATCCATCATCTGATCCTATTTTATCCTATCAGGGGTCTCCACCTCAATAAAGCCGTCTGGTAATTGTAAGAACAAGCCATAAATTACATATTGTGGCTGAATGCCTCATTGTCAGGTGGGTGTTGCTTGACCGCTGCGAGAAAAGTACCAGGTATCCATTATAGTCTCGTGACATAAAAGTACCAAGTATCAGTAACAAAGACTCGTGACAGAAGTTCCATGTATCCATAATAGAGACTCGTGTCATAAAAGTACCAGGTCCGTAATAAAGACTCGTGACATAACCTCCCAGGCTGGATTCTGAAAGCATATGTAAACAACTGAGTGAAGAAATGAACATGCGTCGTATTGCTAAAAATTCTATGCTTAAGGTGCGCTGAGGGTTGCCTTTTGAAAACTCCGTCCTCACTCATACAACTGACAAACACTTCACAAATAAATCAAAGTGAAAAACAAATGACTGATTGGAAGGAAATCAAAAAGATATTGGATAGCTGGGAACTGTAATGGAGACTCGTTTATCGTAAAGTTGGTTACAATCTTTTATAAATACATACAAAATGCATTGCCATAAAACAGCTGCGTTCATGAAGCCGGGGCATTACATTGTACAGTACTTAATGAATCCTCACCGCCACCCTTCCTCAAACAATATGCTGCTGGACCTGCATTTTTAAACCGTCTTCAGCTTAAGCTGCATCGAAGATTATTTTACTTTTTTTGTTATTACTCAAACAGTTGCCAACCAATAATAACCAGACTAGAGTGAATGTCGGGGAAAAAAAGAAGAAAGAAAGAAAGAAAAGAAAACAACGTAACAAAATGATTCCTCACAATAATCAATTGCTAAGGAGACTTGTTTATCGTAAGAACTGGTTTAGATCCTTTATGAATTCCTGTCTGCCCGAGATGGCTGGTGTAGTTACGTGCCTTTAGTTTAAATAACTACCACACGGGTTTAACTGTGGATATAGTGCACCTCTGCCACTTTAATTACCCTGACATTCATCTAATGCAAACACAGATGCCAGTTACACCCCTTTAATGAGGCCAATGAGACAAAGTTTCGTGAGTCGGGAGCACAAGATTAACAGCCGTATTCTGAGTGGCACAGGAGGTTTCGTAGCTCCTTTTCCATGGCGATTTATTTTGCATGTAGAATGTGAACGTTCTCTTGTATGATATTTACATTGCTTTGGTGCTGATGAATTTGCATCAGTAGCCTACAGGAGGATAGTGAGACTGAATATCCTGAATAAATTGCTACGGAAAGGATCTTACGAAATCTCCAAAGCCAATTCAAATATCAGGGAGTCGGGGAGTCAGGATCATTATGGTTGACACTGTGGTGGCTGGTGCTGTTTGTGTGTGTGTGTGTGTGTGTGTGCAGCAAGGTCTGAGTTGCACTGTGGCTGGGATATATTACACATGTGATTCGATGTCATATATTAATGGCCATGAACAATCTTGTCTGCCTGGGCGTAGTCGGCACAAAAAAATCACATTTCAGAGATAGTCCAGCTTCAGGAGTTATCTTGATCTGCTGTTTTGGGTTTGCATGAAGGAAGGCTGAAATGGCAAGGTGGGAAAGGTGAAGGAGTACAGTCAAGAAAAATTTTTCGCCTATTATTTTCGCTGTGTCTCCTTTTACTTAGGCCATGTCAATCAGTCTCTTGCTTGATGAATCATATGAGAATCAGCAATGGGTTGAGAAGGACATTAAGCCTTAGGAATATGAGTATTATCCAGCAGGGAAAACTGTGAAGTATACCTCAAGAGGTAAAAAATTAGACGAACTATTGTCCCTGAATGAACACGAAACAAGTAGATGTGTCGTGAGGTCTAAAGATTCCTAGACCTTGGCGTGACCTAATCCTCCTGTTCTAGGTTCAGCCCCCCCTCCCTTTAAATTTATGCCTGACCTAATTCTCCTGTCCTAGGTTAAGTCCCACTCTTTAGACTTTGGCAGGGCTTAACCCCCTAGTTCAAGGATCAGTTCTACCCCTTTGACCTTGGCAAAACCTAATCCTCCAGTTCTAGGTTTAATTCCACGCTTCATAAGTTCATACCATGGCAAGGCCTAATCCTCCTATTTAATAGTCAGTTCCACTCTTTAGACCTTGGCATGACCACATCCTCCTGTTCTAGTCTCAGTCCCAGCCTTCAGACCTTGATTTAACATAATCCTTCTCTTCTAGTTTCAGTCCCACCCTTTAGACCTTTGCTTGACCTACTCCTCCTGGTCTATGTTCAATCCCGCCCTTTAGACCTTGACAAGACCCAAGTCTCCCGTTCGAGGTCTGGTCCCACTCGTGCATCGGAATTTGATTGAGTGCAGCAGTATGTCCTCTCATGTGTCTTCACACATTCACACCCTGTCGATGTCCGTTCGATGACTTGTACAGCCTCTAAGTCACTGCTTTCGCAATGGAATTTCAGTGAACAGATAACTGAAATTAATTTCTTAATCATCTTGTTGGAACTGTATAGTCTGTGTGGCCAGTGTATGTGTAGCAATGGAACTCTTATGTACACACACACACACACACACACACACACACACACACACACACACAGCTAATTTGGGTATCCAACGTCAGATATAACCATCAAGCGTTACAAACACACCAAGATAACTTATAAACGTCGTCCAGACGGACTCCACTGGTGTAATGGATTCACCCACGCCACACCTCGGCATTATCCTGTCCACACAAATGTCCGCGGCAACCATCCACCATTAGAGATGAAGTGACACTGAACATGACTAACGTGAAACTGTTGGATTATATATATATATATATATATATATATATATATATATATATATATATATATATATATATATATATATATATATATATATATACCCGATACATCTTACTCAGTAATGTTATCAAAACTGCAGGGACTAAAATGTACGTAAACCTTTAACATATGATCGTCATTAATAGAACACCTGAAATTTCTATATATCATCAGCATGTACTGAACAATACCGAGTATAGTCAGCAACGTTAAGTAAAGGTCAGACATGTCCTGTTATAATTTCATGCTTCAGACACTATCGTCAAAACTAGAGGCTCGTTCTCACCTTCGCGCTCTCACTTTTGATAATACGGTCTTCTGTGTCCATCCGTGAGAGAGGTGTGATGGGGACTGTGTGTTCGTTATCACCGTGTTCAGTGCTCTTTCACATAGCTCAAAAGACACGTCATTAAAACACCTCACTATATAGCATCATAACACCAAATCTGAATGTGATATGACCAGTGAGTGTATCACAATAGCTATGGCCAGCATTATTACCCATGTGGCAGGTGACATGTGAGAGCTGCGGAGAATTATCTTACTGTGGGTGTGTCTTCCGTGGTCTGGACTTCAGGAACGGGCTCGATAGCTTTTCTCCAGAGTCAAGTGCTTATAAAATGACTATATTGAACATTTCTATTCACCCTCTTGTCATCCGTCTTAAATCAGGGTGGTCAAGGAGTGGCCTTACTCCTCCCTAATGAGGCGTTCAGGTCCTGCAATAAACCAAAACAGGACTGATCATGACATAATATTGCATTGGGGGACTCATCATTTATGTCGGGAAAATCCATCCAGAGAGAAAATCAATGGCTCTTAACAAACTAGTCCAAGTTACAGGCTGGAGCCGTTTATGGAATCAGAGCTGCAAAGGTGCATTAATGCCCGGTGTAGTCGGTACCAACGATATGAAGGAAGGAGTGACGCTGATGATGCTGACACCCCAGGTGACGTGTTAGTGACAGTGATTACATATGCACATACATCATCGTAGACCAGTGACAGTATTTATAAAGAGTCTGAACTCAGATACATGAGATTCTATTCACCATAACCTTTAAGATAGACTGTTTTGTTTTTCACATTTCAACTCAATAATATTCACTTTAGTCTAACCATATAGTACATGGTGGCTGTTTGAATAAAAACAAACGGGTATACAAGCAATCCCATAAACAGCTGATGCTTAAATGAGTTTATTAATACATGCCTAGTTCGTTAGCTGTATGACTGTTGGCATGGCTGGCTGGGTCATGCTCTAGATATCGTTATCGAGACGACAATATGACAATGCCGAGTGTCAGGATCAAAGATGAGAGGGAGAAAAAGTAGGCTAAGAGAGAAGGGGTGTTGGTGAGAGTAGAAAAACCAATGGAATGAAGAAAAGTTGTTAGTGAGAGGAGGAAAGAGCGATAAAAGGGAGAAGAGTTGTTGGTGAAAGGAGGAAGAGCGACAGATTGGAGAAGAGACTGGAGGATTTGGTCATGCCGAGGTCTAAAGCGTAAACCTTGCCATGGTCTGAAGGGTGGAATTAGACCTAAACATGAGGATTAAGTTTTTCCAAAGTCAAAGGGTTAGAACTGAACCATGAAGTAAGGGGATCAGCCCTGTCAAAGTCTAAAGAATGGGAAGGAACCTAGAACAGGAGAATTAGGTCTCGCCAAAATCTAAAGGGTGGGGCTGAACCTAGAACTGGACGATTAGATTTCTCCACAGTCTAAAGGGCGGGACAAAACCTAGAACAGGAGACTTAGGTCAGCCATGGTCTAGGAATCTTTAGACCTCATGACTCATCTACTTGTCTCGTGTTCATTCAAGGACAAGAGTTCGTCTAATTTTTTTAACTCTTGTAGTATACTTCACAGTTTTCGCTCCTGGATGATACTAGTATTCCTAAGCTGAGGGAAGCTTGGTGTCCTGCTCCTCCCATCGCTTATTCTGATCTGATTCATCAAGCAAGAGAATGACTGACATGACCTAAAGTAAAAGGAGACACAGCGAAAATAATAGAATATATGTTCTTGACTGTACTCCTTCACCTTTCCCACCTTGCCACTTCAGCCTTCCTTCATGCAAGCCCAAAACAGCAGATCAAGATAACTCCTGAAGCTGGACTATCTCTGAAATGTGATATACAGTATTTGTGCCGACTACACCCAGGCAGACAAGATCGTTCATGGCCATTAATATATGACATTGAATCACATGTGTAATATATCCCAGCCACAGTGCAACTCAGACCTTGCTGTACACACACACACACACACACACACACACACACACAGCACCAGCTATAACAGAGTCAACCATAGTAGTCCTGACTTTCCGACTCCCTGACATTTGGATTGGCTTTGGAGGTTTCGTAAGACCCTTTCCTTAGCAATATATTCAGGATATTCAGTCTCAATATCCTCCTGTAGACTACGGATGCAAATATATTGGCACCAAAGCAATATGCATTCATTCATTGCCAGACGCCATGTATCCCAAACGGGGTGGCCAAGGGCTTAGAGTTAATTGTTTTACAGTGAGGGACACTAATCCTCCACCAACCCCACTTGACACGTAGGGAGAACGTTATGCCAGCAGCATCTGGTGTTCCCAGGCGGTCACCCATCCAAGTACTAACCAGACCCAACGTTGCAATATCATCAAAGAAAACATTAACATGCAATATACTAAGTAAATCGCCATGGACGAGGAGCTACTAAACCTCCTGTGCCACTCAGAATACGGCTGTTAATCTTGTTCTCGCGACTCACTAAACTTAGTCTCCTTGGCTTCATTAAAGAGGTGTAAATGACCTTGGTGTTTGCATTAGATGAATGTCAGTGTAATTAAAGTGGACGAAGTGCACTATATCCACAGTTAAACCCGTGTGGTAGTTATTTACACTAAAGAAACGTAACTACACCAGCCATCTTGGGCAGGCAGGGATTCATAAAAGATCTTAACCAGTTCATAAGATAAACAAGTCTCCTTAGCAGTTGATTATTATGAGGAATCACTTTGTTGCGTTATTTTCTTTTTCTTTCTTTTTTCTTTTTTTCTCTCTGACACACTCTAGTCTGGTTTTTTATTGGCTGGTAACTGTCTGACTTATAACAAAAAACGAAAATAGTTTAGATGCAGCTTAAGCTGAAAACGAATGATTTTTGCAGGTCCAGCAGCATATTATTTGAGGAAGGATGGCGGTGAGGATTCGTTATGTACAGTATAATGCCCCGGCTTAATACACAGCTGTTTTTTGGTAATGCATCTTATGCGTTATCTTTATAAAAGATTGTGACTAACTTTACGATTAACGAGTCTCCATTGCAGTTCCCTATTATACCATGTCGTTTTGCTTTTCTTACAATTTGTCAATTGTTTTTCAGTCTAATTTGATGGTGAAATATTTGTCAGTTGTATGAGTGAGAACAGAATTTTAAAAAAGCAACCATTTGCGCACCTTAAGCTTAGGATCTTTAGAAATACGACGCATGATTTTTTTTTTTTTTTTTTCGTTGAAGTGTTTATATATGCATTCAGAATCCAGCCTGGGAGGTTATGTCACGAGTGTTTGTTATGGACCTGGTACTTTTATGTCACGAGTCTTTATTCTGGTAGTAATTTATGTCGTGAGTCTTTATTACGGATACCGGGTACTTTTGTCACGAGTCTTTATTACGGATATCTGGTACTTTTATGTCACGAGACATTATTATGGATACCTGGTACTTTTATGTCACGAGACTTTAATATGGATACCTGGTACTTTTGTCACGAGTCATTATTACGGATACCTGGTACTTTTATTTCACGAGACTTTATTATGGATACCTGGTACATTTGTCACGAGTCATTATTACGGATACCTGGTACTTTTATTTCACGAGACTTTATTATGGATACCTGGTACTTTTCTCGCAGCGGTCAATGTACACCTATTTGACAGTGAAGCATTCAGCCACAAAATGAAATTCATGGCTTATTCTTGCCATCACTAGACGGTTTTATTGAGGTGGGGACCCACAATCCTCTCATTCGACGTGTGGTGCTGCTTTCATGTGACTCAACACTGAGTGACAAGACAAATGGTTTTCTCTAACCAATGGAGCCATTCACTTCGCTAGGTGGTAATCATACTCGTATAACCAAGTGATACATAATAACCCTCAGGTGCGAGTAAGGCTGATCACCCTTGCCTTAATTGCCTGAACTGAGGATCCTAACCCCGGCTCCCTACGTTCCTGATAGGACAAAAGAGAATCAGATGTTAGATACGTGGATGAAAACATACTCTAGTAGTAACTGTGTGTGTGTGTGTGTGTGTGTGTGTGTGTGTGTGTGTGTGTGTGTGTGTGTGTGTGTGTGTGTGTGTGACAATCTAGTGTTTTCCTCATCGTACTTACTTTACTTTTACATCTGGTTGGCAAAAATCAGTTCAACCCGAGGACGTATTTTTTTAACTTATTGTTAATGCTGCTAAGTGATATTATGAAGGTTAGGGGAGCATCCTAGTAGTGAAGGGGTTTATGAAGGGTATACGCAGCCACCCCTATTGGAAAAGTCTCTCGCGATCTGAATCGTATCAATGGAGATATCTTCTGATGTTTGTAGTATAGATCGCCCTTTTTTTCTTTTTTTTTAATAGGCTCTCTATTGTTTTTTATTTTCACCACTATAAATCTGTGACTGATATTAAGGGTGCAGGTGCTAACAGGCTCGACAAATACGAGTTTACCGTACACAGTATTATGGCTAACGTATGAATTTGCAGTGATCAATCCCTTCATTCTGACTATGTCTTTTGCATGTTTAATTAAGCTACCTACAGGTGATTGTATTCAGCTGATGGGAGAGCTCTTATTATAATACTGTAGGTTTATGGGAAGTCTGTCATGCTCAAAACCAAATGGTCTGGTGTTAGTATTAAAGTGAACAAGACGTTCTCTCCCACCCATTCTAAGCCTTCCACCTCGGATATCTGTAAGCCGAATAAAATCGCCACAAACTATCAAAAAACAATGTAAAAATGGCGTCATCAAAGCTAAGTGAAGGAATATGTAAGCCCACCAACAAAAATGCCGTGTTAGTACATTCCTCAAATAATTCTGCTTACTCACGTGAACGCAGGACTCCACAACGAGCAGAGCGATTTGAACAGTGTTGGAATTCCATATTTCGTCGTCAATTGAGTCAAAATTACTCACGTCACTTTAGCCAGGATACCTTTTTGAGTGATAGTACAGGTACAATGTACCCGCATCCACACCCATGATGACGACTCCCATCTCCCTATTCGTCTGTTCTACACGGCTATCGTTCTTCCCTGCCTAACCCCTCCAGTTCGAAAAATCTCCATTAGCCTGTGTGAAGTCATCCAACAGTAGTGGGAGTCAACGTTGCTTTGATATTAAAGAAATTCTGTTGCAAACCTTCGTCTAAAATCGCCATTCTGATGCATCAGCTCGTATATGAATATCTGTGACGATAACTCCATGCCCCCTCCCCCCCAGGCCTTTCTTCCATAGCGTTCCTTCCTCCCTTTCTCTAATTTCCCCCTCTTGCGTGAGCTACCACATAATATTTCTCTTGTATCCACGGTCTTGAGGAAAAATGTAATGATTATTCCGGAAATGCGCTTCCCTGCCCTCTTCCAGACACACACACACACACACACACACACACACCTCCATCTTCTTTAGCATTTACCAACAATTCCTCTCTCTCTCTCTCTCTCTCTCTCTCTCTCTCTCTCTCTCTCTCTCTCTCTCTCTCTCTCTCTCTCTCTCTCTCACGAAGTAAAGGATTTATGAAGGCTTAATATAACCCCTACAGTTGGTATAGACTCTCCCAAGCTAAATAACCCAGTACAGAGGAAAAAGAAAAAATCTATATATGTCATAAGACTGAAGATTTGAATTTAGAAAAAATAAAAAGACTACTGACCAAGTGCCAAATACAGGAGTTGCGTGTATGTGAGTCCAGATACCTCTGCCCCTTTCCCGTTTCCTCTGCCTTATCTTTCCCCTCGGCTGCACATTGTCCTGTCCCTGTGTCTGTCTTCCACTTTTTCCTCTTCTTGTTGTGCCTTGAATTTCGATCTTTTGATTATTCTTGTCCTCTTTGTTCTGTCTGCTTAACGTTGCTTTCCCCCCCCCCCTTAGTCCTGACAGTCTCGTGTATTTTCTCCTCTTAGTGTAGTGCATATAATATCTACTTATATATATATATATATATATATATATATATATATATATATATATATATATATGAGCCTCTGTGGTACAGTGGTACAGTGTGCGTTTCATACACGGGTGGGCAAGGTTTCGCGCCCCGCCAGGGTAATAAACCTTGGGAGTGTTCGCCCGGCCACGTACTGCATTGGCGGACACAAGGGGTGCTGTGGTTGAACCAGTGTCGCTTACTGTACAGTATGTTTGCACCCAGTCGGCTTGCGCTGGCCGATTACACTTGGTTCACAGACTACACACATCCAAAGCCACTCCAACACTACAATTACACTTACAAGCACTTCTCACCCTACATAGAATCCCTACGAGACAGCCTAAGCCACTTGGTAGAGATACATTGGCTGTATCGTCCCGACTTCGGTCGGGATAGGCCGGTCCAGCAGTGGATACTCAAACGGCTGATGATGGTGATGATATATATATATATATATATATATATATATATATATATATATATATATATATATATAGAGAGAGAGAGAGAGAGAGATGTATGTATGTATATATGATGTGTGTGTGTGTGTGTGTGTGTGTGTGTGTGTGTGTAGGAACTGAATTCTCTATCAATATGTGTCGAAGTCGGTCGGTTGACCTAGCTGGGTATGTAAGGTATATTTATCTGTGCAAATATGCATCTCTCTCTCTCTAATATACAGGTGAGTCAACAGGATCGCTATAAGGCTTCTGTTGACTCCAGCATGACCCTTGACCCTGGCGGTATCAGGGGATCAACTCTGGGTAGGTCAGAGGTGGGGAGGCTCGGTTATGTTGGTGGAAGGGCTTCCATTTTTTTCCCCTCCTTCTAACCTCACTGTGACTTAACCCTTTCTCACTCTCTTCTCCCATATACAGCTGTGAACATAAATACCAATCCACTTCATAGCGATAAACAAGGAGACAGTGAGCAATGACTCTCAAATCCTAGTGATGTGAGTTTCGGAGTTCAACAAACTTACCAGAATATTTTTTGGTAATTGAAAAATTGTCTTAAAAAAAAAAAAAAAAAAAAGGATCTTCAGCTATACAACAAGAGGATTGATGGGTTTGTTAAGACTCTGTCCTGTGCCTTGTGTTTTGTCCTACCATCCTCCTAGCTCCCTTAATGGCCCTGCCTTCTTCGCACTCTTCCCTGTTATACATTGAAAAGGTGGATCGTTGAGTGAATCAACTCTCTACCCTCTCTCATATACACATATAGACTTGGCTCGGAAAAATGAATTGTTAAAGATTAAGGATAGGCTATAAAATGATATAAACTCTTTAACTACGGTGATATTTCTTTTATGTCTTTTCAAGGAGAAAAGGAAAAATCCTCAGGATAAAAATATGCAGAACGTTGTCTTTTCGAAAAGAAATAATAAAAAGTGAAAATCAAGCTCTGTTCTTTTCAAGAATCTGTCTACAACCTTCAGTACTTTAAATGCAATGTGTCAGGACGTCTAGCGATGGGCGGCTCTTGATTATGGCTCTCTTTTGCTCTATTTTTTCGAGAAAGAACAAAATTTTGGTCTCCCTACAGTTGAATAAAATGGCCCGACATAAGTAAAAATAGAAAAAATATCTTAATCATACTAAAGGGATTAAAACTATTTGGTGAAGTATATTTTGTATTGGCTCAGTTAATTTAAAGATTTTTGTTCTCTGCTGGTTTGACGTTGTGTAATATTACTGAGCTAGGTTAATAATTATTTCTGGTTATTTTCTTTAGCCAATTAGCAGTGGCTGAGTCACTCCGTATCTCAGCATCCTCCACTTCCCATAGTTCAATTTATCACTGACCCCTGCACAAATCTCATACCTCGTCTGCCTCCCCTACTTCGCTTCCTGTTTCTTAATCCTTCCTCTTCCTTGTCTTCATTTTACAGTACGTCCTAGTCCGTTCTTCCTATCCCTCACTCTCTTTCCTCTGTTATCCGTTTTACACCTCTTCCTATTTTCTTTCTAACTTGCGATCTTTCTTCTTTTACCTCTCATACCTTCACGTCCCATCCTGATTTTTATTTCACACTCTCTGCGCCACTCTCTCAGGCTATCTTCATTTCACTTCTTTTCCCTCACCCATATCTCTCTTACTGACTTTCTATAAATCTTATCCCTCCAACATCGCAACTGACACAATTATTTCCTCTCACTCCCTCCTTCTTCATTGACCTTACATCATTTATTCCCTCGCTACATCCCTCGCTCTCACTTCCTGTTCCCTACTTCTTACTCTTCATCTTCTTATTCCCTCCTTACACCTCTTGCTCTTATTTCCTGTTCTCGACTTCCTCTCTCTTCTCATTTGCTTTCTGACTAACATTCCTACATTCTATTCTCACCCAATCTCTGTTTCTTAATCTCACCCACATTCACTTCCTCTCCAATTGTCTTGCTGTCTCTTCCGTTCCCTTCTCTCTGAAGCTCCCTTCCCCTACTATGCATACCTTCCTCCCAGTCTTTCCCTGTCTCTCCCTCTCTAACTCCCTTACACATTTGCTCCTCTCCCTTCCTCTTAACCCCCCCCTCCAAACTCACCCTTTCTCACTGTCTCTTAGTCCCTCCCACATTCACCCTTTCTCCTCTTTTTCGATATCCTCGTAGTTCTTCAATTGTCACCCAATGCCTCCTACTCCTTTTCTCTTATTCCTTCCTTCCCTTCCTCCTGCCATCTAGCTAAACTTCATTCTGTTAGTCTCCCTCCTACCTCCAACAACGTCTCCTCCCGCCTCTCCCTCACCCTCTCCATTCCATTCCCTCAGTCTTCCCCCCTTTCATCCCACCCTCACCCCCATCTGACCCCAGACCCCACCCCAGCATTTGTCAGCGGAGCACCAGTTTCACCCTTTGCATGCGCTGCTCCGGTAAGATGTAACTCGACTTAACCCATTTGCAGGGGAAGTATGAATTGGAAAGTGGTGTTTGGAGTGAGGGTGATGTATGTTGAAGTAAAAGCCCTGAAATAGATTCCGTATATTCGTGTCACTAAAGTAAACCGACAGCATGCAAACATACGTAAGCATATAAAAGGACATACTGCTGTACCACCATCTACTTTTAATGTCCGCAACGACTTGGGCTTGAGCCCTAGACACAAGGCAGAAACAAAGAGTGCGAGACGACCCACCTTGATGCCGGACTGTAGTCACTTTTGGACAATTTAATATACTGAACGCATCTTATTATTTTCGTATGGAATTTGGTTTATATAACTAGATCCACAAAGCATATGAATATTATACCAGTACTTATTATACTCTCTCTCTCTCTCTCTCTCTCTCATCTTCTTGACATCTTCAAAACTTATCTTTAAACGGAGTAACCAGGTCAAAAACTCCCAATCCCAAGATGCGAATAAAAGGTCGAATGTTTTATCATCTCAGACCACTAGAGAAGCCTCGTTTCTCATTGCGCTAAAAACTTTTTTCTTCCTTTCCCTTCCCTTCCTACTCCTTTTTTCTTCTTCTTTCTCCTCCTCCTCCTCTTTCCATAATACCTCAGTTAATCCCTCCCAGGGCACACAGCTGTTTATGGTGAGTAGTGCGTCAGGTGTTCATATGGCTGTCGTTTACCTGTCTCATCACCAGCGGTCTTCTCACTCCTCGTTACTCTGGGTTTCTTTTTATTTGATTATCCTCTTCTTCTTCGTTCTCTCCTGTCTTCGTTCATTTTTCATTTTCTTCTTCGCTTTTCCTTTCTCTTCTTCATTCCTTCTGATCACCTGTTCCTCTAACTAGTGAACTTCTTTCTTTCCCTCCTTTTGGATTTCTTTTGATTTTCTTCACCTTTTCCTTTTGTTCTCCTATCTCTCTTCCCTTTGCTTCTACCCTTCTTCATATAAATTCTCGTGGGTCATCCTCCTTTACTGTCTTTCCTTCTTTCATTCCTCCCTTTCTTCTGTTCACCTGATATCTCATTATTAACCTCTTCTTCCTTCTTCTCCTTTACTGTTATCGTTTGTTTTCATCTTCCTTTCCATGTCCTATTCTCTTTTCTTCATGTCTGTTTCCTTCCTTTTTTTTTTTTTTTTCCCCATTTGCATTTGATTACTTAAATGAAATTCTCTCTCTCTCTAATATCCTCCTATCTCTTCCTTTACCGTTTTCTTCGTCCTTCTTTTTTCATCTCTTTTTCTCGCATTTCACATATCCTTTCCTGTTTCCTTCCTTCCTGCACTGCTTGTTCCCTTTCCCTCCCTTCTGATTTCGCTCTTCGTTATCTCATCACTCTCTTCATTTCACAGTCGTTTCTCTCTTCCTTTCTTTCATTTCTGCCTTCCAGCGCTATATTTTCTCTGTTTTCATTTCTCGACTCTTTCGCCATAGCCCTTTCCTATCCTCATTTCACAGTCCCTTATTCATTTGAAATTCCTATCGTTTTCCCTTCTTCTACATTCCCCTTTTTTTTTTTTTTCTCCACTGTTTACATTCACCTCTTCCTTTCTCCATTTCTTTGTTTACCTCTCCCTCTTTCCTCTCTCAGTTCTTCTTCTCACTCTCTCTCTCTTCCCTCTTCCAGCAGTGTTTCTTTCGTTTCATTATTCTCTTTCCTTCCCATCCTCCCCTCTTTCCTTTCCTTCTCTATCTCCCTTGTTGCTTCCTTCCTGCTTTCGGGCTTTCCCCCAACTTCCTTTCTCTCCTTCATAGCCCATTTATCCCTCTTTCCTCTTCATCCTCTACCGTCTTTTTCACTGTCCATCTCTTTCTCTTCCCTCACTTCCGTTTCTTCTCTTCTACTTTCCCTCTTTCTTGCGCCTCTCTTCATTGTCCTTTCTTCCTGTTTTTCATTCCTGTGTGTTCCTTTGTACTGCTTCCTCCTCTGTCCTCTCCCTTCTCTATTCTAACTCCTCTCTGTCTTCCTTCCGTTCTCCTCTGCCTCTTTCCTCCTCTTTCTTCCTCACCTCCCCTCATCCGTCCGTCACCATGTTTGTTTTACCTGCTTTATATATGCGGCATCAGATTCGCGGCCCCAAAATAAAAAGAGCGTGGGTGACACCTTGACTTTTTAATTAGAGGCCACGCCGCCAACGCCAGTGTGTGTGGGTGTCTGGGAGACGACTCATCTTACTGTATTCTTTTTACTTTTTTCTTGTCCTCTTTCGTTTTTTATATCGTTTCTTCTTCTTCTTTTTTTTTTTTTTGGGGGGGGGGCTTCCACCATGCAATTTTGCTTGTCACTGGGAAGTTCCTGAGGCCAGAGGGTTAAGAGGCTATTGTGATCTAATCAGAACAAAATTATTAATTTTGTCTTTATCACTAAAAGGAGTAACTGTAAAACTTAATAGCGTTAGAAAATGTATGGTTTAATCTGATGATTTCTTCTGAGAAGGCAAGTTGTCAGGGAGGGTGAGGGAGGTAAACAGGAAGGGAAGAGAAGATGGCTGTAGGGGGGGGGGCAGGAGGGAGGGAGGGAGGGAAGGGAGGAAGAATGGATGTTGCAGGTGGGGCTGGGAGAAACTGAGGGAGGGAGAAAGGTGAGAAAGGGAGAGAAATAGTATATGTAAGAGGTAAGAGAGGGAGAGGTAAGGGTATGTGTAAGAGGTGAGGTTGGGAGAAAGGTAAGAGTGTCATGTATGGGGAACGAAAAAGGTAACAGACTGTGTATCGGGTGAGTAAGGGTGAGAGGTAACAGTATGCGTAAAATTTGAGGGAGAGAGAGAGGAAGAGTATGTAAAAGAGTTAAGAGAGGGTGTGAGATAAAGGTGAGAGATGAATGAGAGTTAGATATCAGAGTGTAAGAGAAGCGGGTGAGTTCGAGAGGTGAGGAAATGATATTGGGTAAGAGGAAAAGGGCGAGAAGATATATGTGTGAGAGAGTTTTAGCTGTAGCTAAATTGATAGATAATGATAAATATACAGATACAAATAATTATATGAATAGATAGCAAGACAGATGAATATGGTATAATTCCTCCATAAACCTTGTCTGCTGACCTGCCTCCTTACCGAGTTATACATTTGTCCCTTTGTCCATTTAAGCATTCTGAGTTTTTACATCCAAGGAAATATGGAAGGAAGTGCCTAGTCTAGAGAAACGAGGGATCTTGATTCTTTAGTCCGTGGTGTGGAATAAGTACGATGCAGAGAGGGACAAATAAAGGGAAGGCACTGTGGGTCAGAAGACACGTCACACTGCCACACAACATTGCTGCATCACACACTGCCACACTTCACACCACTACACTTCACAAAGGCACAACTGACACTGTCATACCTCGCACTGCCACACTTCATATAAACCAAACGTTACCCTGCCTCATACTGTCACACCTCACATTGCTACATCACACACTGCTGTACTTCATATTGATCTAACACACCCACACCCATACCACGCTCTGCCACATCACATAGTCATATCACACTGCCACACCACACACTACCACACCACACACTGCCACGCCACGCAATTCCACACCACACAGTTCCACACCACATTGTGCTATACCTCACATTAGCACACCACACACTGCACTGCAACACCTCACACAGGAAGAACATCACACACCGCCTCGTCTCTCTCTCTCTCTCTCTCTTTCAAACACACACACACACACACACACACACATTGCTGCACCGAATAGTGCCACACCTCCCACTTACCCATCTCTCATTGTCACTCTCGTCTCCTGTACTGCACACCACAATGGGTTAGTAAAAGCTGAAAACTGAGCAGGACTGGGTGAAGAACAGAGAGAGTGTAGACCCTTCCATCCGACGACATACTTGTTTTTTCATTCCTTGTTCATTTCAGACGATTTTATTCACCATAATAGACTGTTTCAAAGCAGAGGGTTAGATACAGCCTTCATTTGCCCTTTCACTGCTAGAGGCCTTTTCGAACTTGAATGAAGTCATCCGGTGGTAGCCTGATTAACCCCTTTGCGCCCCGTGTAGCCAGTATGGGACGGAACTGGGCGTTTTTAGAAATTAATAAAGAAAGGAACCCAGGGGTAGGGACCTATGAGCTCGCGACTATGAGCCGACAGGTGGAGGGCGGTATGCCTGGCACCCTTCCAGGAAAATCCCTCGCACATTTACTCTGGGAGCAAAGGGATTAAAATGAGATATACATTATCGGACTGGAGGGGTTAGAGATTAGTACCCACAAAACTGGTGTTAAGAAGAGTCTGAACAAATATTAGACAAGTGAAACTGCTCTCTCTCTCTCTCTCTCTCTCTCTCTCTCTCTCTCTCTCTCTCTCTCTCTCTCTCGCAATGCCTTCTTAGTATAAAACCATACCGAAAAATCTGACCTTTCACGGTTGTCATGTCGCGTTCATGGCCAAGGCGGTTCTAAACAAGTGACCACGTGGGCGTGTACTGGTTTAAAGAAATGACGATCAGTAAAAGGAAAGTGGCCATAAAAAAAAAGAGGTTAGTAAAAATTGGTCATTCTTTACCTCATAAACCCAATGACTTACCACCAAAACATCTTCTTCAGCTAAGGAGAGCAAGGTATGAGTGGACTTAATGAAGGCTATTATGTCTAAATCCGGCAACTAGAATAATCACTCATAGGCCAATAAAACTTGGTCTAGAAGTTTCCGCAGTAAAATATGCATCACACCCTAAGCCTGAAATGATTAAATTTGGGAAGGGAGCTTTTTTTTTTTTTTCTCTCGGAAGGAGAGAGAGAGAGAGAGAGAGAGAGAGTCGTCCATGGGGTGAAAAAATTGTTATTACTGATAGCGATGTGGCCATGGAAAAAAGAAGTCATCGTAAAAATTAGTTATCATGAATACTTACGAGGTATTTATACGATATTGTTTTAAATGAAGTCTTTTTCGGTGTGTGTGTGTGTGTGTGTGTGTGTGTGTGTGTGTGTGTGTGTGTGTGTGTGTGTGTGTGAGATAGATAGAGAGAGAGAGAGAGAGAGAGAGAGAGAGAGAGAGAGAGAGAGAGAGAGATTGCTGAGATGTGAACCTGAGTGATAGAATGTCCATCCTTTGTGTGTGTGTGTGTGTGTGTGTGGACATGAGCGTAAAGCAAGGATGTGACCTGGCCCCTGTCTTTTTCAACATCTACCTCACAGTCACCCTTTTAAGTCGCTAATAAATGAACCCTGATGATGGAATAAACAAACACTTCCTTCTAGATATTAACTTACTTAATTTCAGAAATCTTCAAGTGCAATCAAAGACTGAAATAACTCCTTTCTTGGAGCTACAATATGCTGACGACTGTGTTGTCATTGCACGTACCCAAGAAGACCTACAACAAAGTCTCGTCACAGTTTCCAACATATGCTGTACCATGCAATGGAGCTTTAAGTAAAAGTCAATAAAACTGAAATATTATCTCAGAGAGACAACCCACCAGAGCCTCTTGCATTTCAGATAAATGGCGTAAATGTAAAACAGGTGGAGAATTTAACCTACCTTAGCAGTGTGCTCACAGATAAACAAAACATTGATTCAAAAGTCCTTGCATGAATCAACCATGCCTCAGCCTCTTTTGTGCTCCTCAGACCCACTGTCTTTGAAAACACTAGCTTTAGAATCGAGACAAAGGTATCAATTTATGCGGCTGGATGCCTCTCCACCCTCTTACGAGGTACTGAATCCTGGACTACATACCAGCGCCACATCAAATATTTTGAGTCTTTTCACGCCCAATGCTTACAGCACATCCTACGACTTACATGGGAGGATAAAGTCCCTTACTCACAAATTCTCCAGCGGGCGAAATCAACCAGCATAGAACCCATGCGAACTAAAAAGCAACTGAGATGGGTCAGACACGTGTTCCGCATGCCTGAGCACTGCCTTCCCCGCCAGGTTCTGTATGATCAACTCCTGCAGCACGCCGCAACTCAGAGAGACAGACGAATAGATATAATGATCAAATAAGGACAACTTTGAAGACATGCACCATCATACCAATGCCTCTGACAGAAAGCAATTCTGAGCCGTCTGCAGCAAAGGAACCATTCATCTCGAAGCTCGGAACCTGGCCAAAGAAGTGTGCAGACAACGGAGGCACAACTAAAATATAGTTTTCCCAGCAAACCCGGATATGGCATGCCGACTGTGTGGCAAACATTGCGGATCCAGGACCGGTCTGCATAGTCACACATGTTGGCACCAAAGACAATGAGAGTATAGCAGACGTCATTTTCTGTAGCAGGACAGTTTTAAAAGTGTTTGTGTGTGTGTGTGTGTGTGTGTGTGTGTGTGTGTGTGTGTGTGCGTCCCAATCCACGAGGCCTAGGATAAGTGTGCGTGAGTAAGGTCACGACACTGGTCAGGGATGATCGATGCCCTCAACTTCTTACATCCACTCACTTTAATTCACTAAAGGGGACACGGCACTAGGCTGAGAATTACACACACACACACACACACACACACACACACACACACACATTTCACAGCGGTCTCCCATCATCTATAACACATTACACACCAATCATTTTCTTTAACCCTTGTATGATCTGGACAACTCCAATACTCTATTCCTGCCAACATCTCACACACACACACACACACACACACACACACACACACACACACACGTACGGCTCACAGCAGTCTGCCTCCACCCATACTACACCAGTCATTGTCTTTCTTAACGCTCTCATGGTCTGGATGGACAAATCGAGTACTCTGTTGTAGCCAATGCCGCGCACACACACACACACACACACACACATACACACACACACACACACACACACACACACACACACACACCACACACACACACACACCTTTCACAGCAGTCTCCCAACACCCCTCACACACCACAGCCATTGTCCTCTTTAATTCTCTCATGGTCTAGACCAGTGGTCCTCAACCCGTTTCAGGCCATGGACCACCAGGCAAAAAAAAAAAAAAAAATATCGTGGACCATTTCATTTTTGAGTAATGATAAAGCATAGACAACATACATTTTGGTTAGAAATATATTTCTTACAAACAATTTCGAGAAATGATATAAATTAGTAGACAGCTGACATTTTGGTGTGAAATTTATTTCTTCCAAACATAACTTCCAGGAAGTACATGAATACTTCTCTAACATTTTGCTGTGAAATTTATTTCTAACAAACAGAATTTTGAAATTATGTAGGAGTATACAACTAACATTTTTCTTTGCAGCCAGACTTTTGGATTCTCTTCTCACTGACAAGCTTTTTAATGTTAGGAGTGGTACAGTACTTGATAATGCACAATGAATATCGCTTTCCACTGCAAGCCGATTCCTCCGTTTGGACTTGATGTGCAACAAACATGAAAATCTGCTCTCACACATGGAAGTTGATGCAAATGGCAGAAGACATCTGATTGCATGTGTTGACAGATTTGGGTAAGTACCAGTCATACTGGAATAATCAATAGGAATAATACAATAAAATGAATGGCCAATTATATTTATTTTGATAAAATTTTTTGTACTGAATTTTCAGTAAATTTAAAAATATATGCACCAATCTCCAGTTTATTACCAAATATAGTGAACGTCCTGTTGACCACCTAAAAAGTCACCATGGACCACCAGTGGTCCATGGACCACCAGTTGAGAACCACTGGTCTAGACAAATGAAATACTTTTTTTCAGCCTGTACCAGAAAATTTTATTCAACTAGTACTATGTCATAGGAGCCTCGGAGGATTAACTTTCTTAGATACAGATGACTCTTAACGATTAGGCCTATGACCTCCATTTCCTTTATCATATTCACCATTATCATCATTATCAACATCATCAACAACAACAACCTCTCCATCATCATTACCTTCATTACCAACATCAGTATCAGCATTATATTCAGCACAGAATCACCAACGGTAACAATATCAATACAAGTTCAGTGCATTCAGAGAGCTTATATCCCCCACCAACGCCTGTACCACACAAAACAGATCACCACCAAAATTTAATCAGCTCTTACTTGGCCCATGACTAACATATCCACAAAGTTTCTTTGAGGATCATTTGTACATTTTTGACATCTTGTGGAAAAACCAACCAACCATCCTAAACCAGGACTCACCACCAAAAATTAATCACACCTTCCTTGGCCCGTGATCCATAAATCCCACAAATTCCATTGAAATCGATCAGTAACTCTTTGAGGTAATGTGAACAAACAAACAAACAGACAGACAAGTAGGGGTTAATATATAACCTCTTCCAACTTCGTTGGAGGAGGATATTAATGTGAAAAAATGGAGTATTAGGGAGCTCCCTACTTCTCCGTGTTTAAGGCCCTTACTACCTAAAGAGAGAACTTGTATAGGTTTTTCTTAATAGGATGCAACTACTCAAAGATCCTTACTTATCAACGTTGTGTTGTGCAAGGAGGTTTGCAAAGAAAAAAAAAATCATGTTTCAGCATAATGGAAATAATATAAGAATTCTCAAGAATCAAGATTTGGTCACTGAACATCCTGTGACCGTGTGTTGATCCTGTGGTGATAGAGGAATGTGCTGTTAACATTACTCAGCAGTATTTTTAACAACCAAAACAAACTTCATTTATCTTTTTGTAAATACCAGTCTTATATATTATCTCTCTCTCTCTCTCTCTCTCTCTCTCTCTCTCTCTCTCATCGGCTGTGAATGAAATCGTTGAAAGGTAACCTTGACTTCACCAATACAGTGAAACGAGTAGAGAAATTATACCCAAATATGTAAAAGGCGAACGTTCTTTTCCGCTTAAAACGCCGTTTGAAATATCCTGTGTTATTCATTCCCTGCTTGACTGTGTGCAGCTTGTGATGAAAAAAAAAAAATCGCCAGGAGTTAACCAGAATGAAATGCCAGGACTTCAGCATTCTCTCTCTCTCTCTCTCTCTCTCTCTCTCTCTCTCTCTCTCTACCTAATAGTCCCCAGTCCAAACATGTTTTGCACAGAGCCTTGCCGGTGTATACAGGCGTGTTATGGACATTGAGGTGAATGTCATACCTGGTCTTTATCACCTGGCCAGTAATTAACGAGCCTCAGACATCATCCATAGCTGACCCGTAAACTACCGGTATAATAAGAAGAGAAGAGATGACGACAGTGTGGCATGTTGTGGTGGTTTGTGGGTTGGAGGTGGGAGTTGTTACTGATAGGGCTGGGTGGTGGTAGGACAGAGAGAGAGAGAGAATATTTAATGCTCGAGACACCAAAGTAAACATATTTATTACAAAAGGTTAATTCTTCGTTGAGCGACTAATGGCTGTGCAACCCGGAGTTTAACACCGATTTTCCAACGTGAACTATAGAGAGGCCGAGGGAGATAGGACAGATTTATGGGGAAGAAAATGTTTCAAGATAGGAGAGAAAAAGTAGTTTTCTCCAAGTACGGAGATAACACACATTCAAATATGCACAACAGCAACCTCCCCACACACATTAAAATATATACACACAAATATAATTATATGCGTAAGAAACGGACAGGACCTTCCATTCATTTTGAGAGTAAACAGAGCTTTTCACCAGTTCCGCCCAGTCTAAAACCTAGTCGGGGGAGAGGTCTACCTCTGTACCATTTTCCTTGGAAAAAAAAATCTGGGTGGATTATGACGTGCAAACTGTATATATATATATATATATATATATATATATATATATATATATATATATATATATATATATATATATATATATATATATATATATATATATTGTTACGGAACAGAGAAAGATAATGTACACTTTAAGTGAGAATACTAAAAAAATCACTACTGTCCCGTAAAGTTCCAGGTTCAAAACAAAAGAGTTAGGTAAAATTACAAGTTAAAGTTTAATGCTCAAACTAACAACAAAACATTCAGGGCTCATAAGGATAATGTAATGGCAAATAAACAGGTTAAATATATGGTTAACTGCAATAGCCTCTATTAACACGAAATTAGCAAGAGTAAATTTATCTAAGTCAGCCCTGATAAAATGAGATACCAGATAATACTCAGTGAATGCCAGATAAATTATTACAGATACAAACTATTATCAAAAATGACTGACATAAAACCCAACACCAATCAAAAACCTCACTAGGCCTAAGAATTAACCTTATGCTACACAGTACAAGAAAAAATGCAATAACACTTATACTCAAATTACACACAGCTGCTAGATGTTTGGAGATTTCTTGAGCACTCACAATAATAATATCTGTACAGGGGAGGACAGAGATGTGAACAAAATGAGGAGCAGATCTAAGTGGCAATGATGCAGAGACTGAGCTCATTATATAGAGGCCAGGAGAGCTTGATACAACTTGTAAGAAGGACGCGCAAATGAAGCCATGGGGACAAAGAGCTGAAAATCCCGCTCTGAATAACAGAGAGAACGACTTACTCTACTATAACGGTAGAAGGGGAGGACTGAGGCAGAACACGCTCGTGATCAAACATGCAGCAACTGTGCGTTAAAATTACACAAAGGATGATGAAATCATAGGCTATGTAACACCTCCCCACAAAGAAAAAGAAATTTACAAAGGAAATTTCTTATTACTCTAAAACAATCTGTCTAAAGTCTAGATAAGCAATCTGCAATAACATTTTCTTTCCCCTTGACATGTTGTATGTCTAATGAATACTCCTGAAGAAGTAGACTCCATCTTGTCAATCTCTGATTTTTATCTTTAAACTTACTAAGGAATTTCAGTGGGTTATGATCGGTATAAATGACTATGGGGTCAAAACCAGAACACAAATAAAATGAAAAATGCTGTAAACCCAAAATCAAGGCCAAAAGCTCTTTCTCAATAGTTGAGTAGTTCTTTTGAGGTGGAGTGAACTTCTTACTGTAATAAGATACAGGATGTTCAATACCCTGATCATCCTCTTGCAGCAAAACAGCTCCAGCTCCTGTATCACTTGCATCAACAGCCATCTTAAAAGGCTTAGCAAAATTTGGAGTAGCGAGCACTGGCTGACTTAATAGAATAGCTTTAAGTTTGTTGAAAGAGGATTCACAGTTATCGGTCCAGACAAATTTAACTCCCTTTTTCAGTAGGTCTGTAAGTGGTGATACAAGAATAGAAAAGTTAAGAACAAATCTCCTGTAATAACCTACCATTCCCAAAAATCTTTGTAGCTCCTTCCTACTTTTAGGTCTGGAAAGATCACTTATAACCTGAACCTTAGCTCCTGGTGGTGCAACATGTCCATCACCAATTACATACCCAAGGTACTGAACTTTAGCTTGACCAAACTCACACTTTGATAAATTAGCTACAAGATTAGCCTGAACCAAACGCTCAAGAAATTTACTGACATGGCATAGGTGATCTTTCCAGTTGTCACTGAAGATTAATACATCATCAATATAAACAACACACCCTGCCAAACTCTCTGTTACAACATTCATGAGCTTCTGAAATGTGGCTGGTGCATTCTTCATACCATATGGCATTCCTGAACATGCAAAAGTCTTTCCTAGTGTTACAAAACATGAGATCTCCCTAGCACGTTCAGTCATAGGTACTTGCCAGTATCCCTTTAACAAATCAAACTTACTTATGTACCTAACCTTTCCGATCTTGTCTATGCAATCTTCCACACGAGGGAGAGGGTAAGTGTCTGCTTTGGTTATCTGATTAACACGTCTGTAGTCAATGCAAAGCCGCTGTGACCCACCTGGCTTAGGGACTAGAGTGACAGGAGAACTCCACTCGCTCTGACAGGGCTCAATCATCTTGTGGTCCAACAGGTAGCCAAGCTCCTTCTGGATGAGAGGAACTTTCACTGGGTTCACACGGTAAGGAGGCAATTTAATTGGCTTTGCGTCTCCAACATCATCATGCATCAACACAGTAGTTCTTCCTGGAGTGGCACGGAACACTTGCGGGTACTCCTGCAGTAATACCGAAAACTCCTGCCTTTCCTTGGGAGGTAGATGAGAAAGCTTAGTCTGGAGATCATTCATGATATCAGGATTCTTCCCCAAACTATCACTCAGGCTCATACTGCATGGGAGAGCTTCACTTGCAGACTCGGGTGGAACAGCTACAGTGCAGACTGGATTATTTTCGTCCCGCCTGTGATATAACTTTAGCATGTTGATGTGACATAGTTGCTTGCTCTTTCTACGATCTGGTGTGGCGATGACATAGTTGACATCACTGAGTTTCTTCTCCACGAAATAAGGGCCACTAAACTTGGCTTAAAGAGGTTGCCCATGAACTGGTAGCAGAATCAAAACCTGATCTCCTGGCTGAAAGTGGCGTAAGCTGGACTTCTTATCATACCAAGTCTTCATCTTCTCCTGAGCAGCTACTAAATTCTCTCTCGCCAGCTGTAAAGCAGTGGACAGCCGTTCTTTGATCTTCATCACATACTCCAGCAGGTTGACGTCATCTTCCTCCGACAGCCAGCATTCCTTGAGTAACTTAAGGGGTCCTCTTACTTCATGGCCAAACAGTAGTTCAAAAGGTGAGAAGCCCAGTGATTCATTTGGAGATTCTCTTGCAGCAAACACAACGAATGGAAGACCTTTATCCCAGTCTTTCTGATGTTCCAAACAGTATTTCTTGAGCATCGATTTGAGTGTTTGATGATATCTCTCCAACGCTCCTTGGGTCTGGGGATGGTAAGCTGAAGACGTGATCTGGGTGATGCCCAACTCTTTCAGAGACTGCTTGAAAACGTTTGACATGAAATTACTTCCCCGGTCTGACTGTACCTCCTTGGGCAGACCAAACTTTGTGAAGAACCCTAGCATTTCCTTAACCACGTTCTTTGCTGAGATGTTTCTAAGTGAAATGGCTTCAGGATAACGAGTAGCCATATCAATCATGGTCAACACATAAGAAAATCCTGAAGAAGTCTTAGAAAGAGGGCCCACAATATCCACCAACACACGGGTGAAAGGCACCTCAAAAGGAGGAATGGGAACTAGAGGTGCAACCTTTTCGGTCTGATTACACTTCCCCACAACTTGACAGGTGTGACAAGACTTACAATACCAGGAAACATCCCTGAAGATACCTGGCCAGTAGAAGTGTTTCAAAATGCGTGCCACAGTCTTCCTCACTCCAAGGTGTCCTGCCAAACTGGTATCATGAGCCACTCGAATGATATCCTGCCTACAAACATGAGGGATGACAACTTGATGTACAACCTCCCATTCACAGTCGGCTGATGCTGTTGGGGGTCTTCACTTCCTCATAAGTACTCCTGACTTTACATAATAACAAGTAGAAGCACCGGCTGACTCTTCTTCACTGTAAGCAGAGTTAGCTAGACCTTTCAACTCAGGGTCAGCAACCTGCAACTCAACCAACTCTTGACGAGACAAATTATCAACACTACGGGGTACTGCCTCATCTGGTGAGTGGTCCAAATTAGCAAGAAAAGTGTCAGCTAGGATAACATCATCATCATCATTATCCTCTAAATCACCAGTAACTTTAGACTTAGCCCTAGTGACAGCACATGCAGGGAACACATCAGGGACATCACAATCCTGGGTCGCAGCCACTGGCTGACTAGACAACTGAGGAGCTGGACACACTTGACTTCCACTAATATCATTTCCAAGTAAGAAAGTTACACCTGACATTGGGAGTGTCTCAACCAACCCAACCATAACGGAACCATTAACAAAACCAGACTCTAAATTCACTCTGCACAGAGGGACAGAGAAATAATTATTCCCTACACCTTGTAAGATTACAGTTTCATCAGAGGAATTAACATTAGAGCCTAGAACACTGGTCAGCATAAGGGATTGGCAAGCACCTGTATCACGATATATTTGAACTGATTTCCTGTCATTACTGTCCAGAGGACTGACAAAACCATCAGACAGGAAATTAGCACATGAACTCTTGAGAGTGTCACCCACGTTACTGCTCAAAAGAGGAGCTCCATCATGAGAATCTAAGTTACCCCTCAAAGCAGGTTCAGTTAACTCAGTTAAAGAATTCTGGGAACTCTCAAGAGTGGACACTAGACTAATTGACTGAATATTTAAAGACTCCTTTTTGTTCACATCACGCTGTCTCCTGAAACATTTCTCCGTAGTATGACCAAGCTTACTACAATAAGTACATTTACTTTTCTGAAATCTAGAGGTGAAGCTGGTATCTACTTCCTGAGAAACATCATCT
The DNA here is from genome assembly GCF_032717465.1 of Coenobita brevimanus. Classification (NCBI taxonomy): domain Eukaryota; kingdom Metazoa; phylum Arthropoda; class Malacostraca; order Decapoda; family Coenobitidae; genus Coenobita; species Coenobita brevimanus. The sequence goes on along the minus strand of NC_136966.1, from coordinate 1,960,353 downwards.
TTATTCTCTTTCCTGTTACCTGTATTCCGAGTAGAGGCAACGTACTTACTCTCAGCTTTCCCTTTTTCTTTAGAATATCTCTTGTGAGTGAGAACATATTCATCAGCTAAAACTGCGGCATCAGACAAATTATCTATTCTTTTCTCATCAAGATATAGGCTTACATCTTTATAAATACACCTTTTGAAATCCTCCAGCAAAATCATCTGCTTAAATTTACCAAAATCAGAATCCACATTCTTAGAATTTAACCACTGCTCTAACAGATCTTCTTTGATTTTTGCATACTCAACATGGGATTGCTTATCTTGCTTGTAAGTTGTCCTAAATTTTACTCCATAGGCTTCAGGAACAAGCTCATAGGCCTTAAGAATCAAGCTCTTAACTACATCATAATTATCAGATTGATCCTGAGGCAAAGATGCATAAGTTACTTGAGCTTTACCGGTGAGAACAGTTTGAAGGAGTACTGGCCAATACTCCTTGGGCCAATTAAAACCTGTAGCTACCCTCTCAAACAAATGAAAATACTTTGTTAAATCAGATTCATTAAAAGGAGGGACAAGTTTAACATTTTTAGCCACATCAAAATCATCAGAGCTAGATGATCCAGTTCCACCTTGTTTCATGCGATACTCATGGTCTGCCTGAATCCTAGCAAGTTCAATTTGTGCCTGAGCCTGTACCTGTGCCTCTTGAATACGAGCATTTGCCTCCTTAACATCAGCCTCCTTAGCACGTGCTTGAAATTCAGCTTCCTTCACACGAGCCTCCTGCAGGGCTAGCTGTAACTTAGCTAATTCAATCTGCGTTTGCTCATTTGGAGGAGTTACATTAAACAAGCTTTCATTAATCATGTCAACAATTTGATCTTTAGAATGATGAGAGCGAACAGCAGTTCCCAATTGTTGAGCAACGAGCTTAAGTTCATTCTTTGTTCTGTTTTCTATATCACACACTGTTTGCACATTTGACAAAAAATCTTTGGCTTCATCAAGTGTAGTAATAGTAGACATAATTAATAAGTAACAGTCACAAAATATCAAGCAATATCCTTATGATAATATCCTGAATATCCTGATAAGAGGTCGCCAAATTTATGTTACGGAACAGAGAAAGATACTGTACACTTTAAGTGAGAATACTAAAAAAAATCACTACTGTCCCGTAAAGTTCCAGGTTCAAAACAAAAGAGTTAGGTAAAATTACAAGTTAAAGTTTAATGCTCAAACTAACAACAAAACATTCAGGACTCATAAGGATAATGTAATGGCAAATAAACAGGTTAAATATATGGTTAACTGCAATAGCCTCTATTAACACGAAATTAGCAAGAGTAAATTTATCTAAGTCAGCCCTGATAAAATGAGATACCAGATAATACTCAGTGAATGCCAGATAAATTATTACAGATACAAACTATTATAAAAAATGACTGACATAAAACCCAACACCAATCAAAAACCTCACTAGGCCTAAGAATTAACCTTATGCTACACAGTACAAGAAAAAATGCAATAACACTTATACTCAAATTACACACAGCTGCTAGATGTTTGGAGATTTCTTGAGCACTCACAATAATAATATCTGTACAGGGGAGGACAGAGATGTGAACAAAATGAGGAGCAGATCTAAGTGGCAATGATGCAGAGACTGAGCTCATTATATAGGGGCCAGGAGAGCTTGATACAACTTGTAAGAAGGACGCGCAAATGAAGCCATGGGGACAAAGAGCTGAAAATCCCGCTCTGAATAACAGAGAGAACGACTTACTCTACTATAACGGTAGAAGGGGAGGACTGAGGCAGAACACGCTCGTGATCAAACATGCAGCAACTGTGCGTTAAAATTACACAAAGGATGATGAAATCATAGGCTATGTAACAATATATATATATATATATATATATATATATATATATATATATATATATATATATATATATATACATATATATATATATAATCTACCAGGTCTATTAAAAAAATATCTCGACCTTAAGCTCTAAAAGATAAATAGCTAGCCGGTAGAACTAGGAAACAAATCTCCCTCAAAGTAGGCCCCATCTGACATGACACACGCGGCCCAGCGTTCTTTCCACTGTCTGAAACATTTTTCAACGTCCGTTTTCGGTACCTCCTGCAGGTGCGGGATCCAGAGTTTCTAAAGACTATAATCACTTGAGATGAGACTTGGGTGTACGGGTACGACCCAGAACCCAAAACACAGTCGTCCTACTGGAAGTATGCAGAGTCGCCTCGGGCAAAAAAAAGCATGACAGTCTGCAGCAAAGTGAAATGCACTCGCATGTTGACAGTTTTCTTCGACAAACGTGGTGTTGAACATCACAGATATGCACCAGAAGGTCTGATTGTCAACAGACATTACTACCTCGACATTATTCATCATCTTCGTGACGCAGTTCGAAGGAAGAGACCAGACCTTCGGAAGGCGGCAAGTTGTAAGCTGCACCATGACAACGCCCCCGTCCATTCTTCTCAATTGATTCAACAATTTTTGGCCAATCACATCATCTCGCAGGTCCAGCAGACTCCCTGCTCACCAGACATGGCTCCGTGGAATTTTTAGTTATTCCCCAAGCTCAAAATTCCGCTGAATGGTTCCCGATTTGAAACGAGAGAAGAGATCATAACGAATGCGACAATGCACCCGCGGGAGATACCGAAAACCGAATTGAAAAATGTTTTAGACAGTGGAAGGAACGCTGGGCTACGTGTGTCAAGTCAGAAGTGGCCAACTTTGAGGAGGCTTTGTGTCTCACCTCAGCAGGTTAGCTATTTATTTTTTCATAGCCTAAGGTCAGATACTTTCTAATCAGACCTCCTATATATATATATATATATATATATATATATATATATATATATATATATATATATATATATATATATATATATATATATATATATATATGACTGCATAGCCCTTGATATATTGGTGCCCAGCTGAACACCAGTCTCAGTTGAACCATTCTATGGTTGTGATGGTAACTGTCGTTGGCATGACCACCTAACCGTTACGTTGGCCGAGTGATCAACATTGTAACTAATGACCCGACAGCGGCAGGATCCGATTTCTGGTACGGGCAGCTGGTGTCATTCAGATCAAATGTCCTTCCTGTTTTTATGTGATGGTAGGTAAAATGAGCACCTAGGATAACACCTAGAGAAGGTAACCGTCGTAACCTGGACGATGCAGTGGATCTGAATCTAAATAAAATGGGTGAATAACCCACCTCTGGCTCAAATGCCTTCCCCATTTATACGTACCTAACATAAGGAAGGGTTACGCCTAGCAATCACTCTCTGTCTGAGGAGAATGCTTGGCTCTACATTAACCATATACGGACTGACATGGGTACAGAGTGAGGTACACACCAGTTTTTTTACCCTTTCCTTTCCGTCTAATATCGGTGGCAAGACTTGTGAGTAGTGCCTCTCCGTGTGTTTTGTTCAAGGCAAACTCACAGGAGCCCAAAGCCTTTTGAGCAGTGATTTATTTTGTGAGCTTTGTTGACTCATTTTCACTTTTCTGCTTGGTGTACTCGGAAACTCTTGTGTATAATAGCAATTGTGCGTCTGTCTGTTTACTTATTCACTCCCTCGTGTAATGAAGGCGGAAGAATGAAAAAGTTACAAAAGTCCTTGTAAAGATGAGGCAAGAAGGACTCTCGCTGAGAAGGTATTCACACGAGAGCAGGGACCTCTTGAACTGCGTATTTAGTAAAGGAGGAGGGTGGGGTGGAGGGGCATAGGATAGAGAAAGAAGGAAGGAGTAGGGGGAAAGCGGGATTGGGGGAAAGGTATGGAGAGACGGGTTGAGACAGTGGGAGAGGGAAAAGGTGGGCAGATGGGAGAGGAGATGGGAAGGAAGCTGTACTGAGAGAGAGAGAGAGAGAGAGAGAGAGAGAGAGAGAGGGAGAGAGAGAAAGAGAAAGGATATGGGAAAAAGAGTTGATAGACATATGTAGGAGTTTCAGGAGATTCAAGACAGACATTATGGCGCACGCCTTATTTCAGTTTGTCTTTGCTGCTGCCAGACGATTTTATTCAGCTTGGGGCAGACCTCATGTGTGTTGGTATTAATGTAGCTGTTTGACCACTCCGTTTCTAAGTCTCTTCCAATCTGAATAAAGTAGTTGTGTGGTACGCAGAATAAAAATGTCATCGGACTGATAAGGTTTCGCCAGAGAAAAGGTGGGTATAGATAAAAAGGATGAAAGAGGAATGTAACAAGGAGAACTGATGAAGTGAGCTGTGGGATATAATAAGGTGTATGTGTGTATGTGTATGTGTGTGTGTGTGTGTGTGTGTGTGTGTGTGTGTGTGTGTGTGTGTGTGTGTTTCAGTCATAAAGCTTATATGGTAACAAGACGCTGTACATTCTAGCCTCTTCATTCCGATGAGGTATTGTCTTATTTATTTTCTTCAGCCATATAATGATTTTCTGTAATCTAGGACGGTAGTAGGGAAGCTGATAAGGAAGCTTATATCTAACTCCTTTCAGAGTGACGAGTTTTTCCAGAAGTAAATAAAATTGTCTGGTGGCAGCCATGACGGAATATGAAATACTCCATGGGAATGAAATGGTTAACAGGATCTGTTGCAAGTGGGGAGTGCAATATCTCGTTTTATTGTTTGAGGCAGGCTTACAATTTGTGTTCAGGTTAACACCAGATGATTTCATGCAAGTGAACGACATCTCTGTCAGTGGAAGAATCAACAGTTAGAAGGAAAGAAGTGAAGTAACTAACTATTGATAAAATGGGTGCGTCTAAGCCAGGTGGTAGGGAGAGGGTTTAAGAAGGTTCGTATAATGACTCCACCAAAGCTTGTTAGTAGGTATGTCCGTGGGTCCATAAGGAGATAAGTTATTATTATTATTTTTTTAACTGTTACCCTTTCATCCTTGACTACAGCATAATTGATCACATCGCTGGTCAGACTCCTTCTCGAGGCTGGTATATAATGAGCGTGATGGGGTTCTCTCAGCGGTTCACTTGTCTCACCTGATCTTTCCTCTTTGTGATCACAGAACCATCCTCACCCTTGCCTCAGGCTGGCTTAGTATAACCTCGACTTTTACAACTTTGCCTTTTTATTATGAAATTGTCATTAAATGCAGAGCATAGAAATACATGGACATCAAAAAGACGATACATGAGTAGGACCTTGGCACATACTGAGCATCTCCTGTATAAGAGTTACGAGAATATGAAAACTATATTAAAGAAGAAGCTAGATCTTAAAGTTACAGAAATTGCCATGCATTATTTCCCTACATTTAAGACGAATCAAGTGCCGGAGTGATTAGTGATTAATCAGGAAATGGAAAACGTGAACTGTTTCAGATAGCTAGGAAAGTTTGATGAGCAAGGCTGGGTGTTTGAGGAAGAAGTGCAAGAAAAGGAAAGAAGGTTGCATGTCCAGTGCCGGCGGTGACAATGAATAGGGATGTGTATAGTGGTAGTTGTACTAGTAGTAGTAGTAGTAGTAGTAGCAGTAGATCATCCCCGGTCTGTCTGGCCAAGCAAGGCCACCAATCGCAGGCAAGTAATCGTCCTTGCAGGGCTGCCTGCCCAACGAATCGATTTTCGTTTTCGGTGGACAGCGCCTCGCCATACCGAGAAGCAGGGAAGAGTGTGGAGTTTTGGCTCTTGGATGACTGCCGTATTTGCGTCTCTCCTCCCAGTCAACATGAGCAACACATGAGGCTCCACATCACCCCTTTATTTAGCTATGTGTTTACCACCCAGCGTTATAAGTGGTTTCCTGGGTTACACGAAGCCATTAGGTTTGTCACTCTAAGAGTCACTCAAGGAGAAGTAGGCAGTACTACATAGTGAGTGGATGGATGGATGTAAAGAAATTTTTGCATAACAGTATTGCAATCTTCACGATAAGTACAAATTTTAAGATGTCGGTTCACTCCAACGTTAGAAGACTTTATTTTGCAAATATTGGTAAAGATACAGGAGACCAAGACTAATTGAAAGTATTAAATGGACAGTGAACACATTTTGTTTCTATGAAATACTACCTTAGTCATGGTAGTGGCCTATTCTAATTGCTACTTGAATAATAGGATAGCATATGGAAATGGAGTTTCAGAAAAGTCCTACCATTATCAACAATGTCTCTCGGCAGAAAGGCAGACGAAAGGAAGGGAGAAAAGGGAGGGAGCGAAAAGGCAGACGCGAGGGTACAAAAAGCAGAGTGAGGACAAGGAGCGGTAATGGTGATGGAGTGGTGGCAGGAGGTGCTGAGGTGTGAGGGAGAGGGAAGGGGAGTGAGGGAGAATTAGGAGAGAGAGAAGAGGGAGGAGAGAATATGATGATAATAATAATAATAATGAGAGAGAGAGAGAGAGGAGACGTATTCATAAAATATCCTAAGCAAAAACTATGTTTAAGGTTGCTTGCTTATAATTTTGTCTTTAATCAGTCAGCTACGAAACACTTCACAATCAAACTGGAATGACCGCCACATTGAAAAACACGACAACACGGCAAAACAATATGGTTTCTGATAAAAAAAAAAAAAAAAATTACATAAGGGACTTGTTTATCGGAGAAATTGGTTCGGATCTGTTTTTAATAAGTGTCCAAAATAAGACCGTGAAAGGGGCAAAAGGGTTGAGCACGGAGGGCATGAAATGAGTGAGATGGAGGGAAGGCGAGCGGAGAATGAGGGACATGGAGAGAGAAAATGAAGAGTGAGGGAGATGGAGGAAGGGAACGATAAGGGTTAGGAAATTGGAGGGAGGGAAGGAGAAGGATGAGAAATGAACGGAAAAAAGATAGGTGAGGGTGATATAGGTAGAGAAGGAGAACGGTAATAGTGATGGAGTGAGGGAAAAAGGTTGAGGGTGATTGAGGGAGAGAAGGTGAAGGGTGAGGGTGATTGAGAGAGGACAAAAGGGTTAGGGTGATCAATGGAAGGAAGGAGAAGGCTAAGAGGTGAACGGAGGAATAGAGAAGGTGAGGGATATGTGTGGGGAGGGAGGGAAGGAGAATGATGAGGGTGATACAAGGTGGGAAAGAGAAGGGTTAGAGTGATGGAGGAGAGGAAGGAGATATGGTTACGGTGATTGAGGGAGGGAATGAGGATCATGAGGGTGATCGAGGGACGGAAGAAGGGTGAGATTTGAACGGAGGAATAGAGGTGAAGGTGATGTAGAAGTGGGGAGGAGAATGCTGAGGGTGATCCAAGGAGAGAAAGGGAAGGGTAAGGGGTAAGGGTGATGGAGGGAGAGATGGAGAAACCTGAGGGAAACGGAGGGGACAGAGAAAGGGAAGAAGGGCGAGGATGATGGAAAGGAAAAGTAGAAAAGAAATGGAGAGACATGAAAAAGAATGAGGTAAGGAAAAGAAAGAAGAGGTGATAGGGGAGAAGAGCTGGGGGGAAGAGGTGATGGGGGAGAAGAGCGGAGGGAGGGAAGAGTTATGTGGGGGAGAAGAGTGGGGGGAGGGAAGAGGTGATAAGGGAGAAGAGTGGGAGGGGGGGAAGAGAATGTAAGGAAGAATGGTCAAACTACCACCAGGAAGTATACAGACCTGCTCCAGGACTAGATAAATGTACCAGGACTAAGAAATGTCTCATTTATCTTCTGTTTTTTCGTTAATGGAAGAACAACTGAAAATTGGGGTGGCCGAAATATTGTAATGTCACGCATGAATGAACTTCAAATTTTTTCCATACAAATGTTTAGAAAACAATTTTATCACCACAAAATTTGACAGGTGTGTAGTAGGGATGAAAATCTTCTACTATTATTGTTTCCTTTTTGTCTTTCTGTTTGTCGGTTAGCACGATAATTTTGCATCCTCTCAAGATATCCTATAATTTTACAGGTGTGTAGTAGGGATGAATATTTCTTACGATTTTGAAATTGGTGAAAGTAGGTGAAGGTCAAGGTCATATTCCGAGTCGCGCTAGATATCATCGCTCGCGGCTGGTGTGATTCCCCCCCCCCCCCCGGGGGCCTCTAGTTATTTGGTAAAAGACAAAAACCGCTGGGCAAACTGCCACCAAAAAGTACACAGACCTGGTCTAGGACCAGACAAAATTTCTTGAAGTCCAAGAAGTGCCTCATTAAAGTTTTGTTTTTTCCTTTATGAAACAGCAATTGAAAATTGTTGAATATTGCGGTGTCCCAAATACCGTAATTTCACACTTGAATGACCTTCAGTTTTTTTCTATACACATATTTAGAAAATAATGTTATCACGATATGTACTTCCATGTTCATGTATCTGTGATAGTTCTGGAGTAAATTGGGGTTGAAATGCATGATTTTTTGACATTTTTTTGACCTGTGACTTTTAAAACTGGTCAAGGTCACTGAGACTGGGTCAGTGTAATAAGTTCAGGGTGTTTTACATTTTCAATAAGTATGATGAAAATCAGAGAGAGTGGAGATCAGTAGTAATAAACTCATACAAAAAGCTACATGCGCAAAACTTGGCTCTGAGTAGAACAGATGATATTAAATGGTCAGGAGTTCTCCTTTCTGATTATTCTTCACAGATTTATCCGCAGATCAGGTGATGATAGGATGAACTGTGCATGGTTACAAAGGCAGTGGCCTTCTAGTAATTACCACTCCATGGGGAACCATCGATACCTTACACACTGCAAACTACCCATATCTATTCTGAACTTTTGAATACCATGACTTTTTTTTTTATATTCTTGTTATCACCGAATGATTTTAATCAGGTTATGACGCAATGGTCGAACAAGATGAGTTACATATAGCCTACATTAACACTCTCAGACTCCCATGATTTACTCTTAGCTTTATATAATTATGTGATATAGCCTACATTAACACTCTCAGACTCCTATGATCCACTCTCAGCTTTATATAGTTATCTGATATAGCCTACATTAGCGCTCTCAGACTCCCATGATTCACTCTCAGGTGAATATAATTATCTGATGATGAGAAATGATACTTGTATTAATCCTCAAAGGGGGATAATCCATTAATGATGAGGTGGGGGATAATGCACAAGTGTAGAACAGAATAAATAGTACACTTCTGTACATTTCTACTCTTTGTACCGTACGCTTCTTTTCCACCGATTTATTTCCACCATTGGTACATCAACCTTCACACCAATAACTAAACTTTATACTCGCTAAAAACGGGTGACATTATTCAGCTGACAGATAAAAGATGGGCAAAATATCCAATAGAATACCAATGGACAGCGATGGAAGAGGCACTAGAGAGTGTTGGGAGCCTGTTCGTGTCTTGGCATACTGGGAGGGAAGATGCTGCAGTTGTGATGTAAATGGTAGGTGGAGATCTGTATAAAAATCCAGCCCTATATCACCCATTTCGGAAAGTAGTGGTGCGAGGCTGGGCTGCTGTAATCCAGGACAGTTAAGGTACATGATAAACAAGCTGCAAAGATAACATGGAGTAGAATATGAGGGCGACTGGCCTACAGTGGCGGAGAAGGTAGGGGACTGGTGGTGAGATATGACAGAGAGAATGGAAGAGTATATGAGGATGAAAATGGAGTAGGATATGAGGGAAGGTGGCTTGGAGTGGCGGGGAAGGGAGAGGGGAAGTGGTGATAGGATATACTAGAGAGAAAGGAGGAGTATATGAAGAAGGGTGGCTGAGATGAATGGAGGAGTATATGAGGGAGAACAGTTTGGAGTGGTGAATAGGAGAGGAAGTACTGATGAACTATGGTAGAATGGAGGAATATATGAGGGAAGCTGGCTAGGAGTAGTGAGTAACTATGGAAGAATGAATGAATGAAAAAAAAAAAAAAGCTCGAGGTGGTGATGAGTTATTATAGGGCGAATAGAGGAGTATACTGTATGAGAGAACAATTTATCCCCTTCAGTTAGACTTTTTTTTTTGGGGGGGGGGGAATTATACTTACTGTTACGAATGACTTCATTCAGGGTTGGAGAGACATAAGTAGTGGATGGATAAAAAAGGTGTTATGTAACCCCTTTAGCTTGAAAAGTCTCCTCAAAGGTGAGTAAATCCTCTATACATAGTAAGGAATTTAAAAAAAAAATCATTGGATTACAGGGTTTTAAGTGTTACTGAGATATGACAGGGCGAATGAAGGAGTATATTAGGGACGACAGGTGTGAGTTGTGAGGGGAAATGGCGACAGTGAAGCTTGCAAACAGTTTTATCAAGGCCACCCGGGATTAACCCTGGCATTAGGAGTCTGGCAATACTGAACCATAATAGTAAAATGAAAAGACAGTAAAACTCGTTATTATCTCAGTAAAAACTGTCGTTTTCTGGGCCACCGTACATAAATTTCGTCCCAAATATATTTTAGTGTCTGAATTTATCATCATCATCATCATCATCATCATCATCATCCATTTACGTAAAAATCTTGCCATTTCAGTAAAAACTCTCACTTGCCCCTTACGGAACCAGCAAATATTTTTGGAAGAACTGTGTCAGGTTGATCAGTATTCTCTGTGTACTGTATTATCAGGCTCACCAACACCTCTTCCCAACCATAATATTTCTGCATATGCATAATGTCAACGAGGTAAAGTAGCCCGGCTTGAAGGTCTGAACGTGGGATTCAGGGCTGCTCGCAAAGTACTTCGCTTTAAGAACCTAATCTTTGTTTATTCAGTAGTGGTGTGATTGCCTTGGTCTCTATTAACTACATGCAAAGTTTCAGTTTGATTGATCGCCTCTAAGTATATCTTAGAAAAAAAAATGATGCTAGTCATGAAGCAGTAACATGGAACGGATGTAGAGTCGTTGTATTGTCTGCTTCTGCCATTGAGCTAAGTGTAATGAGCAGCAAAGGGACAAAAACCTGAACCAGGTTAACATGAAGCGACTACAGTTGACTCAAGTGAAAACTATGTACATATGCAAAAAAGATATAAACAATTGTCAAAGTTTAAGGTGCATTATGCATACCCTTTCACTTAGATTGCCGATTTCGATTTTCATCAGATCACTGTATCTTTCCTGGATTTGGGAGAGCCACTAATAGTGCAAGGAATATATCCAACTCCTCCAGTTGAATATTTTGCTAAACGGAGTATAGTGGTGTGGAGATAGCTCTTGAAGGGTTACTAAGTCCATGAGCAAGAGACGTCAAGACGTCTCCTAAGTCTACAGGAACACCTTTAAGTTGGTCTGACTTTCATAGCACCATTAACTTTCAGATGGATGATTTTCAACTTTCCTGTACCTTCTTAATAAACACAATTTCAGCATGTGGGTACAATTAACGTCCTCTAGCCTACCATTTCCATGTCGTCCTTTTCCTGCCGGGGTCATGTAGGTTTACGGTGGCATCACCTCCTGAACCCCTGTCAGCTATTAGTAGTTTTGTGGCAGCAGTAACCTATCTATAAAGCATTTATGAACCTCTAATTAATTCTCACGTATTTGCGGTGGCAGTGCACTCTCTCTCTCTCTCTCTCTCTCTCTCTCAACATCCATGTGTCATTAACCAAGCAGCCAGCCGTCACCCCTGTCACATCTAACCAATTGCATGATATACGAACCCTGTCATCTTTTCATAGCTTTCTCTCTCAGAGTTATGCCCTCGTAAGTTGACTGCGCCGCCATGGAGTTAGAAATTATGCCAGGCGTGAAGCTGTATATCAGAGGTGTGTGCCGCTGCCAGGCCGAAAATACCAAGGGTGGGTCTGGGATGAGTCAGTGTGTAACATGTCATATTAGAATCTGTCCAAAATATCTTGTGCTCCGTTGGTTAGATCACAGTACTGACGTCTTGTTCTTTGTGATATATCAGTATCGAGAAACACTACATAACCCAACAAGGAGCCAACCATAAACAGAAATGAAATGGTAATGATGAGATATTAGGAACTCTCAGTCATCTACTTTCTCTCACCTCTTTTCGACACGCAGGAAATCACTGGGTAATATAATTTTTATAAACTGCAGGTGTGGATTATCCCTTACTGAAATATTCGAAGCTGAACTGTATTTTGTTCACCTTAACTTGGCTGATATTTTCTTGCTTTTACTGCTTATTTCAAGGACTCCGATAACAGAGAAAAGGCAGTGCTACGGCTATAAATTCTTAGCATTCCACCTCCTTGTGAATGACATCATATTTTAGTATTAATGCATTGTTGAAATTCAGCGTCCAAGGTGGACAAGTGTCAGTTTTAGGCCAAGTTAAAGTTAAAAGAATGCACGACTTAGAGAACCATAAATTCCACAAAAGCTGGTTTATTGATAGTTACGGAAGCTCCATGGCACCTTTTCATTACCTATTTATTCCTTCATCTGGTTTGTTGTTATATTCTAGTGTGTTGTTTATGATATTCAGCGGCGTGGCTAGGGTCCATTTTGTGGAGGGTCAGATGGGGTGTAGGCACTTGCGTTTCTGATGGAGCCCGGCACACATACATGATATTCAACTAGAGTCATGTTTAGAATGAAAGCTTTATACCATCTCTTCTATTGATGAACAACTAAAGAAGTGAAAGAAACAAGTGTAATTGTTTAAATACAAACTAAATTATTCCTGTCACATTTAGCAATAACTGCCACAAATTAAGCGAGTATTAAATTAAAATACAATACGCACGTATGTATGCATGTATGTATGTATGCAAATAAGTACTTTGTAAATACATCTTTACTACACTTTCACATGTGGCAAATGAAAATGATTAACAACCTTGTGGGTGCTAACATAATCATAATACACTAGTTATAAATCTAGGTCTTCATATACTGTTTCCGGTACCACTGAACCTTACAAACAGCAGCTGTTAAACATATCTCAAAATAGCTGTTTATTACCGGTATTATGTTTCCGTACAAACACAGAAACAAAATGTTCCATATCAGTTTCTTTTGCTCTGTTGGGATGAATCCCAATAACTTCAAGTGACTAGAATCTGTTGTCTTACATGGTGCTTCGCAGGTAGCTTTTGATGAGTAGCATTGAGGAGATACTTCTCTCACATGATGCTGAAGTTAGTGGCAGTACCAACGCAGTGATAATGAGCTTAACAGAGATCTGGGAATACCTCCATATATGGACTAACGAGAGCTGAAGGTTCAACTAGGTTGTTAACAATAAGTCCCTCATTATTTTTCTTTTCCACAAGTCTTCTTGCTTGTCACAACTCTACATCTAGGTATTCAATGTCCACACTGTTCAGCCATAGGTTTCAACGTGCCAAAATCAAGAAACTTTGAGCTACGTGGATCTAGTGCAGACATTGATTTGAGTAACTTAACTTCTTGTCAACATCACTGAACCTTGAGTGCAGTTCTACAAGTAATCTGTCCAATACTTCGTAGGACAGGTCTATACAATACTTCAAGTGAATCATGGCTGTCTTCTATGTTTTGTTGGCCAGTTGACACCAGAACCACTCTGTCTTGCAGATGTCTAGAGGATCTAGTCCTCATCTGGGCTGGATCATCAACAAGTACATCAAATTGATTTTGAACACCTCCAGCTTCCACCCACAGTTCATGGCAGCATTCCTCATTCCTGTGAGAAGCCAAGTCTTCTTCAACTCCATGAACCATGTCTACTGTAGCTGACAGCTGAAGTGACGGAGACTGCAGCATGTCAGATAAAAAATTCGTTTTCTGCAAAATGCTGGTGAACATGACAGTTGAGATAACTATACTATGATCAATATTCTTGAGTAAGCTGGTGACATCAAGGGCACGTTTTTCTGTGTGTCTCAGCTATTTCTTTTAGAGTTGCCTTGACTGCAGAAAATGTATCTAGAAGGACTTTACGAGATAAGTAGGCTACTGGCCTGGCCATCTTGTGTCACTTAGTGTCTTCAGCTTTTTTTTTTTTTTATTATTATTAACAGTAGCCTACAGAGGAAGGAAAAACAGATGAATAAAAAAATATAATCTAAACACCAGATTACTGGCGTCCTTCATTCATAAAAAAAAAAAAAAAAAAAAAAAATCTGTAGCAGCTGGACTTGAACAGCTGTTGGCTGGGGGTAAACAACTCCTGGGAAAGTTCCAGAGAGATGCAGTTCGGGGAATAAAAGAATTCTATTAGGCAGAAGTTCTGCAGTAGGCTGTGTGACATTCCAATCATGAGCGCTACCAGATGCCCGTGTAGCACGATGGAAGGCATAGAGAGGTGGCACAATGGACACAACTTCGTCTGAGCATTTGCCAAAAAAAGTTTCTGTATACTAATGCAAGAAAGGCAACATTCCATCTTACTTGAAGGGGTGATAGTTTATTTGTAACTGCAGGGTTATTAATAATTCCAACAGCTTTGTTCTTAATTTTGTCTGGTTGTTCAATTGCAACCTCTTCACATGCATTCCGCAAGGGTGAGCAATATTCTAGCCGGGAGTTCACATGACTTATAAATTATGTTACGGACTCTGTATGATAATCCAAGTTTCTTTGACGCAGTTTTATCATGTGATCTGACATGAGAGGTCCAGCTGAGGGCATTGTTAAGTGTGACACCGAGAATTTCAATACTTTTGGAGATGGGAATATTAGTAGCACTGAAGGTAATATACGAATCTGGGAATATCTGTCTATTAGTAAATTATACATATTTGGTTTTACTAGCATTAAATAAGACAAATTTATTTTGTCCCCATTCAGTGGTCAGAGATAAGTCTAGATTTATGGAGATGGCTGCATGAGTTGAGAGTTAGAGATATTAAACTTTGTAAATGCGTTTTTGAGTGTGAATGATCTATGAAGTGTTGAGTCATCTGCAAATAAATAGATGGGAATGTAGATGATAGATAAGGGATCATTAACACGATCTAGGAATAGGGTTGGCACCTGAAATAATCCTTGTGGCACGCCGGCGTTGTCTGAGTGGAAATTGGAATATACATCACTACTTTTATTTTTCTGTACAACATATGAGGAAAGCAGAGGAACAATGATGTTAGTCCATAGCAAAAGGAGTTTAGATAACAGGGAACGGTGCCACACTGTCGAAAGCTTTTGAAATATCAAGGGCTACTGCATAAGTTTCTCCATGTTGGTCAATTGATTAATGGATCATACGTATCAGGAGATTGAGTGTATCAATCTTGGATCTTTCGTGGCGAAAACCATATTGTCTTTCATTATTTGAGTTGTTGGATTCAAGGTGTTGAACTATGTGCTTATTAACTACAATTTCAAATATTATACCAAGAGAAGACGTGATAGCTATTGGTCTGCAATCAGAGGGGTCAGAGGAATTTCCATTCTTTGCAATTGGGTGGATATTGGCTTCTTTCCATGAAATAGGGAATGAAGAGGCACTTATGCATAGTCTGAATAATTTAGCTAGAACAGAGGCATGTTCTGGGGAGCACTTTCTCAAAACAGTTGAGGGCATTCCATCTGGGCCGGAGCTTTGTTGGCTGGTAAATTGTCTAGGATGGATTTTACGTATCTAGTCTGTATTTTAAGTGGAACACTTTCGGAAAAGTCAAGTTCTGGTACTTGGACGTTCTGGTTGACTTCCTCTAAGGTAGAATTTTTGGCAAATGTACTGGCAAGGATATTCGCTTTGCTACACGGGTCATTTGTTACTGTCTGAAGATTTTAGTGGGGGAATGGGTGACGACTTGTTAAAGTTATTACTGAATGAAGTGAGAGTTGACCAGACTATTCTATTGCCATTTGGATTGTTACGTAGTTTTGATGCTGGGTTTTGAAGAAAGTTTTATTTAGCAAGATTTATTACTGCTTTTGCATGGTTTCTAAATATTTTAAATTGATACATTTCTTGTAAGTGTGTGTGTGTGTGTGTGTGTGTGTAACAAACTACTCATGCGACACATGTGACGACATGAAAACACACACTCTCAAGAAATCTACAGAATTTATCAGCTAGTTTGACAGACTTAACACGATCGACTATAACGAGAGTCAGTCTTCGGCTGCAGCAGTGAGTGTACTCGGCTCTTGGAGCATCGCCATTGAATAATACCTGAACGCCTTTATTCACACCACTCATTACAAGGGCTCCATCATTAGTTTTGTCCTACGCAATGTTTTGGATCAAAGTTGCAAGGTTTATGTATCTGATTCATTTTTTCCTTCAGATACTTAGCATTCAGTTCATACAAGTGGGCAAAATCCAAAAACTCTTTGTGGATATTATTTTGGAAAAGATACCTAACAACGAGTGACAGCTGTTCTTTCCCACTGATGTCCTTGCCTTCATCCATGACTCAGTATTCTGTGCTGACATGCAGTTCTTTACATATCTCATCTCTTATAATGCAAGCAAGCATCTCTATAATTTCATTCTGGATCTGTGAGCTTGTTTACTTTATATTACGTATTCCTGTCAGCCTGTTTTACAGTACTGCCATATTCACTGACTAGCTCCAATATTTCAGGAAAATTGCCTCTGTTGCTGTTTCCACTGTCTTCCCTGTGACCTGTGCAATTTTCTGTTTTGCTGTTATGCATAGTACTTTTCCAACTTGTTTCATTTAATGTCTGTTTTATTTTATCCGTTTTTCATGAGCCGAAACTAATGCAATGTTGATGCTCTTTCCTGATTAGCTGGGACTGAAAGTCTTTCCATGCACAAAATGTGGCCTTGTGGTAATCACCTCTCACGTTGTGCAAATCCAGAGTCTTTCTCTATTGCTTTTTTCTCTTGTCTGTAACCTGACACTATGAAGGTTATTTTCCGCCGGGAACAGGGAACAACCTACAACTGAAGCAGAAAGCTCCATCCTGACTAAGTGAATACTCAAGCCATGGCCAATGGGTACAGTTCAAATCATTTGGTCGAGAATGACCGTCTCTTTTTGCCAATTGTGTGCTGGAAAACGTTGACAGTTTTGGTTGTCTGGGCTCATCACTTCCTCCAGCACTGATGTTAGAGGGTCCTGAAGGCTTATGAATTAGCTTACATGTTTCTCTTTGTTTTCCTGGTGTTTCACATTTTGCTGCAACACTGTCTTCATCAACTATGTTGTCATCATCTTCAGAAACCGATTTACCGTTGTTATCTAGTCATAGACTTACAGCAGAACTAAGCACCAGCTGATGCAGAAGCTGACATGTCATATCAACTAAAAAAAATTCACGAGGAAGTCGCTAAAATGCCTCTAATAGCTGATATTCCAGCTGACGCAACAGCTGACATCTTTAATCAACTCAAAATTAAAAGCTGAGTTACCTGTATTAATAAGAAAATCTCTCAGAGCTCTTCAAGGGTAGGTATTCGAACTTTCCCTGAAGGGGAAAAAATCCCCCTTGTGTATCATATACAGACCTATTGGCTTCGCCGCAGTTAAAGAAAAAAAAAACAACGACAGAGAAAGCGGTGGTAGAAGGATCGCAGTCAACGCTAAGAAATAATGAATTAGGAACAAAAGCGGAAGGGGAATGAGAATATAAAGACTTTGTAAATGTGGTGTGTGTATGTGAGAGAGAGAGAGAGAGAGAGAGAGAAGATGGAACGAGATATATAAGAGAGAAGGAAATAGGAGTATAAAAGAGAGGAGATAGGGAAAGAGATGAGTAAACAGCTCACCATTCTATTCTAGTGCTATTTTTATAATGCAAGGAAGAAGAAACCAAGGGCCAGGAGCCCGCAAAAACCGTTCCTTCCAAGAATTAAACTAAAACAATACAACAGATCCGTTCATGTCGAGATGCCTGGACACACTGTGTTTGAAAGACTGGAGATCATAGGAAGTAGGAAATACAGACAGAGGGAGACAGTTCCAGAGCTGACCTGTTGCAAAAATGAAGGACTGGGAATGACGGTTAACACTTGCATTACAGAGCTGGACAGAAAAGGGTGAGAGTTTGTTGCTAGATGGGTGCTACGCGCCCGTCGTAGTGGTGGTAGGGGTGCAAGCAGATAGTGAAGAGGCGCAGTGACCGATGAAGTAGCGATAGAAAAGAGATATAGATGCAGCAGTGCGGCGAAGAGACAGGTTGAAGGGAGCCAGTAAGACGAGGAGAGTTAATAGGACGAAAAGCCTTTTACTCCAACTTGTTGAGAAACGCTTTATGTGGGGAGCCTCCCCAGACATGAGAGGTGTACTATACGCAGGTGCGAATAAAACCCATGTATTAAGGCAACAACTGTGAAGGGTAAAGAGGGTACAGAGTCGGCTTAGCACACCCAAAATCTTGGAAGCAGATTTTACAAGAGATGTAATATGATCTTTTCCACGTAAATCCCAAGAGAATGAAACCCCAAGAATGTTTAAAGATGATGCAGGATTAAACTGGATATTATTAAACATTAGTGGATACTCCCTTGGAAGATTTTGTCGGGTTGATAGGTGTAAGACCTGAGTTTTTGACGCATTAAAAACAACAACATTACTTTTAACCCAGTCAGAGATACGAGCCAAGTCAGACATTAGCTGTGCCATAGCCCGATCCCTTGTTTGTTGAAGTTGCTGAGATGGAAGCTGAGAGAAGTGAATGGAAAGGTAAAGGGTGGAATCGTCAGCGTATGAGTGTTAGATGTACAGCTTAGAAGGTCATTGATGAATAAAAGGAAGAGAGTTAGTGATAGGACAGAGCCCTGAGCAACATCACTGTTAACAGATCTAGGAGAAGAATGGTGGCCGTCGACAACAGCAGCTATAGAACGACCAGAAAGGAAGCTATAAATGAAGGCACAGATAGAAGGATAGAAACCATAAGAGGGCAGTTTGGAAATTAAAGATTTATGCCACGCTCGATCAAAAGCCTTTGAGACATCAAGTGCAATGGTAAAGCTTTCGCTAAAGTCCCGAAACGAGGATGACCAGGAGTTTGAAAGGTAGGTGAGAAGATCGCAAGTGAAGCTTCCCTGAAGGAAACCCATACTGACTATCAGAAAGAAGGTTGTGGTAGGAAAGATGCTTTAAAAAAAAATTTTCTGAGAACAGACTCGAAAACTTATGAGATACAGGGTGTTAAAGCAATTGGGCAATAGATCGAGGGTTGGGAATGGTCACCCTTCTTTGGGACTGGCTGGAAGAGAGCAAACTCCCAGCAAGAAGGGAAGGTACAAGTTGACAGACAAAGGTGAAAGAGTTTACCTAGGCAGGGTGTAAGCACAGAAGCACAGTTCTTGAGAACAACAGGACGGTCCCCATCAGGCGCGTATGCCTTCTTAGAAATGAGGCCAGTGATGGCAGAAAATACATCAGTTGAAGAATTTTAATGTCAGCCGTGAGGAAGTCAGAGGGGGGAAGTAATGGAGGAACAACACCAGAATCGTCTAAAGTGGAACTGGAGGAGAAAGTCTGAGCAAAGATATCTCCTTTATCAGAAATAGCTACAGAATCATCAGAGTGGAAAAGAGGAGGGGAGGATGATGAGTGTTGGGCCGTACTATAAAAACTAAACGCCAGTATTGCCGAATGTGAGCGTCTGACGTTCCCGTGTTTCGTACCATAAAATTTCCTGCTCACGCCAGACGTTCGTTTGCTTGGTATGGCGTAAAATAGTAGTGGAATGTGACAGGAGGATAAACGCCACAGGAGACACCCCTTTCGTGTAACAAACTTAAATATTTACAAATATGATGGCTGGTTTTTCCATTAATAAACACTGAATGATTCGGGAATAAAATTTTCCTTGGCAGGCTGAAATATACGAGGTATCCAGAGCTGTTCAGAAAATTTTACAAGACTAAGCGTTTCTGTTGCGAATACAAGTAAATAAAACTTGCCATGTGGTGGGGTAGCAACGTGGTACACAGCTAATGGAATTATAACAATAAATTGAGCTCTGAAGTTAATTTCAGAGTACCTGTGGAATATCTCAATAGATTTTTGAAACGGCAGCAATATCAGAGTTTGTGTGTTATCCAGTTGTGTGCTGTAGTCTTCACATTTGAGGGGAAGCCAGTCATATAAGTTTCTGCCTCTAGCCGAATGTGACATTGGCACTGGAAAGTAATTATTATTATTATTTTTTTCTGATAATGGGGTGCTTCTTGAAGTATATCACATGGAATTCAAGTGTATACAGTAGTTGATTCACGCAGCAACTGCAGTGGTTAAAATAATGAAAGTCACAGTACTTAGCTGGGTACAGTACAACGTTTCCCCCTAAATTTGAGGCTAAATAAATATATAACTTATAAACAGACCATATATACTATATCATATTACATGGCAGAAATTACAGATATCAGAGTTTAGTCACTGTTGGTAAATGGTTAGTAAGGGGTGTATTTTTCACCAGATTTAGTGGTTCTTTACACTTCAGTTAAAGAATGGGTAAAAAAAAAAAAATCCATTAGTACTAACAAATAAATGCAATCACGTAAGTTCTTTATTAAAAAAGGTAATTCGTTTTTGCACCAAAATAATCAGTGGATTTAGTTAAGATAAAGTAAGGTAAAGTTACCAGATGAGTGAATTGGTTGGTTAAATGATGGCAAATATGTACCTATTTCAATCAAACACTCAGTTTTGAGAATAGGTCTTTTGGCTTTAATACAAAATTTGTTAATAATGCGGGTTATTTCAAATCCTGAGGTATCTTTATCCCAAGAGATTTTTTTTTACCTGCAAATAGCTGCAGGCCCAGGAAATGGCCTGTACCATGCATATGTAGTGCAAAAAATAAATTGCTGGGAGAAAAATGAAGGAATGTTTGTGCATCCCTTATGTGTTGGTGCTGCAGTGAATGTCACCATTCAACCAGCTTGTACAGAAGCAAAGCAGCCTCCATGCTAAAAAATAATTCTGTAATAAATATGTATTTACACCTTGCAGTACAAATTTAGAGACATATGATGTACTGCTACATGAGAAGAGGTACACACATCTGGATGTACTGCAGTGTAGTACCTGGCTGGATAGCTGGCAGGAAACATACCATGGAAGTCTATGGAGTATGCAGTAATACATTTACTTTGCCCGGATAAAATCCAATCTAGATATCTTTACTAATCATTTCCTGCAAATTATGGCAAAGGAGAGTAAATTACTGTAAAATAAATGCACAGTCTATACAGTATACCGTACCGTTACTGTAACTTGCTCATAAATGCATCCTTTTTATGCAATCTACCGTAATTTTTTACCAATTCTAGCACATAAATACATATTTCCTACATAAAAACAACAGGTTAGAATGGGTTTGCGAAGTGTCTGGTTTATTAAACAAATGAATCATTTAAAATTCTCGCGCTGTTAGTGCTCATGTAGCGCATTCTCGCCCAACCTAGCGACTGTTGTGGCATTCAAACTCCTGAGCTGAGTTTCGCCAAGACTGGCGGTCCAGATTTTCTATAGTAAGGATGACTGACGCTCAGGAGCGTCTGACGACTGAACGTCTCCGTTGGACCGCCTAAACTTTGGGTTTTTATAGTACGGCCCAAAGTTTTTAGAAAGGTTTTGGGCTAGGTGCCAGGAGGAGTAGGAAGAATTCGAAAGGAGAGTTCAGAGCATTTAGTACAGATGAAATTATTTTTAGCAGTGCAAAGAATAGACTTAGCACGATTCCGGGCTGAAACATAAAAAAAGATGAGATTCAGAGGTGGGATGGCTCCGATACCTTTTGTAAGTCTTCTTGTTGTGGACAGCATTAGAACAAGCATGATTAAACCAAGGTTTCTGCATTAGTCAAGGATATGAGAAAGGAATGTATGCTTCCATGCCCGAGAGAATAACCTCCGTAATGCGCATGGCACACTCAGATCGCTCTCGGTCATGGAAGCAATAATCATTCCAGGGAAAATCAAAGAATTATTGCCTGAGGGCCTCCCAATCAGCAGCTCCAAAGAGCCACAACCGACGTTTTTTTGAAGGGTCCACAGGCCATACTGGAGCGATAGGATAGGGCAGGTTAAGGTGATAAGGTTGTGGCCGAAGGAGCCCAACGGAGAGGAAAGATTAACAGTGTAAGCAGAAGGATCAGTTGTAAGGAAGAGGTCAAGTATGTTGGAACTCTCACCAAGGCGGTCAAAGATAGACCTCAGCACTGTATTCTAGTGTTAATCGACTGCTACAACACAGCATTCTATTCTGACGTTAATCTACTATTACAACTCAGCATTTTATTCTAGTGTTAATCTAGTACTGCAGCTCAGCAACTGTTCTAGTGTTATTCTACTGCTAGAACTCAGCATTCTATTCTACCATTAATCTTCTGCTACAATTTAGCTTTATATTCTAGTGTTAACCTACTGCTACAACTCAACATTCAGTGTGGAAAGATGGCAATTTTAGACCAAGTTAGTGTAAAAGTATCAGAGTAGATGAACGGCTAGCATGTCCCTTGGGAAGTACTACTATGAGAGTGAAGTGTGGCAATAAACTTGGTAATAACAGTCCTTTCACGTCATCTTGGCCCTGATTGTTTTTATCTATTCGAGCTTATTTCACATAGCCCAATGGTAGACAAAGACAATACAGTGATTATATAATATCGTTTCCATAGCACTTCTTCGTGACTAGCATCACATTCTAGCGTTCATCTATTTTTACGGTTCGACAGTCAAGATGAAGAGATCACAGTTTTGGGCCAAGTTAGAGTGAAACGAATATAGCCAACCAGTCATCACCCTAACGAAGGAAATATTCAGCCACAGACACAGTCACTGCATGATCTTTCTTCTGAGTTACTTTAGGCAAAGTGTAAGCTGAGACTATTCCCTATATCATTTTTTTCCCAAGAGTTTTCAACGACTGTTGGGATGTATTTAGCTGGTTTTAGCACTTGGTTTAGCTTCCAGTCGATACAAACGTCAGCTGTACCCTGCAAGGTGGTGAGGCGTCATTTTTTCATATAAAAATATGTAGATTTTTTTTTTTTTTTTTTTTTTTTTTTTTTTTTTTTTTTACAGTGAGATCCGCTGACATGACGAAACAACCCAGCTAATGCCGATACACCGATCTTGTAAGAGAAGGACCTGGCAAGCAAGTGGTGGCATGTGAAGATTTGTGGTATGCAGTAGGATTGGGAAGCCTAAAGGGACAATCTGTTAAAGCTTATGCCCGGGGGCGGACGCTTAAAAATAATTTTGGCAGTAAACCAGATAGGCCAGATGGACAACAGTATATTTCAGGCAGCCTTGCTCACAGAGCTAGACGCTCGATGTGAGGTGGCATGCAGGCTAACCACAATTAAGCTTCATGTCAAGCAAAAGAGAGAATAGTACAAAGACTGATAGAGGAGAAAGCACAAAATAAAGCTACAGAGGAAACTCCATGCCTCTATGCCCTGTCAGAAGCGGCCCCATGCAGCATAAGGGCATGGCAACGGTGGTGTGGATGGCCGTGGAGAATGAGATGAAAGGGTAGGAGAGCGCCATAGACGGCCTTGGCTGGGGTGAGGGGGTATGAGAGCTCTGGGGTGTGGACGTGGATGGGGTCAGGGGTGGGACTCGTTTCCCCCTCTCCACGCCTTCGATCCTTTCGGCTTTTTCCATACTTTCGTCCCTTTCCATCACCACCACCATGATTCTCCTGCTCCCAGCCCTCCTGCTGGTCCCAGCCATCTTGATGGTTCCAGCTCTCCTGCTGGTACCAGCCCGCCTGCTGATCCCAGCCTTCTTGTACTGTATAGCCTAATATTGTAGTCGTAGCCGAGCTTTTCCAAAAGTGTGTTAAATTGTAGGGATTTTAAGAAGGAGAGAATGTTCGTCGTACTTGTCGTAGAAGGCAGGAGAAAGATTAAGAAGAGTCTGGGGTTTGATTGCAGTTTATTTCTTCAGAGGGAGTATCTTACAAGAGCAGTACTGAGGTGAGAGCGGTTTATTGCTGGCTAACCCGAGCGCTCCTTCCAGCCTCTCCCCACCATCTCGTCTCTCTCCTAACCTCTTCTGCCCTGTCTCTCCCATTTCCCCTGTATATGACTGGTTGTCACGCGTGAGGGCACGTGGGAAGGAACCTTCCGAGACTGTGGAAAGTTCCCATCCAGCGTCACACTGTGCTGTGTGTGAAATTCCTAACTTGAGAATGTGCAAACGTTATTTCCTCTAGACACCTCGCTTAAGCATGACTTTCCTCTAACCTTTATATTACTTATATACGTTACTAGCTATTCTGTAGTGTGTTATGATGTTCAGTGTCCTGACACGTGATAATCCCAGCCTTCTTGCTGGTCCCAGCTCTGCTGCTAGTCCCAGTCCACCTGCTGGTCCCAGTCTGGTTTTTTGGTACATTGAATTTTACTTTGTTTACTGTCTATCATTTTTTGAAGTTTTAGCTGTACCGTTATAGAAAATGCTAGCAAAGGTTAATATAGAACTACAGGAGTTGAAGGGGATGGGGAGGAGCCTAGTACACACACACACACACACACACACACACACACACACACACACACACACACACACATACACGCACCTTCATGATGATGATGATGATGATGATGATCGTCATCATCATCATCATCGCCATCGTTGACACACACACACACACACACACACACACACACACACACACACACACACACACACACACACACACACACACAGGTATATGTATCAGCAGTGTTCAAAAACAGAGCGAGGGGGGTTGGCTGAGAGAGGGGGTGTAAGAGAGGGGGATATGGTGATTAAGAGAATATGAAAACTAAAATACAACCTTTCAGAGAGACAGTAAAGGGGAGAAGGAGGTAAGAGTGACAGGCAGAAGAGGAGGAGGGGGAAGAGGAGGAGGGAGAGATGAAACGAGTAGAAAAAGAAGAATGTGAGAAGATAAAAGAGAAAGAGAGGAGTAGGGGAAAGGTAAGGAGAAAAGGAGGAAAGGAAAGAGAAAAGTGAAGGAGGAGGAAAAGATGAGGGAAAATAAGGGAATGAGAGAGGTAGAGAAGGAGTAAAGGAAGGAGGGGGAGGGAAAAGGACATAGAAAAGGGAAGAGGAGGAAGGAGGGAGAGAATATGAGGAGAGAGGATTTAGGAAAGGGGAGGGGAGGGAGGAGGAAAACGGGGTATTATAGTCTCACCAATCTAAAACCCAGGTTTGGGTGGAGTCTAGCCGGGGATTTCCCGGCGTACAGCGTTGCCTTGTTTCCTATACTCTCATTGGCTAGTGGCTGACCTGACACCGTTAGAGTTCGTCCGCTCCCATCTCGCCACCTGGCCTGACATGACTTCACCCACTTCTGTGTGTGTGTGTGTGTGTGTGTGTGTTTGTTTGTGTATGTGTGTGTGTGTAAAGACAAACTAGTTTAAGTTATAAATATAATCAAAATAATGAATTTAAAAGTCGCATTCTCTCTCTCTCATATAATTTATGATTTTTTACCTGGTTATAGCCTTTAAATTACACTCTACATATTAAAACTTAGACTTTCTTTCCACACCACCCAAGAGGTAAAAGTCACGGCGCGTTTTTTTTTTTTTTTTTTTAAGAGGTTTCCCCGATAGGCCTATTCCTCTTCTCTTACAGCATGTAAGAAATTATCATGAATCCTCCTCATCAGAAGAGGTGAGAGTGATAGTGAAAGAATCAATGAAATTATCAATTGCCACATCTCTTTTTGCATCATCTGTTTGAATTTGTTCTGCGTGTATAACGGCATTTCTCCAGTTTTCTGATGTAATTTTCTCAATTGCCTCATGAATAAGTGGCTTCATATCGGCATTCCGGAATGTATTCCTTTTTGAGACATAGCCTTTAAGGTGAGCCCATATGAGTTCTATTGGGTTATACTGGCAGTGATAAGGAGGCAGGCGTACAACTCGATGGCCGTGCTCTGAGGCAGTATTGTCGATGACGTAATTTGTATCGGCAGCAGTGATGTGGCGAGTCACAAGTTCCATAAGTTCCACTTTCAGGAGACCCTCTGGTACTGTTATCCCCTTCTTCTCCAGCCATTCTATTATCGTTGCTTTATTGTTGGAACCTGTTGGTGGTTTATGCTTTTTCCTTGAGTGATAGGATGCATTATCCATCACAATAACTGAAGAGGGAGGAATGTTAGGTAACAGTTGTACCTGAAACCACTTCTCGAATGTCTCGGCATTCATCTGATCGTGGTAATCCCCGACATTTTTTGCTTGGAATATCAGGGCAGCTTCGGGAACAAATCCATTTTTGGTTCCGGCGTGCAGAATAATCCAGCGACCACCTTTCCCTGTCGGTACCCGCACTCCCTCGGCTTTTCCTGAGGTGCTGTCTACCCAGCACTTAGAAACCGTGTGGTTCTGATTTATCCAAGTTTCATCTAGGTAGACGATAGTCTTGTCAGAGCTTGTAAGTGCCTTCATTTCTTTCAAAAACTTGCACCTGGCAGAGGTTACGTCGCTGCGTTCCATTAGAAATTTCCGTCCATCAACGCTTGCGTACCGAAATCCTATTTTCTTCATAACTTTTCTTAAAGTTTCACGGCCGCCGGGGTAAGAAAGGTTACTCTTCATTTCTGCGTGGATTTTTTCAAGGGTAGGGATTTCTTTTCTGTCATAGAAATTTAAAACAGTTCTGCGTAACACATCTTCATTGAAGTTATCAAAAAAGTCTGCAATTGGTTTTACACGTTGCCTTTTCTTGGGAGATGTAAACTCTGGAGAGTTGTTTTCTTCATTATCTCTTGCTTCTCTGCGTATTGCTTCAATCCTGCTCTTGCTAAGTCCTGTTGCTGCAGCTGTTCGATGAATTGCCCTTGAAACATCATCGAAAATTCCTCCGTCCTGCTTCTCCTGCAGAAAATACTGGCTTACGTTGAAGGCCATTTCTTTGGCTTGACTATGTAGATGCGAGCGAGTTGGCGTAGCTGCCATTGTGTCTGCATCAACATAGAAAGTGAATAGTGGAAGCACCTGACAGAAGCTTAAATCTCCCTCCAATGGATTAACTCCCAGTATGGGCCTGGTGTTGCCGCTCGTGAGTGTTTTAACTTATTTATTTCTATTAAGAAAATAGCGTATGTTCTACTGATTCCTTCAAATTATATTATAAACGTAATTGTTACATTACTTACCCAACTTAGAACTACCGTGAAAGTCGGTAAAAGTAACTACATATTTTTCAGCACCACTGTAAAATATGTATGCCACGTTTCTTTATTGATGTACAAGAGCCATATGCATTACACGTTTACCTTCCTTTTATATGCTAGAATACTTACGTTTATATTGTATTAGTATGTGTGTACCTATCTGTGATGCCTATTACATATATAACAGAATCTACTCATCGCTCGTTTAGGAAGTATGGCATGGCTGCACCCAGCGCCAGACCCCACCCAAACCTGGGTTTAAGATTGGTGAGACTATAGTAGGACTCGCGCACGTTTGCGGCTGTGGTGTGGCCCGCACCTGTGTACAGTGTTGCCACGTTTTCTATACCGTTATCTCTCTCTCTCTCTCTCTGTAGGGAAGCTGTCTGTCAAGGCCACCGACTGGGTGTGGAAGTGTTGCCGCTCGCGAGTGAATAGTTTTTTTTTTTTTTACTTCGGTATTGGCATATGCCTACTATTTTGTCCTACATATTAGCTTATGATTAAAAATGTGATTATTCCTCACCCTTAAAATTATGGTAAAAGCCAGTAAACGTGAGCATTTTTTCCAAGCAACACCTGTACGAGCTATGGTTGGGCATACGAAGGGGTACGTACTTTATTTTAGGCCAGATTGGGTGTGTAAGTATTGCCACTCACAAGAATTACATGAATTATTTCTTTTACTTTGGATATTGGCATATTTTTTCTTTTTTCAGGCTCATTATCTTATATCCATAACTGTGATATTATTACCCACCCTAAAACTACGCTAAAAACCATTAAAAGTGACTACAATATCTTTTAGCAACACTGTACAATATGTATGCCATGTTTCTGTGTTACTGTTTAAATATTTTATGCATAATAAGATTACTGTTGATTCATCCATCAAAATACACAAGTGTAAGTTTTATTCATCTGAATTTATCGAATTTGTGATGCCTTGTACATAAATAGCTTACGTTTCACATCGCAAGTTGGGGAAACGTGGCACCATTGTACACAGGTGCGGGCCACACCTCAGCTGCAAACGGGCGGGATTCCGACTATAGGAGAGAGAATGGAAGGGGGAGTGTAAAGTAAATAGGAAGCTGAAGGAAGGGGGAAGGAGGGGAAGACAGAGAGGGAAGCGAAAGAAAAGACTGACTAGAAAAGAAGGGAGGGGGGAGTTGAGAGTGAGCGAGGAGGAGAGGGAGGGGGAGGCGGGCACAAAAAAGAAGAAGAAGCAGTAGATGAAGAAAAAAATATATATAACGACCTAACCTAGTTTCAACAGAAATTAGTTTATTTGAGGGAGATGATTTTTTCCTCGAAATTTATTCTTGCTACCTCCAGACGATTTTACAAAGTACAGAGAGACGGTAACTATTAATGTAACTTAAGTAATAAGTTCGTTTCATTTTCATCTGGGACCATTCTTTTGCCTGGCTTTTGTTTTATTTTTTAAATTTCCTTGTGTGTTTATGCTTTTCTCTCTCTCTCTCTCTCTCTCTCTCTCTCTCTCTCTCTCTCTCTCTCTCTCTCTCTCCTTATAGATTTTTTTTTATTTACCCAAATTTCTGTTGATCTACATTTTCTCTCTGTTTATCTGCCTATCTCTCTATTTGCCTTTAAGTTTATCCATACGTCTGTCTGCCTTCTCTCCATCAATCTATTTCTCAATCTATTTGCCTGAGTACTTGTATAATTATCTGTTTACCTGTTTCTTCGTCTGCCTATTACATTTCAAAGTCTGTTATAAAATAAATAATATTAAAATTTACTGTCATATGATAGAAGCTCACTGAACATCCTTCTTCTCTATTATTCATTTCATTAATAGTTTGTAACTTAAGGACTAAACCCTACTTTGCCTTATCATCTGTGTGTGTGTGTGTGTGTGTGTGTGTGTGTGTGTGTGTGTGTGTGTGTGTGTGTGTGTGTGTGTTCACCCTCTAACTACGTTCACCCACTTCTCTCCCCCATATTGTTCTTTAACAACTGTAACTTCATCTGTGATACCTCCCTTGTTTGCCAGTGTTCCTTTTCCTTTCATTTCTTTACTCCTATTCCTTCATCTCATTACTTTGATCCTTACGCATCCTATTCACCCTCCTCGCCCTTTCCTCTATCCCCTATTCTCATTTCCTTCAACCCCCTCTCCTCCTCAGCCCCCTTCTCTCCCTGACCTTCTTACCTCCCTAACCTCCTTAACCCTCACCCTCACCTTCTTACCTCTCTAACCTCCTTAACCCTCACCCTCTCCATTCCATTCACCTCATCACCTCCTGTTCTCCACCTCATTCTCTTCACTCCCCCTCACTTCCTCGTCTCTGCCTCACCCTTTCCTCTATCCCTCACCCTCTTTTCTACCCCTCACATTCTGCTCTCCTCCTTTCCCTCCAGTTTTCCTATCTTTATCTCTGACTTATAGAACAGTTTCGTTAGTTATAACCTATCTTATAACGAACAGCCTCGAAAGGATCAATAAGTCTGTTGCTGTTTGCTTTCCATTGTACTCCATTGCACTCTCCTCCTCCCCCTCTCATCTGCATCTCCCCCTCCTCTCTCCTTCAGCCTCTCCTATCTCTCTCATCTTCCCCTGTAGCCCTCACCCGTTTCTCTGCCCCTCACCTTCTGCTCTCCTCCTCTCCCCTTCAGCTTCGTCCTGTCCCAGCTCCCTCCTTTTCCCTTGCTCACTGTTACGACCGTGATCACGTTGGCTGTCTGGTCCATGTTT
This sequence comes from Coenobita brevimanus, assembly GCF_032717465.1. NCBI lineage: Eukaryota > Metazoa > Arthropoda > Malacostraca > Decapoda > Coenobitidae > Coenobita > Coenobita brevimanus. The sequence continues at coordinate 1,930,718 of NC_136966.1, read as the reverse complement.
ACACTTGCCACGGATGCCGCGGTCGCAAAAGTCTCTATAAACAAGTCCTAGTATTGAGACACGAGCCAGCAGCTGGGGACACACGCTCACCTCACCATCTGTGTGTGTGTGTGTGTGTGTGTGTGTGTGTGTGTGTGTGTGTGTGTGTGTGTGTGTGTGTGTGTGTGTTCTCGTCGATCAAGTAAACTTCCACGTACCTCTTCCTTATTAGTGTATTTCTGTATCTCGCATGTTAATATACACTTGTGTGTGATTTATACGATGGTTGTCCACAGAAACGAGATATGTGTAACATGTAAGAATAGAATAAAACCCATGTCCCACTGTCAGGAACTTTCCCACGACACGCCACGGTATTCAAGTCTTCGTGTGTCGCCGCATGTCGTCATAAGTAACGTGGCGTGACTTAGCGATGACGTAGCGCTGAAGTGAAGAACTTGGTCATTCTTTGCCGTTCTTGGCGCGCTACGACAATTTTTGGAATGTTCAAAATTTGTCAGCATGGGCGCCGACAAGGAGGAGAAAGTGACACGTCGTGGCGGTAACGTCATTTGTCTTAAGCCCCTGTCACACATACGCGACTCAAGGGCCGAGCACGGCGCGACTCAAGGTCGTACCGCATTTTTTCATCGATTGTCTCTTGATTCGCTGACAAAGCCCGGACTCTTGAGGACGATCGTGAGCCGCTGGAACGACTTGTCGAGCCTCACGATTTTTAACATGCGTGCTGAAAAATCGTGGCCGCCTCACGACTTGCCAAAAGTCTTGTCACAGTTAAGTCGTAGTCGGGAGTGTCATAGGTCAGTCCTGTAGCAGTCTTAGCTCAATCGGATGCGTCGTGATGCATTTGTTGCGTGTCGTGATGCAGTCACTGACAAAAAAAAAGTTACGACTGCATAACGAGTCACCGACCACGACCTGACTGTGCTTAGACCCTGAGACGACCATGCAACACATTTTGACAGTCCATTCGGAGATTCAGAATCATGGCTCACGACCATGTGACAACTGCAACAAGACCACATGACGACAGAGCTATGCCCAAGTCCAGACTGTGCGAAGAGTGCGCCAAGAGTCTTGGTGGGAAACCTGGCATGGTCGGCGATCTGGCAACACTGGTCACACATGGCAACTGCAGTGTGGGAGAGGTGCCAGAGGGTAGTACACACACACACACACACACACACACACACACACACACACACACACACACCTTCCATCTGCCACCACCCACCAGCCGCCTGCCATCACCTACCAGCCACCTGCCACCTGCCTCCACCAACTTGCCACCTGCCTCCACCCACTTGCCTCCACCCACCACCCATGTACCCTCCTGCCACCATCTTATTCACCTACCACTTACCCACCTACTACCCACTTACCTACCTACCAGTTACCCACCTACCACTCATCACCCACCTACCACTCACCACCCACCTACCACCCAGCCACCCACCTACCACCCAGCCACCCAGCTACCACCCAACCACCCACCTGCCCACTGACCCACCATAGCCTTCCTGATCACTGACAACTCTACTGATGAAGCCAACTCAAAATAAAACCTACTTTTGTTTAATAAAATCTGGAAATCTATTACCATACATCAATTACCTATGTCTTTATACCTGTTAACTATTTGTTGTGGGGTTGGTGTGGATATTGTGGGGTTGGGATGGTTATATAAGGTGGGGTTGGGTGTCACTGGTGGTCCAGGTGTGATGCCCCACACCATGCTGGGTGTCAGTGGTGGCTCAGGTGTGATGCCCCACCCCATGCTGGGTGTCACTGGTGGTCCAGGTGTGATGCCCCACCCCATGCTGGGTGTCACTGGTGGTCCAGGTGTGATGCCCCACCCCATGCTGGGTGTCACTGGTGGTCCAGGTGTGATGCCCCACCCCATGCTGGGTGTCACTGGTGGTCCAGGTGTGATGCCCCTCCCCATGCTAGGGGTCATTGGTGGTCCAGGTGTGATGCCCTGCCCCACACTGGGTGTCATTGGTGGTGCAGGTGTGATGCCCCACCCCATGGGTCGGTCGTGTGGGGGTCGTGGGGGTAGTGGGGGGGTCGGGGTGCATTCCCCAAATGCGCCACGCAATCTTGTTGCGTTCGTGGGCGGTCGTGTCATGGTCGTGGCTGACAAATATCTGTTAAATTTCAGATTTGAAGACTCGTAGCTCTGTTGCCTCATGGTCGCCTCGCAATCTTGTCGCGTTCTTGAGGACGTCACGACCGGTCGTGAGGTAGTCGTGACGCGGTCGTGAGGCAGTCGAGAGCAGAGCAGACTCGGGGCCAGTCGGGAGGTGTGGGAGCCAACTAGGACACGACTTTGAGTCGCGCCACGGTCGGCCCTTGAGTTGTGTATGTGTGACAGAGGCTTTAGCTGTGAATTAGCCTGTCTTAGCATGTCTTAGCTTGTCGTAGGTTGTCGTAGGTTGTCGTAGCTTGTCGTAGGTTGTTGTTGCTTGTCGCTAAGTGTGACGACGTGTCGTAGCAATAACTTGGAGATCGGGTCCTGAAGACCCACTACGACACACGAAGCTACACCTACGACAGGCAATGTTATACCTATGACACCCTATGACAACTTACGACACACTACGTGGCGATGTCTTGGCGTGACGTGGAGTCAAAGTGACCGTTATTTGTTAACTGAGGGATGGTCGTAGTGTGTTGTCTCGTAGCAATGTCTTTGTGTGTCTTAGCACTAATGTGACTGTGTTGTGAAATGGCCGTTTAGGCCTACCATCTGAGGTGTGATCGAGGCATTTTACCAAGATCATACCTAGAGGGTAAGATCGTGGTGATCGGAGCCGTTCTCGAAGATGAACTTTAATATGAGACATGGGCCTAAGCGGCAAAAAGCTTAGCACATTGTCAAAACTAATGTGACGGGATGTCATCAGAACTCTGTTATTTTTAAGTACGCTCAAATTTTCCGTCTCTCTTTCTTATGTGCTGAGACACTAAAATATGCCGCAAGTCTGGAAGAAATGCCATGAAAGGGATGTATATTGTATTTTTTGTTTTTGAGCTACATGAAATAAACTACAGGAGGACCAAGGTATTTGCCAAGTTAAAGTAGAAGAACAATAATGCGACCATATATTGCCCGTTGCGTGACAAGTTACCCTGGTTTGCTGGCCACTGTTTGTCTCAACAGTTGGTGTCGTGTGTATTTGCGTCAGTTTGATAGGACAGCCGCCTCGTTTATTCTCTCACCGTGTTGATACTGCGCGTGTGTAAGCCGAGTACTTGACTCATTCATCATCTGTCTGCGCTTTATCGTAATACTAAAATGTTATATAGTAATACATATCCGCGTTGTCTTGAGAGGGATTGTTCATAACGCGTGTGTAGTTTACACTATAGATGTGCGAAATATATTTATATTATTTTAACAGTTTGATACTTGGTATTGGAGAGAGACGATTTCCTGTGGTGGCACCGGTATAATAAGGCGGCTCTATTGCCAGGGAATACACACACTGCGAGAGAAAGTCAATTTAAGCCTTCAGTCAGCTGGGATCACATTTCAGATGAGCTTGGGGTTATTACTACTACTACTGCTATAAATTATAATGATAATAATAATAAAAACAATAATATTAATACCACTACCACGACTGCGACTACTACCACGACAACGACCATTAATACTATTACTACTTCTACTACAACTCCTACTACTACTACAACGACGACGACGACGACTACCACGACGACTACGACCACGACCACGGGTACGACCATGACCACTACTACTACTACTACTACTACTACTACTACTGCTAATCCTAATACTAATACTAATACTACCACCACTACTACTACTACTACAGTGTGATACAGTTTTCTTATATATTGAAGTGGTGGTGCGTGCAAACGACCTAGTTTAAATCATGGGAATGAATTTCGTTTTGTGGCTGCATTCCACCAAGTCTGTCATGCACATTGTTAATTAATAGCTTACGTGTGTAGCAGCGAGTACTTAAAGTGCACCAGCGGTGGGTGCAAGGTGTACCTACAGTGTGTGGTCTGTCTGCAGTCAGGGAAAAAAGTTTACCCACTGTTCCCCTGCGTCTGCTTCAGACACCCTTACCTTTACTATCGCATCCTATTAAAAAAGATTCATCTCCGGGCAGAGAAGCATACCTGTCAACTCAGGAATAATTTCCCTTCGATGAAAATCAGAAGCAGAAGAGGGGTGATATAGGTGAATTTGTGTCCCCGACTGTACAGTATGAATAAAACCATTCTGTGCCAAGCGGTATGAACTGAACAATACCCTTACTGCCAGAGTGTACTTCCATAAAAATACGAACAGTGTGTGCAATGTACAGATATTGTGGTTCATCCCAATTTTAGGGTTTGTTTTTCATGCAGCATAAGTCTTACTCGAGGCAATGACTCAATGGTCTTTTTTTTTTTTTTTTTTCCTGCCACATACACTTATATACATGCTACCACTTGAGCTCAAAAAATTTCACTAAACCTGCGTAAACCCGTCTGTAGGTAGTATGAATAAACGAAGTATGTATCATTAGACTATATAGTTTACCCACTTGACTCCAGTGACGTATTTTTCATTCCATTCCTGTTACCACCAGATGATTTTATCCACTTCTGAAGAGATTTTTCGAACTGGAGGAGTCAGATACAGCTTTCACTGACCCATTCACTATTAACCTACAAGTTCTACCTTAGCCGAATAAAATCGTCTGGTGGTATCAAGAGAAAGATAAATGAATGTCATCGGACTGAAGAGGTTAACGATGCCTCCATGCCATGACAGACAGACATATATCCATCAAATAACGACTTGTAACGTTTGCCTGCTACACTCTTTGTACCATAACTTGGCCCAGATTTGTTTCATTTTGTAGCTTATTTCACATAACACTGTTACAGAATAAAACAATACTTCGACTATTCATCGTTTTCACAACACTACATGATTAGCTTCATATTCTAGCTTTAATCTATTCGTATGATTCAAGAATCAAATTGTATATATTTCAATCTTAGGCCAAATTACTGTGGAAAGAGTATAGTTTCTCCCTCCTCCTGCCTACTGCACCTTATCTGTACATATAAACATCACATTAACGTGTCCGCATGCTCGTGGTGCTGACTGCCGCCGTTCTGGTTTTACCTAAGCATAATTTCACCCCACTTGTAGCTTTAATTACCAGCTTCCTCTGTGATTATCTCAGCTAGACATGCTAATGACTGCCTGCATTATAAGGCATTATAAAAATAATTCTCTCCACCCACCTCTAACGACATGATGTTTGGAGCTCCAAGCAAGTTTTTCGGACCCGAATTTTACAGTGATGCGTGTGCGTGTGTGAAATTCAGAGAAGAAAGTGATGCGTGTGTCAGATGTAGTGATGAGTTTGTGCAACACACAGATGTGTGCTGGAACACAGCAGGGAAGTGATGCATGTGTGAAATACCAAGCAGATAACTCTGCGTTTACTCTTATCTGACAAAAAATCTGTAATCTTTATCTCGGTTGATGGCTAAGTGTAGTCGGAATAGAGGGTTGATTCGACTAGTAACCAAAGAGACCCATTCCTACCTCATAACTAAGACTCATTCAATTTCATGCAACCACGACTTGCTATTTAAGTTGTGGGAGTGGCCCAGTTCCGCCTCAGCAGCCAGAGCCTAAGTCTATCACTACGAATATTTGGCGAGTCATCGTCAGGTCTTACAACATCTGTAAAAATCTGTATGCGGCTGTTCATTTAACCATGTGTGTTTGTTTTCATCGGCAAACCTCCAGCCACAACGAAGTTGTACAAGCCCATGAGATGAAAAACGTTAACACCACTTATCTTACGAGTTGCGTCACGGGCAAATTCATGTCGAGACACTTATATAGTTCTTTCACCTGTAAATGGCCCAGATAATCGTCCTTTTGTAACTATATCACGTAGCTCAGTGGCTATTGTCAAACTGTATAGTTCTTTATCAGTAAACTTTTGTCTGACTGTGAATATAACTGGACAAACAATATAAAGTAACTGTTCAAGGTAATTAGGACAGATAACAATCAGACACTCCGAAACCTGATAAATTATTTCTCAGTAATTAATTGACTGATTAGCTTATTCTCTTTCTTTCTTTCTTATTTTCTTTCCTATTGACAGAAAATTAGGTACTTGTACAACTCAGAGAGCTTTCAGCAGTTATGAATAACATACTGCAGCAGGCTGTTTTGCTGGGCAGTTTTGCTGTAATTTTAACTTCTGTAGCTAAGAATCAACTCCCGTTGGATCAGAAGTTATGCTACTGTTAACACCAAGTTATACTATGTAATAGGAGTCTCTTTAAATGAGTGGGTATAACTAACCCTAACTCACCTATTCTTTCTCCTCATATCCTAGCTGCTTCTCAATTTGGCCAAGTCTCTAAGAATACTTAGATACCTGTAGATAGTGTCGGAATGACAGACCACAAAGGGCTAGCAGTCTTGGTTAGGTTTGCAAGGGTCTATCCAAGCATCCTGGTGCAACTAATTTACAGCATGCAGCTTGAACGAACTTAAGGGACTGAGCAATGGTGTATCTCCTCGCCCTCCCAGGATTCAGAGATGCCAAAAATTATTTAATTACAGTTACTTAAACACAATTAATTACCTCAGGATTTTTACAAGGGAGGTGTAACGTAACAAATCAATCTTATTTTGAAATAAGAATAAGAACAAATACTTATTTTATGTACATTAAGGTATAATACCGTCTCCCATTTTCCACGTCACCACAACATACAGGCGCATTCGGGAACAGTGGAATCTTCCTAAGTATTTATACACGTATTTACATTATAGCTGTCCATAAAAGTTAAATGCATTAGCATTTAATTTATTAATAATAAGGTTTATTAACAAGAAACTAAAGTAAATCCCTGGGTAAATAAACCACTTGAAGTAGCAATAACTTTCTCTGGAATTTTCCTCTGCTTTCAACACGGAAAACTATTTTCAACTTGCACATTTTACTGTTACACACAAGATATCTTGTTCTGGAGAAAAATAGTTTCCAATTTTGGCGCCAGGCAAAGAATGATACGCTGTATCATGCAATGTGACCCCTAGCCAGAAGATCTCCCCACAAGTCTCGAGAACCTTGTGCTGCAGCCCCTCTAGATCGTGCATCGTCACTCAATTGGTCTCCATCATTCAATATCTCAGGGATAGATGTTAACCAAGGGGCACCAATTTTGCAATGGTTTTTGTATTGATATGTCTCCTGCATTTAATTTTAACATGTCTCAGCATCTCCGAATCCGGATGTGTGGAGATGACTTTAGCTAATGGCCACTGGGATCTTGGTTGATCTGTTTCTTCTAAGACCAAATCTCCTATGTCTATGAATGACTTGTTACTGGCAGCTTGAGCCTGATAAAACCTCTCTCTCTTAGGCTCAAAAGATAATCTTCGCCCCAATGTCTGTGCCAGATGTCCAATACCTTTTTCAAACGTTGATATCCTTCACACAGATGTTGCCCTAGTTCATTATACTTTATGATGGGATCATCTACTTCCTCCTGGATATCAACACAAGGCACCAGACGGAGCTTTCTGTCGTACAACATATGAGCTGGTGTCAAGGCTTCAGTTGATACACTAGTATCATCCAGATAGGTTAAAGGTCTATCATTAATTGTATCCTTAACATCAGCTGTTACTGTTCTTAGCTCTTCTCTAGTGAGTTTAGTTCTGTGTAAGGTTTTCCTTAGGCAGTTCGTCACAATACTATTTCATTCGTTCAGTGAATCCATTTTGCCATGGGTCTCTAGGAGCTACAAACTGCCAGGTACAATTTCGGATTCCCAGGGTCGACTTAACCTTTGGGTCATTCATTATACTTAAAATCTGAGGTGATGCTCCAACAAAATTGGTTCCGTTGTCGCCTCTTAATTTACTAGGACAAGACCGTCTTGCTGCAAATCTAAACATGTTCAGAAATGTCTCTGAACATAAATCTTCAGCCATTTGCAGATAGGCTGCCCTTGTGTAGGTGCAAGTAAGCAAACCTATATACATTTTAGAGGGAGTTCCCTCACCCGTAACAGTTATAGCCCCTGTGTAATCAACTCCAGCTACTTTGAAGGGCCGACTTACATTTACCCTATCCTTTGGTAAAGCAGGTGGTCCTGGATAGTCACATGGTCGTTGTTCATACCTCCTACGTATAATTATACTCTTGAAATATTTCTTTACAACCTGTCTACCCATAGGAATCCAAAACGTTTCTCGGACTCTGGCCAGTCTATGGCACACTTCCATGAAGAGTTAACTCATGGGCTTCCTTAACAATTAATTGTACAAAATAAATTATTCTTGGGTAACAACACAGGATGTCAAGTTTGGAGAGGCAAATTAGTCTTTACTATTTTGCCACTGCATCCGACTAGACCCTTTCCGTCTAAGAATAATCCTAAATCTCTTACCAGCATTTTATTGCTGCTAGTGCCTTGGCGTAAAAAGGTCAAAAATTCATCTTCATTCATTGCCAGACACCATGTATCCCAAACGGGGTGGCCAAGGCTTAGAGTTAATTGTTTTACAGGGAGGGGCACTAATCCTCCACCAACCCCACTTGACACAAAAGAGAACGTTATGCCAACAGCATCTGGTGTTCCCAGGCGGTCACCCATCCAAGTACTAACCAGACCCAACGTTGCTTAACTTCGCTGATCGGACGGGAAGCGGTGTACTCAACGTGGTATGGCCGTTGTCAAGAATATCTCCGTAATATTTCTTTTGCAGCTTTTTCACCCAATATTCCATGGGCTCAAATTTTTCAAACCCCACTTTCTTATTCAAACATTTTTCAACGAATTTAGTAGTGTTAAGGTATTGTCTTATTGATGAAAATCTACTGATGTCAACACATCTGACTCAGGTACTACAGGATCAAGGTTTACAACACTAACCTCAGCAATACTATACTGTTTCTGCTCAGGCCATTTTTTAGTAACTAACCATTTGGGACCCTTGAACCACAAGTCATCTCTGATCAATCTCCTTACAGTCGAGCCTCTAGAGGGCAGATCAGTTGGGTTTTGATTGAAGGATGCATGAATAAATCTAAATTTGGAAGACGGTTCTTTCATGGTCTTCACTCTATTGAGGACGAAAGGAATTTTACTGTCTTCCTTTCCTATCCAGTAGAGACAAATCTCACTGTCAGTCCTTATATAAATATCTCCAAACTGAGTTTCAAAAGTAATGGTTAAATACCTGGCCAATTTAGTTCCTGCTTCTATGGAAGCCAATTCCATTTGAGGTAGGGTTCTTCCCTTTTATTATGGATGGTGCAGGTGGTGTTGGGTTAATAAATGGTAGGCGGGTCACTTGGTGGGCCTGGCACCAGCACACACAATGCCATGCTTAGGTTCTTATCACACATGTTATATCACACAGGCAGATTAATACGCAGAGTGAATGGTTTGGAAGCAGCAAGAATGAAACATTACACCTTCCTCCGATGATGTATAATTGTTCTATCACTGCTACCACAAAGTGATTTATTTAGTTTTGGGGAGACTTATCGAGCTGGGGTAATTAGATGAAGTCTTCATTAACCCCCTTCTCTGCTAAAGGTATGTCTTACCGGCACGTTGAATACTATTGTTTATGTATCTTGGAAAATTCGTAGCACCTCTTCTTTAGCGATTTATTTTGACAGCTATTTCTTATATCCCCTTGTAAATCACTCATGTAAACTATGTCGATATATAAATGTCACAAATAGTTTACGAGAGATTATATAAATAATGTAGTACGCATAATAAATCTCTTAAGAAAAAAAATGCTGCGAAGCCTCCTATGCCACCAAGAATTCGGCCAATTTTGTCGCCACTCCCGGGATGAGATGCCTTGATATGACGTTACGGAATAGATCGACTGATAGAAAAATAGACTGATGGATATGCAGATGAAAGCAGTACCGTATATAACTCATACTGTACTGTAAGAGTGACATGCATGAAATATTACTAACAGATCTTGTGATAAAAAGCAGGTTGTTATTGTTATGAATAAACAATGGTTCACCCATCAACGAGTTATTAAATAACGCATTTCTATTATTTCACTCACTGTTCGTAGCTACTATGCTCTTTTTAGCTATTGGCATCTCTCTCTCTCTCTCTCTCTCTCTCTCTCTCTCTCTCTCTCTCTCTCTCTGTTAAATCACAAAGGTCTTGTAGGAACTGTAAAGTTTTTGTTGTCTGTGTGTCATTGTATATAGTTCCTTTCACTGTATACTGTATATGTAAATCTCCTTAATGTAATCTATCTATGTAAATCCACCTGTCTCTGTACCTCCTAACTGAGAATTCCCTTCTTCTGTTCTTTGCATCTATATAGCTACTCTCCTCTTTTCTCTATTCCTTCGGCACACGACCCATCTCTCTGTGCCTCGTGTAAAAGCAACACAGGGTCAGGAAGAGGACAGAATAGATGCAAGACACGGAAACTCACTTCCTTTGGTCTGTGTATCAATGCAACCATGAGTATCTTTTCTTCCAGTCCGTGTGTCTACTTAACTACCCTCACCTCTCGTGTCTCGTCCCTCCCTCACAACCAAGCTACTACCCCCCTCAGCCTCCCAGCACGACCATCCCGCTATCTCCCGACACTTATCTCCCCGCCCCGCCAGCCATGACGCGGCTTCTTATTTCTTCAGGCAGAGGGAGCCAAAGGACATCGTCATTAATATTGTGAGTGTGCCTCGTGGTTAAAACAAACAAGTAAGCAAGCAAGCAAGAAGAAGAAAAAGATGATAATGATGATGATGATGATGATGAATAGGAAGAAGGTTTAAGACTAATGCCTATCGACTGCACGAGGTCTTTAAGGCAGACATTTTTTACCATGTCACAGCCTCCCCCATGAGTATGCAGAAATCTCTCTCTCTCTCTCTCTCTCTCTCTCTCTCTCTCTCTCTCTCTCTCTCTCTCTTCATAAAACCAGTAACACAAGTGACAGGCAACTATCGGCCAATTTCATTATTACCAATATTCTCAAAAATTATCGAAAAAATCGTTGCTAATCATCTTACTAACATCCTAGATGGTAACAAACCCCTATCAAACTCTCAACATGGTTTCCGACCTAAATTATCTACAGATACAGCTCTTACAGTAATAATAGAAAATATATATTGAAACATGGAAAACAGACATATATCTCTGTTGACTCTTTGTGATCTCTCCAAAACACTTGAGAGTGTAAGTCATAATATTCTTCTTAATAAACTAAATAAAGTAAACATTGATAGCTTCTGGTTTGATAACTATCTTAGTGATAGATCACAAAGAGTGCGTATGCAAAATACAGTGTCCTCTAATTTAAAACTGGCATATGGTGTCCCTCAAGGTTCAGACCTAGGCCCAATACTGTTCAATGTACAGCCAGGGAAAGTTCCGCATTACCCACCTCCCGAAGCACTAGTGTGAGACAGGTGAGTGTGAAGCTGCTACCAGACCTCGTATGTCTGGTAACTGTGAGTGTGAAGGAGGGGGAGGCGGGGGATTGTGGGCAGAGGAGGGTTTGGTGATAGGTTGGGAATCACGTGTAAGTCTGCAATGTATGACATGGACGGTGTGTTTGGGTTAATTTAGTAAGGATAGATGACAATGTGATGCTAACATTTTATGCGAAAAAATTCGCAGTTGTCTGTAGAGTTAGTTTTGTCAGGAAAGTTATGGAAGTTTGCTGGGTTCGGACAGAGATTTGAATGCTTTCATTCCCTTTCGACTTTAACATGAGTTTCCCGAGGAGATATTCGTAACGATATAAGATATTTATATTTTGCATTGCCTCGAAAACAAAACCACTATAATATCTATATTTCTATCTTTCTATCTATCTACCTATATCTATATCTATCTACATTTATCTACCTATCTATTCATCTACCTACCTATCTATCTATCTATCTATATCTATCTATCTATTCATCTACCTACCTATCTATCATTCTATCTATCTATCTATCTATCTATATTTATTTATTTATATATACTCGTATATCCTCTGTCATCCCACTGTAAACATCCTCCTGCAAACATTTTCAGGGTTATTCTGGTAATTAGTCATCTTGAACTTAGAGTCTAAGATAGTGTGTAATAATTAAAAAAAAAAAAATCTATAGGATCGATTAACAGGTTCTTCGTTTTCCTTTAGACAGATTGACATGGGAAGTCCTAATTATTAGACCAGTCTCCGTAAATAACATTCCGATAGATCATTACAAAACGAAAGCATAGAAGCATACCTTTGACAATAATCATATATTGATAATGTGACGTGAGCAATTCTCTAAACCCTCCCACCCCCGCCCACCTCCCTCCCACTCACAGTTACCAGACAGATGGGGTCTGGCTGCTGCTTCGTGACTATTCGTTGACTACCAATGCTCCGAACAGTGGGTAATGCGGAACTTTCCCTGACTGTACATGTCAATGATATGGCACAAAACTTTAATGACTGCACACTAGTCCAATATGCTGACGACACACAATTCCTTCGTAGTGGTACACTAAATGAACTAAATGCTTAATCAGTAAGGCAAAAGAAACTCTAAATAACGCCAAAATATATTTCTCAAGAAATGGATTTATGCTGAACACAAACAAGACAGTGTATCTTCATAAGGACCCGGCAGCTAATTGGAAAAATACCACCTAACACTACTGTTAAATTTGATGGTAGTCGTATTAAACCAAGTAACTATGTCAAAACCTCAGGAGTGTACATGGACCACTACCTCATAATTGATACCCATGTGAACGAGATAAGCAAAAAGGTTACAGGGGCCTTAATGTATATTAACAGAATAAAAAATAGTTTTGATAGTTCAACTCGGCAAGTCATTGTTCAGTCACTTGTACTAAGCCTTCTAAACTACTGTATTACAATATGGGGCTCAACAAACAACACTTTACTCATTAACGTCCAAAAACTACAAAATTTTGCGGCTATAATAGTAGATGGGTGAGCTAGAAAATGTGATCATGTTACCCCTATCTTAAAGGAACTAAAGTGGTTAAATATTCCTAATATAATAACCTTTAACATAGCAAAGTTTTCAGATAACTACACAATCAATACCCAGATTATCTTCTATCTCTCCCTACTGTAAATCGTGTAACTCAAAGTACTACCAGACAACAAAATAACCTGCACGTCCCCAAAGTAAACTCAAAGACTGGTGCCAGATCCATCTCTGTAAAGGGACCTAAGATATGGAACCAACTCCCATTAAATATCAAAGAAGCCAGTAATATAGATTCATTCAAAGCAAAACTAAAGGAATTCTCTCTGACTTAGGCATATCAGTTTATGTAGACTATTGTACACCATTGTATATACCTTTGTCAATACTATGTATAAAGAATAACCACTCATGTGGAAATAAAGTGTATTATTGTTATTATTATTATTATTATTATTATTATTATTACTCTCTCTCTCTCTCTCTCTCTCTCTCTCTCTCTCTCCGTTATCCAGTCCAGGCGTCACAGTGTTCATATTCAACTGTTAATCTTTCTTTTTCAGTGTAAGGAGTTGCGTATTTGAATTGATCAGTTTCAGACGTCTCTCCTAAGCCAAGTAAAATCGTTTGATGGTAGCAAGAGCAAAATCTAAAAGACATCATAACAGTGAAAAGCCTGAGCAGGAAGGAAACCAAAGCCGGATACTTGTCTTGCTGCCTCCAGACGATGTTATTCAACTTGAGAAGGATCTGTAGTACTAAAGGAAACTTTTTCTGTTATACCCTTTGCTCCAGTTAAAAAGGTTCCCCCCCCAAGTAGGAGAATATCGTCAGTAGATCGCAAGAATAAGCAGAAGAATACGTCGCCGGATTCAAATGTTACCTTGTTCCAAATCTCATTAAATTCTGCAGTAAAAATGAATGGCAATTAATGAAACACAAACAAGACTCGGAAGTAACTCATTTCAGACATCACCATCACAGGGCTACAGTCAAGGATAAAATTTCTTCTGCTCTGTGTGTCTGTTAAGGAAAATCTGTGAAATTCCTCTCTGATGCCTCATATCAAAGTCTAACTCAGGCAGAGAGATACTCGTATACTAGACCTCTCTTGGTATGGGACTATTAGCCAACATAGAACTGTGAAAGGTCATAGAGATAAAATATTCAGTAAATTGTTTTTCCCCCGAGCTACATCTGTCTCTGTTCACGTAAATAACAGAATGAACTGAGAGGTTTACAATTTTCTTTTTCCACAAGTTTTAAAGCGCGTGCATTCTAGTCGTCTTGGCGGGTGGACGAGCGAAGAAGGTGCAGTTTAAGATTACAAAAAAGTTACATTAACTGTCGTAGTAAATCTCCAGAGGGCATCGAGGTGCGGGTATAATACAAGCCACAAAACACGATCAGTTGCCCACGGGGCTTTTAAAAAGTAATTTGGCTCCGCAACAATACTAATTTAGGAAGTTACGAGCCTTAGGTGTATCTACGACGAACACCCTTTCTCCTGCCCACCCCTTGCATCTAAACATAAGGAGTTGTAACTACTGCATGGTTAGATTTCTAAACGCATTAAAGAGAGAGAGAGAGAGAGAGAGAGAGTTATATACAGTAGGATACACACACCATACACGCCCCACTTCGAGGTACTTAAAGAGTGGCCTCTCCTTAGTACTAATGAAAAGACTTATTTTCTACTTATGGAAAATCAACTACAGGATTTGGATGTCAAGAAGAAAGGGTGAGAGAGCATGAGATCGAGTAAGCATGAGAAATATGTGTCGAATCATCATTTAACATTGTGTCTGATGTCAAAAATAATATGGTTCACAACTTTCCTTTTTTTTTTTTTTTTCTTACCACGATTAGCATGCGTGAAAATTTTTCTTTTTCTTTTAACATTTTACGATCTTTTCTTTTGTTATGCTGAAAATATCTGTGAAGTCACAAAATGAATGTCAGGGGCAATAAATAACTAATCTTCGAGCAGTGGATCTCAGATATTTGTACCTCATATATAAGTTAGAAAAAATAAATGTTTTGATTCACTGCCACTTACTATAGAATTTAATAAGAAATACAGTAACAGTTAAACTAATTCATAATTCATTTACGAACTAAGATACATCGGCACGTGCAGATGTTGATACATAAAATAACTGGACTGTGATGTACTTGTTGTTTGTAAACTACAACCTCAAATGTACCCTTAAAGTTTGTGTTTATATGTAATGTAGTCCATACTGATAAGGTCAGCAAAACTTTAAACTAATAAACAAACCCATACCAGCACATAAGGAAATGCATAGGCCTATACACAGCACATAACCTACTTCTGCAAAGACAGGGTGTCAACAAAGCCTGCACAGTAGAGACTGAAGGTGTGGCGGTGTCAGATGCGCTGGTGTGTGTGACAGTGTTAAGATTGACCGGGTGAAGTGTAAAATTATGAAGTGCTATATTGTAGGGTATGGCAGTGTGAAATGTGAATATGAGGTGTAACTGTAAGGTGTACACGTAGCTGGGACGCAACAGTGTGGGGTATGGCTATGTGAAGAGTGGCTGTAACGTGTAACTGTGGGGTGTGGCAGTGCGAAGTGTGAGTGTGAGATGTAACTGTAAGTCACGACGAAGTAGGAGTGGCAGTATGGAGTGTAGTGTATGTGGTGTCTGTGAGCTGTGATAGGCCTTCTACTGATCGACAAAACATATAAAGCAAATGTAAGAGAGAGAAAGATTACCACAGAAAGATAAAAATAACTCCTACCAAACGATAACTTCTCATGAAATCTGAAATCATACAAGGCCATAAAAGTGTTCAGTGAGGCTAACCATGGCAATATGTCCAGCTGTTAGGAAAGCCAGGCCACATTACCAGGTTTTTCTACACGTTACCCGACGCAACGGTTAACACAGGTTTCATGCATGGCTAACTCACACCCGCTCCCCTTGCTTCTTTTTCTTCTTCTGAGGTCTCAGTGACTATCCTCCTCTCTTCTCTTTCTTTTTATTCAAATTCGTGTAATCCCCTCCCTCCCTTGCACCAATTTCGTACACTCATTCACCCTCTTTCTCTCTCTTCCTTTTTGTCCTTGTATATTCCTTTCTCACTCTCTTTCCAATCTCGTACATTCCTCTCTCTCTCTCTCTCTCTCTCTCTCTCTCTCTCACACACACACACACACACACACACACACACACCTCATACGCATAAAATCTTTCTTCACGTCCTTTTTCATTTATCTTCTATATCATAGCCTCTCCAAGACGCCAGCGGTCCCCCCTCTCACAACTCTCTCTGCCACCTTTTTTTTTTTTTTTTCGTTTATATTTTAAGTTTTGTGTAGTCTTCCCTTCCTTTACTCCCTATCAGATTTTCCTTGCGTCTTCCATTCTATCCCGTTCTGTTATATAAATATATATATATATATATATATATATATATATATATATATATATATATACTGTATGTACATATGTTTTCTTTTTTCTGTTCACTGTGGTTTATTTAAATGTTTTACATCATCAGTGCCATCGGAAACCAGGCAAATGTACTTTCCTTTTAAATATTCTTTATTCTTCCTCAGAATATTCACTTTACAGCGGTTTTGTTTTCCAGTCTTCAGTTCGATTTCATCGCCCCTCATTTCTTGGTGTTTTGACATTTTCAAAAGACATTATCAGTTTACTTTGCATCTATTCTCTTCTTTCGTCATTTGGCTGTTGATCCTGGTAACCATTTCAGGATTTTTTTTTTTTTCTCAGTTTTAGTCGATAATTTTACCTTTTCCATTCTATCTGTATCCAATTTCCCTTTTCACTCCCTGATCCCTAATTCATTCTCCTCATCTTTTTCTTATTTGTTATAGATCATGTCTTTTCGTTTTACAGACACCAAGCATTATAAAAGTAAGGTTAATTCCATTTCTTATTCTACGAACTTTAAAAAAGCCTTCCTTACAAAAATTAATAATAAATACTAGCAACAAAATAAGAATTTGGGTTAATGATTTAGATATGAGGCAAGTATCAGAATGTAAATGGATAATATGAGGGATACTTAATACATACATATTTATCTTCTGATCAACATGCTAACGCAAATACCTAATAACTGACGATTCTGAAACTAAAGTGATTTAAAAGAAAAATATAGCAACACTACCTGAAATATAAAGTTCTGAGAATAATAAAATATGAGTGACGAAAGTACAACCTGCACACAATAGGAGACAGAGGAGATGGAAAGAAAATTATAAAAACTACAACAGCCAGAGATTAAGATTAAGCGTGGCTGACATTTTCCATTGTGTTGAAGTACGCTGCGGCTGCCAGATGTACGGTGGAGTTGAGTGTGCTAGAATCCACACACACACACACACACACACACACACACACACACACACACACACACACACATCATCATCATCATCATCCATCACATCATGATAGCTTGAGTCTGTCACAGCCAACACCTTTCCCTGCCCCACTAAACCCCACATTTATCACACACTTGTCACTCTCTCTCTCCTAGGCCACCCCTGTCCCCCCCCCCCATACACATCTCATCTTACTTTTCAGATTCCTCTCCACAATAAGGCAGAAACTGTTAAAGAAAAAACAAAGCTAGTCAGATGGCACCACAACATTACCGAAATTAGCTGCACTGACACCGTAATAAAAACTAAAGTAACGTTTCTTTGACAGTAAAGTGTTTTATACAATTGCTGTTCTGCGGTGCCTATGGACAGGGATCCATATTTTGGGTGACATGAGAGTCTTCGTGGCAATTTTCTCTTGGTATTAAATATGTACTTCATAATGCACCTTAGCATCTTCTTATTTGTCAATTTATACCTGCATAATAACGACATAGTTTGCAACGGTAACGTACAAGAGGATACTGCAGTGTGTGTGTGTGTGTGTGTGTGTGTGTGTGTGTGTAGCTAAGGAAGAGTTGTTACGAAATCCCCAAGCCACTCAGAATACGATCCTGGTTCTTCTTTATCCCAGCTGTTTCGCACTAGAGGTGAAAATAGTTAATTGTGTTGCAAACTGACGGTTCCTTATTGTACTGTGGGTGAATGTTTGTGATGTTTTACGTGTCAGTCAAGCTTGCTGCGTTGGTGATGATTCTTGAGCAACTGCCAGACATCCAAAGTTATTCTTGATTCGTATGGCCAGAGGCGTTTGATCACAACCTGATTTTGTGGGAGAACTCGTATTATTGCCACCTGCTGTTATCAACGAACATCATTTATTTTTTTCCAGTAATGGTACTCTTGTGCCAAGGCTTCGTGCACTGCGACATGGTATCGTGATGAAGCCTGCTTTGCGCCTAATCCACGTTGTTGTAGGAGGTATAATAACACTTCCCTTAGCCATTCATTTTGCACATTATACTTCACTACCCTTCAGTGTATCAGTGATGCAATCTGTGCTGCTACCATAAAGATGCGAATGGCTTGCAGGACAAGTGTTCTGTAAAACTCAACTTAGTTAAGGAAGATGTGTTACAAAGTCGCTTAAGTCAATGCAATATGGCTCGATAGTTCTAGCTAAAGCCATGGAACAACTTGATTAAATTTAATCAGTTTGGAGCAATGATACAGAAACAGGATAAAGTTCAATTACTTTTCAAAAAGTTAATCTGTGACGGGGTGTCAGTGTGTGATGGTGGACGTAGCCTCTGCGGTGCTTTATTGGTTCACCTCTCCCTCACTTCCAGAGTCCACTGTCACCCTCACTCTATATTCCACCACGCCGGTCCCCTTTCCCAACCATCTTTAACACTATGCCCATCACTCCTCCACCACACCCTCTCCATTCTTGACTTATCTGTCCTAAGTGCATTTCGAGAAGCAAACAGCGACTCTGAATCCATGGTATACAATTTGATAATGTAAGCGTGTGAGAAATGAAGAACAGAAAGAGAAAATTTTGCATGTTTAAGATAAAAAGTCAGCGATCGATGAATGGTAGTTTTAACTCGGTGTACTACAGGTCAACGTTACCCTTGAGGGGTGTTGCTATAAGCTCTCGGTCATGTGTTTGTCATCACGTGAGGGCGTCCCTCCACAGCACCGGGGAATACGGGTCGGGCTCTGGGCTTGGGGACAACCCGAGGGAAGGTTAGCGTAGTGATCATTTGAGCTGTAGGAGACCATCCTACGTCCGTGGCAGCGTTTGACGAGATACAAACACACTGGTCATGTCTTGGATTCAAACCCAGGCCCGTTAACGCTAGCCTTATTTTACCAGAGTATTCCACCACTGTAAACTGCCAAAGAAATTGCTATACAGCATTTACAAAAGGATACCGGGTAATTCAGTGGATATGAAATTGTACAGTTTTTGAAGAAAACCCAGTGAATGTCATGAAGTTAAGTGAGAAAATGTGAAACAGTTAATAAAAATAAAGTCAATGAGCAGTGAGTAACAGGTGAAGTGAATATTACACACTTGACAATAAAAAAGTAAGCAGTGATTACCTGAGAAACATTGACGACGAAAAAAAAAAATGAAGCAATATATATATATATATATATATATATATATATATATCTATATATATATATATATATATATATATATATATACTATATAGATAGATAGATAGATAGACAGATAGATAGATATATGAATGTAAGAATGTAAGTGTATAATATCATCAGCACTAGAAGAAACCATATTCTATCTTTATTTTATTTTATTTTATTTTGTCACGGCGGACGACAGTCAAAGTCTGTTGATTAAGAGAAGCATTTATATCTGTCGTGTAAATCGTTTTTGCTTGTGATTACGCAGGAATTTGGAGCCATATAAGACAACTGGCAAAGAGAGAGAGAGAGAGTAGGCTGCATAAATTTCCAAACACAAACAGGCGCTTCAGCTACCTCATGCACTGCATGTAATCAGTCTGTCCAGATATTTGCTGCAACACAAGGTACAGAAATATTCCAAGGGCGAGAAGGGGAGCTGGTAATGCAGTGATACTGTATCCAGCTGACGATAGAAGATTTCAGATCTTATTCTCCTACCGGTCAGACTGTTAGACAAAGTTTGCTTCCTCCCCTTGATCCTGTTCACCCAGCAATTCATCTGGGGACCTCGATGCTGTGCACTTAAGGGAAATTGGACCTTAGCACAAAATGTATGAGTTGCTTCAGTGACCTTTCGTTTAGTCGACAGACATTATTCCTAAGCCTTCTTGTTTTCATGTTAGTAATACTACATCAAGTCTATCCACCAGTCTTTTTCTAGCCTCTTCTCTCTCTCTAAATAAATAAAAATAAATAAATAAATAAATAAGTTAAAAATAAATAACAATATAAATAAATAAGTAATAAATATATAAATAAACACACACATATCTATCCATCTATCTATCTATCTATATATCACTCTGACTACAAACTATATAAGCGTAAGAGCGTAATTTACTTTTATATTTTGTTCACTTTTTTTCTTTTCATTTCTTCAGCCCATTCTGGTTAGGTGCGGGTAGGGGGATGGGTCGATTATTAGGGTAAACCAGCTCTGCTGTCGGGCCCTGCTGTGGATGTCGCTGATTGCGCTGCGCAGTTGACCCTCGTGTATAGTTTGGTGCAGTGAGGATATGTCCCTTCTCCCCATGGGACTAAGATACGAATAAATGTGTGTGTGTGGATGAGTAAATTGGGAGTGTGTCGTCCTGTCTCGGCTACCTCCCTTTCTTTGGGGGAAGCAACCTAGGTATATAGCTAGATATATAGTTTTACGCTAGCAGAGTCAATTTATATTTTCTTTTTTAAATCTAATTCTCCTGTCTTTCTGTCTTATATGAAATCCAGCACACACACACACACACACACACACACACACACACACACACACACACACACTCACACACACCACATTCGCGCACGTATACACAAACAGACCCACGCACGCAAGGGTGGAACCGATTATAATCAGTGACCTAGACAGATGTGGTCGAGGTCCCAAAGTAATGCCTGAATATCTAGTTCTGCACACACACACACACACACACACACACACACACACACACACACACACACACACACACACACACACACACACACACACACACACACACACACACACACACACACACACACACACACACACACACACACACACACCAGTACTTAGTAAACTTTATCCACAACACACGCAGTTGCAATAATGGTGTGCAAATTAGCGAGATGAGTAGTGGAAGCGGCAAAGCTTGTGCTGGACGTGTTGGGAGCTAGTGTTGAGGCAGATCTTGTCACCTGCTGCGTGATTAACAATGTAGCAGCCTCAGCCATCATCCTTAATGCACTCATAAACTGCCAGTGTAATAAAGCATGAACACTTTACTACACTGAGGTCTTTGTGGTCCGTGTGGAGGCAGAGTGGCCAGGTACAGTAGGGGGCACCAGTTCGTCTAATGTTACACCTCCTTCTGCTTCCCACTTTGCTATGTTGGGTAATATTCCGAAGCTGAGGCAGGGTTAGTATGTTTTTCTGACCATAGATTCAAAACTGCACCTCTTATTTCACACATTATTCCGTTGGTATGTTTCCTTGTCCTTATATTGTTCTCTTTGATATGATGCGTTTGAGAGGAAAGTGTCGGAAATGCCCTGGGTGTGAAGTAGACGCAGGGGAGCAGTAGGCAAACTTTTGTCCTTAACTGCACTACAAGTCGTTCTATTTTA
This sequence comes from Coenobita brevimanus, assembly GCF_032717465.1. Taxonomy (NCBI): domain Eukaryota; kingdom Metazoa; phylum Arthropoda; class Malacostraca; order Decapoda; family Coenobitidae; genus Coenobita; species Coenobita brevimanus. The sequence goes on along the minus strand of NC_136966.1, from coordinate 1,908,994 downwards.
TCAAGGCAGTTTGGGTCGGGCTGTCTGGGACCTCACTCTGTTAGCTCTGTTGCCACATCGTCGCTTCACACGTGCGCTCTCTCTCTCTCTCTCTCTCTCTCTCTCTCTCTCTCTCATATTATATATTAACTACTACTAATTGTATTTTCTTAATTTTTTCTCTTGTTTTCTACTTTTTTCCCACACCACCCCTGAGGTAAAAGTCTATAGGTGCGTTTTTCTTTTTTTTTTTTTTAATAGCTTCCATGGCGGGAGACTGACCGAGTATGACCCACTCACGCAGGGCTGTCCCTCGTGTCACCACCTGACAACGTCTCAAAGGCAACGCTAACAAGTCTTATGAGATTTATACTATACTACAGCTTTTTTATTGAATTACATCTATACAGAGTGTTTAAAATTCATTTATAAGTAGTTACTAGCTTAAAACAGGAGAGTGAGAGAGAGAGAGAGAGAGAGAGAGAGAGGTGAACACAAATAATTACACGTGTGTCGGCGGCGATGTGACAACAGAGCTAACAGTGTGAGGTCCCAGAGCGTCCCACCCAAACTGCCTTCATAAAATAGAACGACTGTAGTGGTCACTGGCTGGTATCCACTCAAAAAAAAAAAAAAAAAAAAAAAAAAAAATGGCCAGAACACAATAGCAACATTTCCTGGATCAAGCCACAGACACCAGCTTGGAAAAAATGTATAGCCTTCTTTAATCCTGGTACTAAAATTGTTCACAACTTTGCATTATTTTCAAGGTTACCGAGTTGGAGGAGGTAGATAAGGGTAAACATTAATCTACTGTCCCAGTCTATCTGATCAGTCAGACCCATACGCCACAGGCATGCAACCGTCGCTGCCGGACCGCCTCGTCCGCTGTGAGATGTATGGGAACTATGTTCCCATACATCTCACAGCGCCTCACCACAGCGCGGAGCTGGGATTAGTCAGGAGGTTTGATTCTTGGATGGACGACGTATTTGCATCTCCACCGATTTAACAGGGGCATAATAGTAGGCTCCGCGTCACCGCGTTATTTGGCTGTATGGTTACCAACCTGCGTTGTATATGATTTCCTGAGTTACAGGGAACTGTTTCGCTTGTCACTCAGTGTGTGCCCTCCTGAAGTGCAAAGAAGAGTAATAAATAGAGACAGGAAGGCTGGAAGAAATAGGAAGAGTGGGAGACAGACACAGAAGAAGATTGGTAGATATGAAGGAAGAAGTAGGTAGCACTACAAAAAGTGGGTGGATAGTGGGCGCTCCCACCTACCACCGTCAGGGTTTAGTACTGGCGGTATTCAATACATCATGAGAAGCATAATTCATTTTAAATATTCACACGGGGTGGAGAGATGAATGCCAGGGTTTTTCAATTCCCATGAGTCCGGTGACGTATTTTGTATATAAATCTTTCTACTACCAGAATATTTCATTTACCTTAGGAGTGATTTTACAAACTGGAGAGGCTAAACGTAGCTTCCATAAAGTCCTTCTCTTCCAGACATAGTTTTGAAGATGAATAAACTCTGTTGGGGTTAACAAGAATTTAATATAAAACGTGTTACAGGATTGAATGGGTCAGTCTCTCACGGGGCCTGAATCAGAGCAGAAAGGTATCCCTAGGTACAATGTTCCTCCCTGCTGTGCCCGAGGTACGAGGCTGCCTGCAGTAAAAGTGTTGGGAGTAGGAGGTGGCCACACTAGTGCACCAATAAATCGAGGCTGGATTTCAACCCGCATTCTCATCCCTTTTAGTCTCTTATTGTGACACGTGTGTAATACAAGGCCGGTATTTTTTCTCCTCTGTTCTACCCAGGGTAGTTGTCTTACTTTTCAAATTTCAAAAAAGAAAAAAAGAAGAGGCGTGCATAGCTCACCAATTACTAATGTGCAATGCCAAAGTCGTTGTCTTCTGGAGTTTGTATATTGAAGTCACCGTATGATAGAACCAAGGTATCACGGAGAGAAAACATACAATATCTGTATTAGTAATCTTTCCTCTTACTTCATCATCTTGTTTCTCATTATCTCCATTAAAATAAAGAAAATATTTAAAAAATGAGATTCTTACTAAACACAGAGACATATATATATATAGGAGACGTTGCTAGCAACCTTTAAGGCAGTAAGACTCAGTGACATAAGCTAATATTCAGGGTTTAAGATCCTGTGCCAGGAATGCAAAATTAGATGGAGAGCAACGAAATAGCCTAGTTACGCAAAAAGATGAGCTCTGAAATTTTGTAATAGATGTTATATAACAATAATCATATTTCTCTGTAAAATTATTTTGCCTCAACCTCTATTTCCACTTAACTGAGTTACTGGATATTCCTTAATAATCGTTTAAGTGGAGACATCCCTTAACTTCATTTCAGTCGAGCCTGTAACTAACAATATTATTTTATTTAATCAGAGTCTGCAACATATGTCCCTTGCAGAGAAAGGTGAACAAACAGGAAGCCTGAATCAAGGTCCGTTCATTCTGAGATGTTTGAATACACTGAATGTAAAAGACCTGAGGTTATAGACAGTGGGGGAGACCAGTTGAGGCAGACAGTCGCTGACACACAAGCTGCCTAATGAAAGTCTGTCCCTCAGGTAGGTTAGGCAGGGAGGCCAGGTTGAGGTGGCAGACACACCGGTGTATCAGCGGTAACAAATCAGGTGCAAAGATCACGGGTCAACACAAATCAGGAGGAGTTGTGTCATTATTGGCTGGACCGGTGCACACCACTCAAGCGATGTACCATTAGTTAGGAATGAGAGGAGGGGGTGGTAAGGGCCCAGGAGCCATAAACTGAACAATGGAGAACTGTTTGTAACTGAGGGTTTGGAGATGTGTTAAAGATGTTTTATTCAGGATAAGGCCAGATTCTTGTATTTAATAGTTCACCCGTGTATGTCAGTTTTTCAGCACCTTTATACTCATATTCAGAACGGGACACTGATATATTTTTTTAAGTCCTTCACGGACGACATTTTTTTTTTTTCTAAATCGCGATTCGTTGGTTTGCCTATTTACCTAATATAGAATATCCTTATTCTATTTCCTCTGTGGCGGGGGGGACACAATCTGGCCGCACTATGCGGTGGTACTACTACTACTACTACTCTGCGGTCAGGTTGTGTTAGGAAGAATTCCGCCACCGTATTCCATGCGTGTCGTAAAAGGCGACTAAAAGGGGCAGGGTGAGGGGACTAGGGACCCCCTAGAAAGGGATGGGCGATTGAGTTATCCCCGTATCCTGAAGATTGGGTCTATGAATGTGCGTGGATGTAATACGATTCAGGCTAAAAGAGGGGAGATTGGGAGAATGTTTGTGAGAAGAAAGTTGGATGTGTTAGCTTTGAGTGAAACAAAGATGAAAGGGAAAGGTGAGTCTAAGTTTGGAAGTGTGAATGGAAGACTGTCAGGTGTTGATAGAGGAAGGGCAAGAGAAGGTGTGGCCTTGTTAGTTAGCCCGGAAGTTCAGCAGTGTGTGTGACTGAATGGAAGGAAGTGTCATTGAGACTGATGTGGGTGAAAGCGAAAATTGAACGTGAGTCGTGGGTGTCTGTGAGTGCATATGGGCCTGGTAGTGAAAGGGATGAAGAAGAGAGGGAGTATTTCTGGAATGATGTTGATGAGTGTCTGCAGAGTTTTGGAGCGAATGTTAATGTGGTAATGATGGGAGATCTGAATGCTAGAGTGGGAAATGTAGCAGCTGAAGGTGCAGTTAGTGTGCATGGTGTGCCTGGAAGATATGAAAATGGAGAACGAATGATAGGGATGTGCGTTGAGCGATAGTTGGTGATTGGAAATACCCTGTTTGAGAAGAAAGATATTTATAAGTATACATGGGTGAGTCAGGAGGATGGAAGGGTTGTTCATGGAACACTTATGAACTGTTTGGTTGTGTCCTGGAATGTAATAGGAAGATTGTTGGATGTGATAGTTTTGAGAGGGAAGTGTGGAGGTATGTCTGACCACTACTTGGTGGAGGGAAAGTTGAGAGTAGGTATGAGATGGGTGAGAGCTAGAAGAGTTAGGTGTGGCAGGGAGGTTTGAAAGTGAGTTGGATAAAAGAGAGAAAATGATAGAGTATCAGGAGAAATTGAAAGATGAGTAGAACGCAATGAAAGATCAGGAGAATGGCAGTGTGGAGAAGGAATGGCAGTTGTTTAAGAGTGCTGTGGTGGGGCATGCGGAAGAGGTGTGTGGTGTGAGACGTGTGGGTGGTGGTGTAAGAAAGGGATGTGAATGGTGGTGCGAAGAAGTAAGTATGGCTGCGGCTGAAAAGAGACGTGCATATGAAGTGTGGCTGCAGAGGAAGGATGAGGTGTCATATGAGAGGTATAAGGACAAGAGGAATAGGGCGAGAAGGGCTGTACGTGATGCTAAAGTGGCAGCAGATAAGAGGTGGGGTAGGCAGTTGACTGAGAATTTTCAACAGAATAAGAAATTGTCTTGGAGGGAGGTGAAAACGGTGTGAAAGGAAGAGTCTGGGAAGGAAGAGCGCGTAAAAGCAGAGGATGGAAAGATGTTAACTGAGATGGATGCAGTAAGGAAGAGATGGGCAGAGTATTTTTATTGTTAAATGTAGAGGAGGAAAGGGAGGCTGTAATTGTGGCAGATGGAAGGGTGCAAGGAATAAATGTGTTGGGAGAGTTGAATTATTCTTTAATCACGATGAAGGAAATGCAGGAGACAGTAAAGGAGATGAAAACAGGGAAAGCTTCAGGTATGAATGGGTGTGCTATGGAATGCCTGAAAGGTGGTGCAGCGACTATTGTTGACTGGTTAGTAAGATTGTTGAATGTGTACTATGTGCAAGGTATGGTCCCAATTGACTGGGCAAGTGCTTGTATGGTTCCCTTGTATAAAGGTAAGGGTGATAAGTTGAATATACCAGCTTTAGAGGTATAAGTCTGTTGAGTGTTGTAGGTAAGGTGCGTGGTAGAGTGTTAATTAAGAGTTGAGTGTACAGAGAGAGTGATTGGTGATGAGCAGTGTGGCTTTAGGAGAGGGAGGGGATGCGTGGGTCAGGTGTTTGCTGTGAGACAGGTGTGTGAAAAGTATTTAGCGAAAGGTAAGGATATGTTTTGGGCGTTCATGGATTTAGAGAAAGAGTATGATATAACTGATAGGGAGGCTTTGTGGCCTGTTCTAAGATTGTATGAACTTGATGGTAGGTTACTAAAAGGAGCGAAAAGTTTTTATGTAAATAGTAGAGCGTGCTTAAGAGTGGGAAATACTGTGAGTGACTGGTTTCCCGTGAGAGCGGGGCCGCAGCAGGAATGTGATGTCGCCTTGGTTGTTTAATATTTATATGAATGGTGTTGTAAGGGAGGTGAATGCAAGAGTGTAAGGTGGAGGTCTGAGTCTGGTGAATGTTGATGGTGGAGAGTGGAATCTGAAGCAGCTGCTGTTTGCGGATGATATTGCATTGGTGGCTGATTCAGAGGAGAGATTGAGACAGTTGGTAGAGGAGTATGGAAGGGTGTGTGAAAGGAGGAAATTGAAAGTAAATGTGAATAAGAGTAAAGTGATGAAGTGTACGAGGTTGGTAGATGGTAGGAGGATGAATAAAGTTTTGAATGGTGAGTTGCTTGAGGAGGTAGAGTGTTTCAAGTATTTAGGGTCACATGTTGCTGTGGATGGAAGAGTAGATGCAGAAGTGAATTAAGCTTAGAATGAATGAAGTGGGAAAGGTGCTGTTAGGAATGAAAAAAGTGTTTAGATGTCATTCGCTTAGAATGGATGTATAGAGAAGGTTGTATGAGGGTATTATGGTACCGACTGCATTATATGGGGCTGAAACATGGAATATGGGTGTAGCAGAGAGGAAAAGTTTGAATGTAATGGAGATGAGGTGTCTGAGGAATATGTGTGGAGTGACACGGGTGGATCGAGTGAGAAATGAAGTGCAAAGAACTGGAGTTGTTCGGGAGATGGCTGATCGAGTTGAGCAGAGGGTGTTGCGATGGTTTGGGCATATGGAGAGAATGGATAATGAGCGATCTGATGTGAGAGGTGTAAGACTGAGAGGAAGACCACGAATAGGATGGATGGACAGTGTGAAGAGAGCGCTGGATGTGATAGAGATGTCTGTTGAGCATGGAAGAGTGGCTGTGCGTGACAGAAATAAATGGAGAGAAATTGTGAATGAATAAATGATGATGCAGCCCTGAGAGGATATTCTCCTGCATTTTCTCTGATCAGCAGATCAGGTCAGGTGCGGGTAAGGGGATGGGTCCATTATGATGTGGCAGGGGTAAACCAACTCTGCTGTCGGACCCTGCTGCGGATGTCACTGATTGCACTGAGCAGTTGACCCTCGTGCGGTGTGGTGCTGTGAGGATCTGTCCGTTCTCCCCTTTGGGACTAAGATGTGAATGAATGTGTTTGAGTGGATGAGTAAATGGGGAGTGTGTCGTCCTGTCTCGGCTACCTCCCTTTCCTTGGGGGAAGCAGCCTAGGTATATAGATAGACTGGATATCCTTCATTATTTTGCAGTATATCTTGTTCGTAAAAGATTTTTCTGAAAAAAGATTTTGTTCCAAGTTTTCCAAAAGCTCTGTTCAGTGGGTGCAATGTGTCATCAGTATGCTAGTTACAATACAGTTAATGAACTATGCCATGAACTCCATTATGCTGTACCCGTTAACAACGCACACCTGCAGTATTGCTTGACTAATTATGGTATAATAAGGGAAACAATGCTTTTCTAACCAGTCATCAAGTAAGCCACTATATTAATAATAAAATAACTGCCATCTCACGTGGTTTGTGTGTACGAGGTAAAATCCAACACTGAGCCACTACATAGTCTTCATTATGTGTGCGGGTGACGGAGTGTGTGGTGCCTCAGGATGGGGTGAGGAGGCTCTCTTATATGACAATCAATTCTCGAGCTCCGTTGGACGCTGATACACACACACACACACACACACACACACACACACAAACACACACACACACATTCGCACATATATATATATAGATAGATAGATAGATTGATTGATAGATAGATAGATTGATTGATAGATAGATAGATAGATAGATATAGATAGATAGATATAGATTATATATTGCAGGGAAGGAGGAATGTAGCCTATTCTCGACAGTTTAAGGGGTTTTCTTGTGCCGTTTCATTGTCAGGTTGTTTCGGCAAATGAAATTATGGTTTTCTCGTGTGTGTGTGTGTGTGTGTGTGTGTGTGTGTGTGTGTGTGTGTGCTTAATAAAAACATATCTTTAAAAACTTGTAGAGGAGTACGGAGATGAAATTTGAATAATAATAACGTTATATATAAGGAGGTGCTACACTCATCAAAGGACACGCTAACACAGATATTGATCAGTTACTTCACACCCAGACAGAGGGAAATTCTTACAGTTTAACAGTACTGCGCCACACCACATAAACCAAACCACACCAGAGCACGCCACACCACATCAAACCACACAACACAATCTGTAAATTTTAGATCATCAAAAACCATATTACTATAAAATACAAGAAGCCGTTTCCTGGATTTATGTGACTTGGGGAAGGTGATTATGGCAAATACTCAGCTTTTTGTCTGTTTTTTCTGTCTGTATGTCTGCCTCTCTATTCTTTTAGTTCTTCTGTCTTTGTGTCTCATGGTCCGTCTGCTTTTTAATGTGCCTGCCTGTCAGTTTATCTGTCTGTATGTATCTTTCTATATCTATCTATCTGTTTATCATCTACCTGTCTATCTGTCTTTCTGTCTGTCTATCACTGTCTATATTCAGTCTCTGTCTATCTTTAAATACTACTAAAACTTAATCTTTTTTGTTGCTCAGTATTTCATCTATGCGTAATTTCTCAGAACGTATCGACTTTTTACAGAGTATCCTCCATGAACTCCATCAGGACGACGACATTTTCTTTCTTACTCACTGTGAATAAAATTGTCTAGGAATAGCAAGATACAAAAAACAAGTAAATAAATAAAAATAAGCATCATCTTACACACGTTAACTCCGATGACGGATTTTTATATATTTTATTTATTTATTTATTTACTTTATTTTATTTTATTTTATTTTTTTGCTGCCACCTGTGTACATGTGACCTATTAAGTGAGTGTGTGTGTGTGTGTGTGTGTGTGTGTGTGTGATGAATCGGTTGGTTTGTATTGGTTGGGTGTGATGCATGTGTGTGTTTTTCTTTTTACATAGCTTAAAATCGTATTAATCCTTGCCTCGATTATGAATGGAAAGTTAATGGTAATGAATCACATGACTTTTGCAATTGTCATCCTAATGGATTTCATTTATTATAGCAAGGAATGGTAATCGCAATCTATTCCACTTGAGATAGTATAATAGCATGTCTAATCAACCATTAATCACTGGATTGCCCTGCCCGGTAGTTTAAAGAAAGTCATATATTTTTATTTTATTTCGTTCTCTGTGGTAAAAATAAACAACTTGCGCGCAATCCCTGTCATAAGTAACATTTATTTTCCAAGAAGAACAAAATACAAGGTAAGATTCTAAATCTTTCAGTCCTTGTCCTTCTTTTAAAAGCAGATTTTACTCAAAAACGGAACGTGATAGCAAGTTTATCCGTGAATGTGCCTCTTGATCGTGAGATATTACACTTCAACCAGAAACAAAAAGACAAATCAAGTTATGTACAACATACCTTTCACATTCAGAGGATGTGGTGGATGGGTCGAGGTGAGGGGTAGTCTAGTATCCTCATAGGGACAGTTCACTCTAATGTACTTGTCCGAGTATGCTATTATTAGCGATACTGATAAGGTGAATATGTTGCATGTAATGTGTACATCGCAGTTTGACCCACACTTATGTAGATCACTTTCAGTACTACTCTTTCAAGGTAATTACATAAGGAGCACACTGCTCCTAACACCAGGCAGAGAACAATGGCAGATAATAGTGAAGATTTAACTCGCCGCGTGCCAGTGCCATTTTAAAACGGTCTGACATAATTCTGCGGCCAGTTCCAGTGCCGTTTTAAAACAGTTTAAAATAAAGAACTTCACTGTGACCGCATTTTTCAAGATTCGTGGGTAAAAATTGGCAGGGATGTAAGGTAACTGTTCCTCTACCATCCCCCAGGCTGTCAAGGCCACACACTGACTCGCTCCCCCCTCGCGCTCACTCTGCCTCACTCTGCCTGTGTGCCTCACCCAATGCTGTACATAGTGAGGACATTTTGTAAATATTTTCATGTAAGTGTAAGTTGTAAATATTTTCTTGTAAGTGTAAGGACTATATAGTGAAGTTAAGTTGTAAATACCTTCTTGTAAGTGCCAGGACTGTATGTAATGAAGTCAGGTTGTATCTATCTTCAAGTAAGTGTAAGATAATGCATTCACAGTGAGAAAGACATGCAAATTGTGATAGATGCTGAAGTAATAAGTAATCAGAAAAGTGTACTGAACATTGCTATACCTTCCCAGCATAAATACCTAAGTATACCTTACATAGAAAACGGCTTTCTCTCACGCACGCGGTAAGCGTGAGAGAGGGGCTATACCTGTACACGACTATGCAGGACTTAACAAAACCCGTTTCCGAGCCTCGGTGAGCATTTTAATGGCGAAATTCGTTGTTTCCACATCAAAATCTATCATTTGAGCCAAAAAAAAAAGATCGAAAAATGGCCGGCACTGGGGTGACCCATAGGGCTAAAAATAGCCAGCATTCAGCTGGTTAAGCACTTAATCCACAAAGTGGCTGGGAAAGATAATATCACTCAGCAAATTATTCATCCATACACACACATTTACTCGTATCTTATTCTCTAAAGGGAGAAGAGACCACTCATCACCACACCACACATCATGAGGGTCAACTGCACAGTGCAAACTAGCGACATCATCAACAGGGCCTGGCAGCCGAGCTAGTTTACCCCTGCCATATCAGAATGGACCTATCCCCTTCCCTGCACCTGACTTGATCAGCTGATTAGACCAAATGCCGGAGAATATCCCCTCGTGGACGCGTCACCATTTATTTATTAACATTTTTTCTTCAGTCATCCCTATCATGCACAGCCACTCCTTCTTGCTCTACAGACATCCCTCTCGCATCTAACGCTCCCTTCACACTGTCGATCTATCCTATTAGTGGTCTTCCTCTTAGCCTTACACCTCTCACATCAGATCCAGTTATCTTTTTCAACAATCGTTCTTCATCTATTCCCTCCTTATGTCCAAACAACCACAACACTTTCTGCCCAACCCGATCAGCCATCTCTCGCATAACTCCAGGTCTCCTTATTCATCATTTCTCACTTGATCCATACAAGCCGAGCCACTCCACACATGCTCCTCAGACACCTGACAACTTTAACAGTTAGCTCAGTTTTAACTGTGGAAAAAAAATAAAATAGAAAGCTGATGAATAGTAGACAAAGAGATAGCAAACATGAAGCGGTGCCAAGGCACATCAAACCCGTCCCCGGCAGTCATTTTAGTGCTGACATATAAACACAACAAGATATTTAGTCAAAGATGTCACATATCAAATTTGGTGTAGGCCTAAATCGAATAAAAATTGACGGTTTTATGCCCATTTGAAATTTTAGGCCTGACCCACCTGACAATGACCCCCTACCACTAACTGGGATCTGGCCGTGAAGTTGTTAACAGACAAACAGACAGACAGACAAACAAACAAACAGACAAACCAAGTGAAAACAATACCCGACCCCGAGCCCCTCCGGGGCGGGGGCGGATAAAAAGGAACTGAAGAAGTGTGAGATATAACGTCAAATGTACCTAACAAAATCTCTTAACGTCTCTCAGTCTCATAAAGATGGTGACGTAAAGTCCTAAGATGACTCCCCCCACCCTCACCCCCCCAAAAAAAAAATATAATAAAAGGTGAAAGAGAGAAATGTAGCACCACGACCATTTAAACCAAAGGAGGCACAGACTGAGTAATGAAGGGCGGGGCGACCCGAGACAGACGAAACTTGCAATGGATAAGAGGCACAAATGAGGATCATAATATGCCCTATACACAAACCTCCCGGATATTGGCTTGTGTATACAATTATGTGTTTATACTTTTAACCTCGCTCATACAGCTATAAACCCTTCAGAATCAAATCAGAATGAATATTAAAGTGATAAAGTACTTGCAAAACAAAAACTCAGAAACATCCTTGATCTCATGTTATTTATAAGACTGTTTGTTTATACTTTTAGCCATATTCACACAGCTGCTATGTCCTTTACACTCGAAGTACAATAAATATTAAAGAGATAAAATAGGCCAATCAAATCTGTTTCTAATAAAGATCATAATTCTCTTCTAATGTGACTTACTGGCCAGACAACCTACTTAAGATATTTTATGGATACTTCACCAGGAGGCAGTGAAAGAAGATTTGAACGAGTTGAATTGAGATTCATAAAAAAAATCTTACGATCAATTATCTGCCGCAATTATGAGATGGGGCTGGAGAGGGACACTTCACGTGATGACACCAATATTACTAGGTGGCTCACCTGTCTGGCTATACAAACTTCCCTCAGCTCCCTCCTTATTCCCCCAAATGAGGAAGATGGACTGCATTAGAAGAGCAGCATTAACCTATACTCCACTGGGTTCAAGTCCAGAGCCTAAGGATACAACAAGAACAGTAACAACAACAAAAATATCAACAAGGTAAGAGAAGACGCCAGTTTTGTATGAGTCATGTGACGAAGCCAAAATGTCTCTTTATCGTTGCTGACTGCACTCTTTAATTCCTCTCACCCCAGCTTGAGATGAGAATAAAATTTGGAATGGTGATGATGATGATGATGGTGACGAAGATGATGATGATGATGATAATGATGATGATGAGAAGGAGGAGGATTCTCTTACCCATCTCAGTTGCTTATCACGACACTTTCTCTCCACCTTAATTCAAAGATGATATGGATGATAATTTTCTTATCATTCCTAAAGTTTCTTCCCCACATTTTCTCTCCGTCGCCCTAATTTCCCTTTTCATTGTACTCTTGTGACTTTCCAGTCATGCGTGCCAGTCTGCCTCTCCATCCCTCCCTGACTGCATCACCCCTCACCTCGACCTACTCCTCTTCCCCCTTTCCACCTTTCCACATTCTCCTGCTCCCCTTCCACCTCCCTCCATTCTCTTGTTCCCCTTCCACCTTGCCCCATTCCTCTGCTCTCATTCCACCAACCCGTACTCCACCGTCCTCCATACTACTTATTTCACCTTCTTCCCTCCACCATCATGAGCTTCACCTCTCTTCCTCATCCTGCCCTCCCTCGCTTTCTCTCTCCTTTCCCTGCTCCTTTTTCTCCCTTTCCCTCATACTTCCTTCCCTTCATATTTCTCTTTCTTTCTCCCTACCTTTGCTTCTCCCTCACCCTTTCTCCCTTCCCCCATCGCTTTCCTCACTCCTGACTTATTTTCCTTCCTCTAGTCCTCTCTGCTCGTCCATCAATCCCTGCATATCAGGTAAGATAGAGAAGAATTTGATTTCCTTTCATTGTTTGCTATGAAATTTAAAGACAGCTTTTCCATGTTTCATAACAGTCCTTTCTATGTTTTTCCTTCCTTCTAACTGCGACTGGAGGATTTGGTGGGTGGGGAGGGGCATTCTGCTTTCCTCTCCTTACCTTTGTCTCATAGAATCGTTACACGAGTTATTCACTCCCCCATATCAAACAGGCTCGAGGGGACCAACAGGTCTGTCGTTGTTTGCTTTCCTTCATACTCCTTTATAGGCTATTTGTACGTCTTAACCCCAACCATTTTCTTGTCTCCTTCCTGCCCCTTCCATCTCTCCCCTCTCGCCACCCCTCCCTTTCCTCTTCACTCACTGCATTTTTTCCTCACTTTGTCCCTCCCTGTCCCTCTGTCTCTCCCACCTCAAAACCCCTCCCTCTTTCCCTCCCTGTCACTACAACCCCTCCCTCTCTCCCCTAGCCAGTTTATGACCCTTTATGACCCTCGACCAGTCTCTCCCCAGACACATAACTTCCTCCCTTCGTCCAGTCCACCTCTCTCTCTCTCTCTCTCTCTCTCTCTCTCTCTCTCTCTCTCTCTCTCTCTCTCTCTCTCTCTCTCTCTCTCTCTCTCTCTCTCTCTCTCTTTCTCTCTCTCTCTTTCTCTCTCTCTCTGTTTTTCTATCTTTTTTTTTTTTTTCGTCCTCGGAGGGGCTGCTGTGTACTGATAACCACATAGAGATAGCACTGTTTTCCTTTTAATAATTTCCTATACCCTGGTGGTAGGTGCTGACTACACTGAATGACAAGCCAAATTGTTTACTGTACCCTAGGAAACCATTTACTACGCTGGGTGGAAATCATATTGCCAAATGACACCTGGTGGTTCAGTGGGTTATGGCTCTCCAACCGGACGGCGCCACAAGGTATTACGTCCGAGAAATTGGCTGGGGTTTATTGATCATAATGCCACTCTCGGCCAGTGAGTCAGACACCCTTGCCTTGAAATTCAAGACGGAATAGCCTGGCCCCGGGCACCTACGCTCCTGATGGGCCAGAAGAGGCGTAGATTTGGGACAGATGTACTATATTTTGCGGCTCGCGGTCTAGTGGTCAAGGCGGCCCAGCAGGAGTGACGGTCTAACCATGTGCATAGATTCGATCTCCATGAACCAACTGAAGATTTATCAGTCATGTACTGCAGCCAGTGAATGTAGCCTAGTTATGTGCTCTTAAATGCAGTACAATAAGTTAGCCTAACCTCGGACCCCTACACCTCGAAAGGGGATAAAATACGACTCTCTTCCACTCTTCCATCTCTCTCTCTCTCTCTCTCTCTCTCTCTCTCTCTCTCTCTCTCCCATGTTTCCTTCTTTCTCCACTTTATATTTTCACTATTAACATCCTCTTCAGTCGCTTATAGTCATTTTTATTTCCTAGAAGCCTGGGGATAAGAGTAGATAGATACAGGTAAATAGATGGATAGGTAGACAGACAGAATGATAGATAGATAAACAGATAGATAGGTAGGTAGGCAGAAAGATAGGATAGATAAATAGACAGACAAACATATATATAGACAAACAGACAAACAGAGGAGAGAGGGAGGAGAGGAAGAAAGATCAAGTCAAGAGAAAGGTGATATGAAGGGTAAGATGAAGCAATGACGGAGGCAGACAAAGGAAGAGAATGGAGAAAGGAGAGAACAGAGACGAAGGAGAAATATAAGGACATAAAAAGTCAGAAAAGGAGGAGAAAAAACACGAAGGAGGGAGGATTGGATGAAAATAAGACAGAAACAAATAAATGAGACTTGAGAAAGAAGGGGAGAGGGAGAAAAGAAAAGACAGAGACAGAAAAAAAAAAAAATGGGGGATGGATGGAAAGAAGAATGAAGAAAGACGAGGATGATTAGGATAGGGAAATAAAAACAACAAACTGCGAAGGACGAAATGTAGAATGGAGAAGGGACCAATAAAACTCAAAGAAGAAACTATAGAATAAAAGGCAATCGAAAGGAAGAAAGGAGAAAACGCAAGAAAGTAGGTGAATGAAGGAGAAAGAGTGAGACAGTACACAAGTTATATTCTTCAAAATAGCTGATCACATTAAACTATCTAACCTACAGGTACAAATATGAGAAAAAATCATATCTTTATTGGCTCTGGTTATTTTCTAGAATCTTTTCATTAGCGATTTTTTTCCTCACATGCACCTCAATATCCTTTTGCATGATATTGGTATAGAATGAAGTAGGAAAAGTACCGTGAGACGGTTTGGGCATGAGAGAATAGAGACTAGGAGACTGACTAGGACTGTGTATGTGAGTGAGGTGGAGGGGAAGAAAGGAAGGGGAGATGAGACGGAGGGATCAGGTGGAGAAGCAGGTGAGTGAAGGTGGTATGGGTTGGAGAGAGGGCAGCCTGATGGCAGAGGACAGACTGTCATGAGGGCGATTCGTTTATGGCCACCGCTTTCGGAATTAAGGCATCTGACTATAGATGGATAGAGGGATAGATGTTCCTGCTGCAAACTTTGCCGATATGTACACGGTATAAATAGCACAGAAGTGAATTATAAGGTGCATGAGTAATATGAAATATGTCTCGGTAACGAGTAGGTGCTACTAAATAATGAAGACCTTTATACCACCAACACTACGGAATAACGATAGAAAAGAGGAAGGTTCTACCCCGCCCACCATTCCCTCCGGCTATGGAAGTAAAGGAGTCAACTTCTTCAGCCCAAGGACGTCATTATGCTCTTCACATTATTATAGAGATCATATTGTATATACTCATACATGTGCTTCTTCTTATTCCTTCTTTCTTACAAACACTTTGCAGTTCATTTCTTCACTTATATATTACATATTGGGCACAATTGTTCCTTGGGCTAATGTTCTCTTTTCTGATCTAAGCAGTTTAAATGACTTTAGGGGATCAAAGGTTAACTAACAAACTTCGCACATATTTGAGATCTGTGTTCTTGTACGTTCAGTGATCCATCCATCCATCCATCCATCATCCAATCCTACATTGACCCATGAGGAGCGTAAGGAGCCCGGGGCTAAGCAGTTGGTCCCGATATTTAAGATGAGAGTGACCAGCCTCACTCATCCCTGAGTGGCATTACATGAGCAATCTACCCCAACCATCCCTTGGATATAAACCATCTCCGGCTCAATCCGATTGGAGCGCAATAATTACTCACTAAACCACCAGGCGCCAAAATTTGGTTATATGGTTACCACCCAGCGTAGTAAATGGTTTCCTGGTGTACAGGAAACCATTTGGCTTGTCACTCAGTGTAGAGTCACCCACAGGCAGAAGGAAGAGGAAAGAATGACGGAAAGAAAGACAGAAGAGGAAGTGTAAAGTTACCCGTAGGCAGAAGGACAAGAAAAGTCATAATGGGAATTTGCATAGAAGTATTGGTCTTTCCATATCATTGTAGTGGAGCTGTGTGGAGACCATCGTCTATACCCCTGGGAATGCTGGCAATCTGCATTATTCATTATTTTTGTGGTGATACCGTGTGATTTTACTCAGCTGAAAAGAACACTCAAATAGTGAAGAGTTTAATGATGTCAGTATTAAACCACTGCAGCAGGCAACGTCTCCTTTACAGTGAATAAAATCATCTGGTGATTACAAGAGGAAAAAGTATTGACCTGAAGGAGTTAAACGAAAAATAGAAAGGATAGACGAGGAGAGAAAAAATGGAAATGAGAATAAATATAGACGGAAAGACGAAAAGAGGAAGAGGGAAAAAAAAAAGGAATAGGAGAAAGGAAAGCTAGAAAAAGAGAAAGAGAACGTAGAGCAGATAAGGAAGTAACTGAGAGAAAAATGAGCGAGCAGCAAATAAAAAGGAGATAATAAAAAAGAGAAAAAAAAAATGGAAAAAGGAAATTAGAAGAGATGAGATGAGAGAGAAAAAGAATGGAGAAATAATGATGGGACAGAGAAAGAAGGAACATGGTGGCTGTAAATCCTGTAGACAAAACAGAGGAGTTAGGTGGCGGAACAAAAAGGAAAATATAGGGAATGAGAAGGAGAGAAAATTAAAGGAGGAGGAAGAGAGGTAGAAGAAATATAATGGCTTAGTATTGTGAACAAAGAGAGAGAGAGAGAGAGAGAGAGAGAGAGAGAGAGAGAGAGAGAGAGAGAGTGAGTAGGAATTAAGAGGCATAGAATCGTGAAGGTAAACCCTGGTGCACACAACAGGGGGTGGGTCGGTGTGTGACTCCATTCATAAATAACGTGTGTGTGTGTGTGTGTGTGTGTGTGTGTGTGTGTGTGTGTGTGTGTGTGTGTTTGTGTGTTTGTGCGTGAGAGAGAGAGAGAGAGAGAGAGAGAGAGAGAAAGAAGAAATAATGAAGGGGTGGCGACAGAGAGACCGGACGCGAGGGCGGGGGGGGGGGGGATGAAGATGTTGTATATGAATGGAACCTGGGAAGAGGGACCATGAATGAAAATATGAAGGGGACGAAAATAGTGTTAGAGAGAGAGACAGAGACAGAGACAGACAGACAGACAGAGACAGACAGACAGACACAGAGACAGAGATAGACAGACAGACAAACAGACAGAGAGACATATATAACCGAATGGAGCGCTTAGGTTTCTGCTTGGTATCCATTTCTTGATATTCAGTAATGAGAAATCAAAAATATTCCTACTGTTTTGTTCATATCACCGATATAGGACCGTAAGATTTGTAACAACTGTGTATCTTTGTAATTTCTCTCTCTCTCTCTCTCTCTCTCTCTCTCTCTCTCTCTCTCCTTCCTGATCTACTTTCCTCCCTTCCCTTCAGTGCTTCTCTCCAGCGTCTTTAAGTCATTTTTCTTCTCTCCCTCCGTCCCTCCTCCCTCTCTTCCTCTGTGTTTCTCATATTTCCCTCTTTCTGTTTGTGTATCAGTCATTACCCTTCTCCCACTTCATCCCTTCCTCTCTCCCTCTCTGTCTATTTTCCCCCCTCTCTATTAGTCATTCTCCCTCTCTTTCTCTCTCCACCCCTCTCCCTCACCCTCCCTCCCTCCCTCCCTCCCTCCATGTCTCCCTCAACAACAAGAGACTCCCACATCCCTCCCTCCTACATACCCTACCACTGCACGCCCCATGCTCGCCTGCCCTTTGCTCTCTAGACAGTGTTTTAGGATACAGAGGAGGTTTCGTAGACTTATTTATCGTCTTATTTATTTTTTGACTTGCATGGTTAATATTCTTTCCAATATCAAATTGTTTATCCCCCTCTGATTCTTATATTAGGTGACACAGGAGGTTTCATAACAATTTCTCCTTAATTATGTTTTTTACCAATTATTATTAAGATTTCTCCGTATTTCTTTCTATCTCTTTAATATCGACATAGTTTGTGTCAGTGACATGTAAGAGGACACTGAGGTGCAACAGACATAGTATAGAGCTGAGGAAGACATACTACGAAATCTCCAAAGCCACTTAGAATAAAACCCCTTATCTTATACACAGTCCTGGTTGTGGTCTGGTGGTTTAAGACGCATGTCGGGATATAGGTAACGTGTGGTTCATGCACGGTTATGTTGTTCCCAAAGTCTTGTCATTAGAGAGTATGTAATTCCGTAAGGTTTGTGAGGTCTCTGTATCTGTCATGGTCATCATCACCATTCTAGCAAACAGGCTAATACCAGTGGTGGAGGAGGGTATTAGAGACATGATCAGGAAAGTTAAAAACTATAAATTGAAAGCCCAGTGAAATGGGTTATACGTCCATGCACTCATCACTGAAAGCTTTGGTTTTCTGGCCTTCATCTCACAATCATAAAGATCCACTCCAAAGAATGATTTTCACAATTCCCGTGTGACGGAGCCCGTTGTGTCGTCTGCCATACGTCATCCACATTCTGTCTTTGTACTTATAACTTTTCGTGTCCTCTGCCACAACACATTCCTCTAAAGTATACACACACACACACACACACACACACACACACACACACACACACACACACACACAGGCATGAAAATCAACATGCACATTTCTCCACACACGAGAGGCTGTAGAGATGGGGCACACATGCAACGTACACGAACTGACACATTAATACCAATAACTGTGACAGGATCATATTTCTGTCAAGTGTCCGTCACGCCCCTTCAAGGGTTCCCCTTAAAGCTGACGAGGGTTGGCAGTTCCTGAGGCAGGGGGAAGGGGAGGGAGCTGGAGGGTGGAGGGTAATGGAAGGAAAGGGGAAAGATGAAATGACTAGTGGGAGGGAGAGATGAGGAGGAGAAAGGCAATGAAAGGGTTAGAGTGGGGAGAGGTAGGAAGGGAGAAGGGAGAGGGGAAGGGAAGAGAAAGAGAGGGAAGGGGGAGGGTAAGAGGGAGAGGGGACGTGTGGGGAAAGAGGGAAGAAGGAATGGAGAAGTGGAAAAGAGAAGGAAAAGATGAGGGTATGAGTAAGAATATGTTGACATAAGATGATGAAAGGAGTGAGAAGGGGGTAAGGGGAGCTGAGGGAACGAGTAAGGCGAAAGGGAGGGAAGGAATGGGAAGAGAGGATAATGAGATAGTAAGGGGAGGTCTGGGAAATGGAGAAGGGGAGGAGAGGAGTGAAAAAGGGTTCGAAAGGGAAGAGGAGGAGTAGGAAAGTGTGAAAAGTTAGGAACTGTTGGGACAAGAAGGGAAAGGGAAAGGGCAGATGAAGGGACAAGAGGGGAGGCTCCTGTGTGACTCGCCTTTTTGAGTAGGTGGACATGTGAGGGGTGGGTGAAGAGGGAGGAGTGGAGAACAGTGAGTTAAAATAGGGGAAGGGGAAAGGATGTTTAATGGAAGGAAAAGGAAAAGATAATTAACCTTCCCCGCGATACAACTTGATATTTTCTTTTTTTTTATGCTTGCGATTCCCGGGCCCTTTTTTTTTTTTCCCCCTTAGTGTTTTCAATTAATCCAGTCTGGGGCATACACGTGACACTGAGTCCTGTAGCGAGGCATTCCTCCTACATGCAGCAGACAGTGCTCAGGCCCTAATATCTACATGTTTAGATTGTTTCATTCAGGACTGATGTAGGCTAAATTATTAGCTAGGAGGGAGAGGGTATGTCAGTCGGAGAGCATTTTGGATGATCTGTTAAGACTTTTTTAAAAATTCCAATCAGCAAATTGCTTGGTCCTTACCCTAACCTGAGATAGATTTCGTGTTCTTCCGGACAACACCCCACTTCCTCTGTTGTCCACCGTTTGGCCACCTCCTGCCCCTCCAAGCATATTCTCATGCCTGTCCTATTTCCACGAACACATGGGCTGGGTACAAACAGTCTTCATTATACCCCTCATTACGATAACGTGTAATTTAATTTTATTATTGGTAAGCTATTTAAGTCAGTTCTGGGAAGACCTCTCTTACTTGAAAGGTGGGAGGGATATCAGAGACGAGGGAGTGAGTGGAAAGTATGAGTAGAAAACCAGATGTAGAGATGAAGGTAGTATGTTGGGTTGGGATTGACCAGACTAACATCAGTAAGTCAGAGGGGAAAATGTTGGGGAGAGACACTTATTGTAGACTGGATCAATACATCATCATCATTGCTGCTGCTGCTGCTGATGATGATGATTATGATCATAGAGCTATAGGTGTAATTTCTTATGAGAGAAGTATTATTTTAGCAACACTTTGTGGGAAACAGGGGAATGATGACGATGATATCGATGATGAGGATGATGACCCGCCTGACAGAAATATGAATTAAAAAAATATGAGGGAAATGTTTAGCTACTCTAAATTTTTTGGTATCTTTAATTCAAAGATTTAAACTTAAATCAAGGCAAGCTTGATGTATTTTAGCTTTCTAACGATGCACACAGGTCCACTATAGCTGTAATACTTTCCGAGATAACCCCGTTCTGGCGCTCAGTTTGATGCTTTTTTTTGTACTTTTAATATTGTGGCGACTCTGGACAAAAGTCACTAAAGTAACACCTACTATATTACTCTTCCATAAGCTAAACAGTGTTCATGGGTTCGCTGTAGTTTTCGTGGTATCCTGGATAACTAAGTTTTGATATCGTGCTTCATCATCCTACCACATGCATGATACTGATCTGCTCGGTTATCTCGCTCATACAATTATCAGCAAGTTCTGACGATTTCTGCCCAGTTCGCAGGGCGACACGGAAATATTATATACAAACAGTAAAGAGTCCATCGGAAAAATGCCCTTTCTCTAGACAGAGGAGAAGGCGAGTCGTGGAAAGGTGGTCTCAAACAGGAATTTTCTGTACATTACTCGTACATATAATTATACTGATAATGTTTATACTACTACTACCTCTACTTCTATTATTACTACTACTAATACTAATACTACTACCACTACCACTACTACTACTACTACTACTGCTACTACTACTACTACTACTAATAATAATAATAATAATAAGTATTGTCATTATTATTACTATTATTATTATCACCATCATTATTATTATTATTACTATTATTATTATTATTATTATTGTTGTTGTTGTTGTTGTTGTTATTATTATTATTATTATTATTATTATTATTATTATTATTATTATTATTATTATTACTATTATTATTATTAAAAGGACGAACGACTAATCACTCTCCCTTTAAAGATCTGGACTGGATAGCCTGACCCCGGGCCCCAATGCTTCCGATCGGTCCAGGGTTGGATGATGAATGGATTATTTTAATCGCTTTTGTTGTATGATAAGTGGTATGCACACCATCCCCTCACTCGATGAGGTACCACTCTCGGATAACTGAGCACTGACTGACAGCTCATTTCCCGTAATCCATGAAACCATTTAATACATTGGTTGGTGACCACATAACTAAATAACGTCTGGTGGTCTGGTGGGTTCAGGCGCTACAGCCAGATGATGCCTGTAAGAGCTGACATCTGAGAAAAGTCTGGGTCTTATTACTTACACAACAGCCTACCACTCAGGGACCAGAGAGTTTGGTCACCCTCGCCTTATATGGCGGGACTGATTAGCTTAGCCTGAGGCCCCTACGCTTCTGATCTGGCAAGAAAGGTTTGGATGATAGAACACAGTTGTTGTTGTTGTTGTCGATACTCTTGTTGTCATCATCAGGTAGCATCATCTGGGGCCAGTAGTGGTGTCAGGGGATGTGCCACTGCGTCATTTATACATATCGCTGACAGCTGGTGACGCGGAGCGAGGACAGTGTTGACACACCTACAGGTATACTGTCACCCGTAATCACTTGCCAGTTTAAGTGTTGGTGCACAGAGTATCCCCTACAGTTACTATCTGTGGGTTTTGTTGCAGTGTTCATATTGTATTGGCCATAGGAAACAGATTGTCAACAACAGTTGCCTTCGGACTATTTCATTTAGTCACAGAAAGATATTTCATTGTGGACTGGTTAAAGATGTCCCTAGTGAGTGTCCCAGCTGCTTACTCTAGCATGAGTGTGTTTGGGATGAACTCTACTTCATTTTACCATACCCTGAATATATCCTGTTCCTTACCTGCCCTATCCTACCCAGAATGCATAATGGGTGACATCCACTGTCTTGGTCTCAGCCTTGCAGGCGTGGTGGTGAGGGATCAGGTCAGATTGGATTCCTGATGATATCACTTGCATTCAACCAGTCATTTGACCCCACCTGCGGTCACACGGCAGCCACCACACACACAGTAATGTATGCACACACATCAGGTATACACGACACACGCACACGCAAACATGCATGCACATAAAACATGTATACACATATACATTTGAACATACACACATACTCATGCACATGAGGACACCTTCAAACACAAATGTATGCATGTTCAATATAGTCAGGCATTGACGAATCTCGCAGCTTTGATGAATTTTTTGAATTAGGAAATCATAACCAAACCCTTAACCAAACTACTGTTGTGCATGCCTCGGATGCTTGCACTTGTCCAAGCTGCATCCACCAAAATATAGGAAGATACATCTTTCCCTACCTGCACCAAGCAGCATTCATATCTAGACGCTGTGCAGTATAACACAGCTGCAGCAATCGTATTCACTTAGGTAGCCAGCAATTTCAACTTCTTCAGTAAAATTAATGGGTGAACCTCAGAAGTAACACATGATACGGTATCTAGTACACATATACATGCTTCACTATGCTCTTTTTATTTATAGTCGAACACGATGACGGAAGGGGTAAAGGGTACAGGCGGGAACAAAAGGTCCCCCTTCTCTACTTCTCACTTACCCCACTAGCTAATATTTTTAGGCTGTGAGAGGCTTAGTATGTTTCTGTACGCATAGATGATTCTCTGTGATACAATACGTCAGTGAGGAAAATCGCGGATATGACCTAAGTGTGCAGTAGACACAGTGGTGTAGTAAGGGGAAGGCGGTGGCTCAGTCGGTAGAGAGGTGGCTTGCAGTCCCAAGGGACCCAGGTTCAAATCCCCGCTGGGGCAGGGAACAGTTTAAGGATTTGAATTTAATTAAATCAGGCTTTACTGATCTACTAGAAGACCCGCCGACATGTCGTAAAAATACCCCCGCTAATACCAATACACCAGTCCTGTATGAGACAACCCTAGCATGTATTCAATATGGACGGTGGGTGTTAGCGCCGAAGTGGTGACATGTAGAGGTGTTGGTATGTAGGAGGACTGCTGGGCCTTGATAGCAGGCTGTGAAGCCTATGCCCAGAGTCGGACACATAAAAAAAAAAAAAAAAAAAAAAAAATTTGATCCAGACTCTACCAAAACTCATCACAGGCATAAGGTTCATTCCACCTGACGTCTGTGTACCTTCCCCTCCCAATAACTTCTGGGTAGATGTGTCACTTGTTACGCGCCGCTAAATCATCCTGAGAAGATCCGAATTTTACGTTTATTTTCAGATCTGTTGGAATGCAACGGAGAAGTAGTTTCATAGTGTAATTTCACAGACAAAAACGGGTCATCTTAGTGTTACATAGTTTAGTAGTCTAGTGGTGTAAGAGACTTCGTGGCACCTTCTCCTTGGCCATTTATTTTATTTATTTTGCCAACTGCTTCTTAATATTCTCCTCCATTTATTTGTAACATTTAATATCGAAAGAGTATGCATCAATAAAAGCAACTCTACATGAAGGTGGAACAGAGAAAATAAATTGCAGAGGAAAAGGTGATACAAAATACCCGAGGCCACTTAGAATAAGACCTTTTGGGTGAAACTTTTGGAGTGAGGCATCAAAAGGCTTTATGGTGCACAATAAGAGATGAGGAAAGCTCATAGTACTCGCGGGGGGATCAAGTTAAAACTATGCGCTGCTGCCAGCGTTATGTTTATTACCCCAGAGGAGGACGACACAGGTAGACAACCACCCAGTCAGGCACACAAGTGCAAGAACACAGCTCGTATGCACACACACACACACACACACACACACACACACACACACACACAAATATTGTGCTGAGCGAAATGATTGTATCCTTTGATCTTTGTGACTGGTTAACAAGTTATTTTGCCAGAAGTAATGCCTGTTCCCCTCTCAAGTTCCATATGATCACAGTCTCTCTCTCTCTCTCTCTCTCTCTCTCTCTCTCTCTCTCGTTACCACAGGAAGCAGTCCCTCGGTGTCACTACCCTCCACACCAACCCATTAAACAAGTCCTAGGCACATAAAGCAAAAAGCAACCTTGTCTCCCTACCGTAACAACATAATTATACCCCGTCATGCCACATGCATAACCTTTGTCTTCCCTTTATGCCATACCATCCGCTCCACCCATTCACCCTCTCTTCCACGTCTTTCCCTCCCGTCTTCTATTCTTCCCTCCAGTTCCTTTTCCCTTCCTTCCTTGTCTCATCTTCCTCCCCGACTTATTATTATTATTATTATTTTTGTTTTTTTGCACTCCCCACCCTCTTCTGTAACTATACTTCCTCTCCCTACTTTCTTTTCCATACCTTCCTCTCTTTTTCAGGAATCCCCCTGTCATCTTCTATCCCTTTTCTCTTAATTTCGTCTCCCTTCTCTATCTATTCCCATATACCTCTTCTCTTCCCTCTTTGTCTCCCTCTTTCTACACTTTCCATTCCCAGTGTATATCATTAACTCTACCTTTACTTTCCCTTCTTTCCTCGCTCTCCCCTTCTCTCCCTCTTCTTTCCTTCTTTACTTCCCTTTCCCTTCTCTCTTTTTTCTGTTCATTCTCCCTATCCCTTTTTCCCCCTTCTCCTCCCCTTTATTTCCATGACCTCCTTTACTTCTTTCCAATGTAACCGTGCCCCTCTCCATTCCCTCCTCATTCTCTCCCTCTTCTCTCACCCTCTCCATTCTCTCCCTTTCCTTTGTACCTCGTTTTTACCTTACTCCTGAGTAAAACACTTGCGTATGTTTCTTTTTTCATTTTATTTTATTTTTTTTTAGACCCTGGATCAATTTGTATAAATATAGTATATGCACAGATGGCCCTGAGTTAACTGTCACTACTCATACTTTCGACCTGTGATGGGCTGTGGATCAATGAGGGTCCCAGTTAGTTAAGTGGCCACCATCGGGATTATTTTAATGTACCAGGGGTCATTGCTGCAGGAGGTGACTTGTGTGCCTGTCCAGCATTGGAAAGTTCCTAGTCTCAGTGGAATGAACGGAGCTGGGGCCTGACTGACTGCTGCCTACCTTAATAACGCCAAGCAAGGCTGCCGCACCACCCCTGAACATCCACACTGTGCACTGTGCAATTTCCAAGCTGTGCCCGCAGACGCCCCGTCAACTCAACGTACCCGTACTGACAAGCATTATTTATTCATTTATTCGATTATCCATTTTACTTTACTACTTCCTCTTCCAGGTTATTCATATTGGTAGCTTATAGATAAAGTATTATAGAATGTAACTTTTCCTTTTCAGTCTTTCCTATGAAAAATCCATGACAGTTTTTCCATGCTGCTTGGTGGTTTTTCTCACTCTTTCTTGCCAGTTTTAACTGGAAGGTTTGAAGGCGGGGGGAACCTTCTTGCTTTACTATCCTTATCCTTCAGCATGTAGAGTTAGATCTTGTAGTCATAGTCTACTCTGTAACAAACAGCCTTGAAAGGACCATAAGGTCTGTTGCTGTTTGCTTTCCTTTGTACTCCTTTGTACTCTTTCTTTTCTCCCTATACCCCCTTTCCCCTGAGCATCCGTTTCTCCTCTTCCTCTCTGTAGTTCTCTCTTTATATTCTCCTTCTTCTCCATATCACCTACATCTGTGTATTATCTACTCATCGTCCTCGCCCCTTCTCCCCTTCTCATACATATCCTGTTCAAACTCCCACTCCCTTTCTCTGTCCCTCCTCCTGCACCCGCTTCTTACTCTCTCGTTGCCTTTTCCTTCACCCTTTTCCCTCTCCCTTCACTCAGTCGCATGCACCTTCTTTCCAGCGTCTATCCCTTTCCTTTTTTCCCTTCTATATCTGTAGGTTTGGGGTGGGACTGGTGGTGTAATGATTAGCACACCCGAGGCCCGGCAGTACTCCTTGGTGCCGCATTGCTTCACGTGTCACACATCAGTGCTAACATCCAAGTATTCTCTTGGCCATGCCAACACCCACCGTAAGTACTGAATACATACTAGATATGTCTTTTTGACATGGCCGAGGGTCTGATGAAAGATCAGCAAACTCTGTTTTAGTGTAAATGAGCCAATCATACTGTTCCTTGTCATCAGTCTCGTATCGAACTCTCCTCCGGTCCTACACTAGACTATTTCTCCAACTAATCGTGAGCGTCCAGACCACAATCCCAATGACTGTCAGTGGGGTTCGAACCCGACACTCCGGTGAATCCCCTGAATGTAATACTAGCACAAAACCACCGAATCAGCCTCCTCACTACTGCTTTCACTCTACATCCCTCATTCTTCCTCCCCTCAGCCTCTCTTCCTTTCCTCTGTCTCTTCCCGTATCCTCCTTCACAAACCATCCTTCCCGTCGCGACATACACCTCACCTCCAAGTCTCTCTCCCATTTCATTTCTTTATCCTCTCCCTACCTTTTCACCTCCTCTTGCTTTCTCATTCTCTTTACTTTGTTACCTCTCTCTCTCTCTCTCTCTCTCTCTCTCTCTCTCTCTCTTTACCTACGTACCGTCCTCTGCATCCCTCGTTACCTTCTTCCCTTTGTCTCTTTCCCCCCCTCTTTACCTCCTCTCTTCCTGTCCCACCCTCTTTACCTCCTCTCTTCCGGTCCCTCCATCTTTACTACGTCTCTTCCGATCCCTCCCTTTTTCCTTCCGGTTCCTCTCTCTCCATCTTTACGTCCTCTTTTTTTTTTTTTTTTTTTACTTTACCTCCGCTTCGTCTTCTCCTTCCTTCTCTACGTCCGCTGCCTCTTCCTCTCTTTCCTTCTTTACATCCACTTCGTCTTCCTCTCCTTCCTTCTCTATACATACGCTTTCTATCGCTCCCTTCTTACCTTCTCGTCCTTTCTTTCCCGCCTTACCTCGGCTTCTTCTTTCTCACTATCTGCCGCCTCCTCATTTCCCTTCCTATATACGCTTTTCCCTTTCTCTCCTTCCTTTTCTCCTCCCTTTCCTTTCCACCTCCAGCCTCATCCCATTCTCCTCTTCCTGCATGCCGTCCTCTCTATTTTCCTTTTTTCTCTTCCCTTCACCCTGCCCTCCATTACTTATCTCCTTCTTGCTATTGCACATTCATCTTCTCTTACTGCTCTTTCATCCCTTCCCCTCTTGTCGTCTCGTATCTGCTCTCTCTCTCTCTCTCTCTCTCTCTCTCTTTCCTATGTCGCGTTTCTCCTCCCATTCCTACAGTCACATTCTTCTTCCTGCCCTGTATTTATCCCCACCCTTCTTCTGTACCTCATTTTCTCTCTTTGTCTCCTTTCTTATCATGTGCTCTCTCTTCACTCCTCTCCATATCTCCTCTCTTCCCTTTCCTTTGAATTTCCATTCACTACATTCTCCCCTTACCTCTCCCTCTGACACTGCCCCCCCCCCCTCTCTTTTCCTTTTTCTCCTCCCTCTAACATTTTGTATCCCCTCTGTCACCCGTTTCCCTATCTCCCGCCTCCCCTCCTTCTCTTTCTCAAACCCCTTCTTTCCTCTCTCTAGCTCAATTTCTGCTCCCTATCATCCCCCTCTTTTATCTCTCCTGTCAACTACTTTTTCTTCGTCCCTCACATTCTTTCCTCCACTTCTCACACTCGATAATGATCCCCGTCCCCTCTCCCCCAACCACTGCTCACCCCCGCCCCCACCACCATCCATCTCTTTCTGTCCTCTGTTACTCTCCCCTCTCTTGTATCACTTATTCCTTCTCTCATTTTGTTCCCCTCTTCTCTCTGGTCTATGGTTTCTTTCCTTCCCTTCACTTCATCATCACGTGTTCTTCATTCCCTAATTCTTGCCCATGTTTTCGCTTTTGTATTTCTTCCTCTTAAATTTCCCTCACCCTACACTTCTTTCTATTGCTCTCCTCCATCACTGCACATCCCGCCCACATTTACCCTCTTTCTCTTACCTCTCAATCCCTTTCCGCCTCCTACGCATTCTCTTTCTTTAGCTTCCGTATCGCTCCCCTCTCTTCCTTTTTTCATATTCATCTTCGCACTTCCTCCCCATTTTTACCTTTGTCTTCCCTTCTTCATTCCACCCCCCTTCCCATCCCTTACTATAATTTGTTCTCTATCCCTCCATTTTCTACCCTCTCGGTCCCCCATTTTCCCTCCAGTATCATCAATTCCTCGGTCCTCCTTATTTCTCCTTCCTCTGCGCTTCACTACTTCCCCTCAATTTACTCCTGTCTATCTCTTTTCTTCCCTCTTTACTATTCCTCTTTCTTCCTCCTCCTCCCTTCCAAACGCTACCCCTTACACTTCCTCCTTCACTTTCCCCCCCACTTATTCACTCCTTTTCTTTTTTCCCTTTTCGTCTCTTCTCCCCCTCCTTCTCCACATACTATATCCTCTCGATCTTTGTTCTCTTCCTTTCTTATCCTTCTCTGTTTTTTCCTTCCCTTCGTTTCTTTCAACCACCAACTTACTTTTCTCCATTTTTACCCACCACTTCTCATTTTTCTCACCCTATTTCCTCCCTCTATATTCTCTCCCTTCCATTTTCCCCTCCATCACCTATCGATGTGCCCTCATTCAATTTCTATTCATGTATTCCACAATCCCATAGCTATACCCACCAACGCTTCTTCCATTCCCTCCCTCCAGTTACCCCCCCCCCCCCACCTCTCTCCTCACCGTACCCCTTTTCCTTCTCCACACACCCATGTCCATCAAAATCTAAGGAAAAATGTCAAAAGGGGAATAAGAGGAGGGAAGGATAAATGCAAGGAACAGATGATGAAACAGATGGTGTTATTTGAGAGTGGTATGATGTGAGTTGGTTTTTCTTTTGTCATCTGTCCGTCTCTACCCCTTCTCACCGTTTTTCCACCCTTAACTCTCCCCCCTCCTTATCCTCTGTTCTCCTCCTCACTTACTTTGCCACCCCTATCCCCCCTTCCCTCTCTCCCCTCCTCCCACTCTTCTTATCAGATAGAACCACGGCCGCCACCACCAAAAAACAACGGGGGAGGCAAAACTGGAAAGTGTGTAAAAACTAGTTACTTGGCCTCCCAGAAGGATCAGTGATTTTCTGGCCACAGGGCGCACTGGCTGGTCATCCAGTTAGTCAGGAGTTGTCTTTGTTGGCCTTTCCTCACCAAACACACACAAATTTCCATAGCTGGTATTCCTGTGGTCCTTGTAAACGATTCCTTGATTAAAAGTGACATTTAAAACTGTGGTACATATTTGTAAATCCTTTCATGATAAACATGTGGATTTTTAAAGTTAAAAGGCTATTCAAAGCTGAATATATAGATGCACAAAGCTGGATTTTCTGTACTTCTCATAATGCCTATTTTCTCATGAAGTATGCGATTTACTCATCTGAATATCCTGCAGTCTTTGAAAATACTTCTTTACTAAGCATGAGGATTTACAAAGCCGGGATAGGATTGATTGGGTGGCCCTTCAAGGAAAACTTTCACTGAATGTTCTCCACCTTCCATGCCTTCTGCTGTTCGTCTTTCTCGTCTTCCTTCTCCACATCGCCATCATCATCATCATCATCATCGTCCTAACGATATCTTCGGTTGATAAATGGAGTGTGTAGAATCGAGGAACTTGACCAGCCATCCGCAATACAGTACTGCCAACACTGCCCAGTGAAATGGATGATCTATCTATCTATCTATCTATAGCCCGACGCCCTAATTCCGCAAAGGGTGGCCACAGACAAAACGCCTCCAAGTCACTCTGTCACCCACCATTCGACTACCCTCCCCCCAACTCACCCCCCCCCTCATATACCTCTCAACTCCATCCCTCCACCTCATCCTCGGTCTACCCCTCCCTCTCCCTCCCTCCACCTCACCTACATACACCCTCTTAGTCAGTCTTTCATTCTCCATTCTCTCCACATGTCCAAACCACCTCAGTGTATTTCTCCTAATCTTTTCAACCACATCCACATCTACCCCACAACGTTCCTTCACTTCTTCATTCGTCAACCTGTCCCTCCACGTCACTCCACATGCTCCTCTCAAGTAACTCATTTCTACTGCTCTCACTCTTGACTTGTTCCCCTCTTGCAAGGTCCACGCCTCGCTTCCATACGTCAGGGTAGGGATCACAATACCATCATGCAGTGACTTCTTGACTTCCATACTCACCTCCCTATTTCTCATCACTGCTTTCAGTGTACCAACAACATTTCTTCCCTGTTGTACCCTTTCACGTACTTCATCCCCCAAAGTTCCATCCTTGCTCATCACACTACCCAAGTACTTGAATGCACTCACATTCTCCATATCCTCACCATCCAACCTCACTGCACACTCTGTGACTTCATTCCTCTCAAACACCATAACTTTACTTTTGTTTACATTAACTTTCAGCTTCCTCCTCCTACACACTGTCCCAAATTCATTCACCAAACCTTGCAACTCCCATTCATCTTCTCTCAACAATACTGTATCATCAGCAAACAGCAACACCGGAAGCTTCCAAATCTCACCCTCATTCATTAGGGCCACCCCCACATCCACTGCCCTACCTTGCACCTCCTTTACAACCCCATCCATATATATATTAAACAGCCATGGAGACATCACACAACCCTGTTTCAGTCCCACACTGAGATCAAAGAACTCACTCAGCTCACCATCCACTCGCACCGTAGCCCTAGCTCCCTCATACATACTCTTCACAGCACTCAACAATTTCCCCTCCACTCCATATATTCTTAATACCTTCCACATACCTTGCCTATCTATTCTGTCATAAGCTTTCTCCAAGTCCATGAAGGCAGCATACACTTTCCTTCCCTTCTCTAGATACTTCTCCACTAAACATCTTAGAACAAATATCTGATCTACACACCCTTTTCCCTTCCTAAATCCCCCTTGTTCTTCTCCAACTAGCTCCTCTGTCATATGCCTAACCCTATCAATGAGTATTCTACCATATATTTTACCAGTCACACTAAGAAGGCAAATACCCCTATGGTTACCACATACTTCTCTCTCCCATTTCCTTTGTACAGAGGAACAATTATACCTGATTTCCAGTCCTCTGGAACCACTTCCCTCTTCCCAAGCCAATCTACACAACTTCCATATCCACTCCACAACAATCTCACCCCATACCTAAGCATTTCACCACACACTCCATCAATTCCTGGGGCCTTTCCCAGCTTAATCTTCTTCATCGCTTCCACTACTTCCGACCTACTGATCTCTTCCTCCCTCCTCTCATCTCTTCTTCTCCCAGCCATTCCCCAACCACTTATACTCACACTGCTCTCATTCTCTACATTCAACAAATCCTCAAAGTGCTCCTTCCATCTCCTCAATTTCTCTCTCTTCTCCACCAACAATCTATTATTCCTATCTTTCACTCCCTACTATTTCCCCTTTCACACTGCCTTACTTTCTTTACCTCCTTCCAAAACAATTTCTTACTCTCCCTCCATTTCACACTCAGATTCCTCCCAAACTCTTCATCCACTTTCTTCTTACTCTCCTTCACCAGTCTCTTAACCTCCCTTCTCCTGCTCACATATACCTCTCTCTTCTCTCTCTCATCTTCTCCCCTACCTCTACTCGCCAACCATTCACCATATGCCTTCTTCTTTTGTTCCACAGCTCGTTTCACCTCATCATTCCACCATGCTGTCCCTTGCACACCCTTGCATCTCCTCCTCACTCCACAAACCGCCTCACACGCTGCGCTTATCTCTTCCGTGAATATCTTACATACGTCTTCCACCCCTTCCATCTGCTCTAGCTCATACCTTCCCAATCTTTCTTCCACTATGCTCTTATACCCTGTCATTTTCTCACTATCTTGCAATTTCTCCACTCACTCACAGGAGCTGCTTCCTCTTGTCTTCCCCTTCGTCTCCTCAACCACTTTCTTTGCAGCTCTACCTTGGCCATCACCAAGTGATGGTCCGAGACTCCATTCCCCCACCCTCTCCACACTCTTGCATCCAACACTTGTCTTCTCATTCGCTCATCCACACACACGTAGTCTATCATTGCCTTTCGTTCAACAAGTTCACCATCCATCCTCCTCATTACTCTCCATGTATACCGGTGGATCATCTTATGACGAAAGTAGGTGTTGGCTATTGCCAACCCCTTACCAGCACAGACGTCCACCAAAGCACTACGATTCCCATCTACTTCAGCTGGCGCACCCCACTGACCAACCACTCCATCCACTCGTACATTCCCAACTTTGCCATTCATGTCTCCAATCAACAGCACTCTCTCGCTCCTCTCAAACTTGTCCATACATGCTTCTACTCTCGCCCAAAACTCATCTTTCACTCTTGCCACTCGATCCTCTGTTGGAGCATACACACATACAATCGCCCATGCTTGTATACCTACTTTCATCCTCACCCATACAATCCTTGCACCCACTGTTCCATACTCTCTTATATTCTCCTTCCACTTCTTGCTTATCATCAGACATACTCCCTCTCTTGCCCTCTCATTCTCACTGACTCCCGCACATATACCTACACCATATTCCCATTCTCTCACCCTTTCACCTTACCATTTAGTTTCAGTCAATCCACATATATCCACTTTTGCATCCTCAAGCACCTGGACAATCTCTCTCTCTTTCACTTCATCATTCACTCCTCTCACATTCCATGTTCCCATCCTCAGAATGTCCTTTGTCCGTTTCTTAGTCGTCAACGTATGGTCCGTCCGGGTCCGAGGCGCTTTATTCGCTTTTTTAGTTAGTTCTTTTTACGGGGTGGGGCACTAACCCACCACCAACCCTTTTAGTCGCCTCGTACGACAAGCAGGGATACTGGTGGAGTATTCTTGAAACCCCCCTACCATCAATCATGCATTCGATATTCTTGGGTCAACTCCACAGGCATCGGATTTCCAAAAACTGTCTATTATTTCCCTGTGCGGGCGCGGCGCGTGTATGTGTGTGTGTGTCTTTGTGTGGGTGGGTGTAAAGAGAGAGAGAGAGAGAGAGAGAGAGAGAGAGAAAGAGTGCGAGAGGGAGAGGATCACGAAGGCGGTAACGTCTCCTTTACCCTAACACTTGGCATTCCAATATTAGTAAAGTAACCCTCATAGTGGCATCTCTCTCTCTCTCTCTCTCTCTCTCTCTCTCTCTCTCTCTCTCTCTCTCTCTCTCATTACACGCCCTCTGTTGTTTCCTGTCCCTCACACATCACATTCTTTCCCTCCTCCTAAGCGCCTTTCCTTCTGTTTCCTCTCCTTCCCTCCGTCTTCTGTTTTCTCTCACTCCATTACTTCTCACCATTTGACCTCCTTCTTCTTACTTCTGTACTTCTTTTTATTTCATCTCTCTTTCTTATTAATTCCTTTTTTCCTCTTTGCATCCGTTTTCTATATTTCCTTCTCCTTCTTTTGCTGCTCCTTTTTCTCCTCTCTGCACCCCTGATTCACAGAATGTCTTCTCTCCCCCTTTTAATTTTTTTTAAAATTCATTCAGTCTCTTCCTCCTGTCCGCTTATCGTCTCACCTATTTCTTTCTCTCTTACGTGCCTTCCGCTTCCCTTACCTCTTTCTTTAAATAACTACTTTTCTCTGTCCATTTTCTTTCATACCTCTGTCTTTGCCCCTGTCTCTCTATCTCTATGTTTTTGTCTATCTTTCGCTCTCTCTCTCTCTCTCTCTCTCTCTCTCTCTCTCTCTCTCTCTCTCTATTACCCTTTGATCAACCCCACATGTAGGCCTCATATACTACCGGAAACCAAGACAAAATAGACATCTCAGAAGAAAAGCGGTCTACCAGTTCCCTTTATACCCTGCCTCCCTGCCCTCTGCTATTTCCTTCTTTATTCCCTCTCTCTTCTCTCCTTCACTTCACTCTGCTCCTCTGCCTCTCATCTACTTCCTCCTACCAGCTTCTTGCATCTCTTCTTCCAGTCTTCTGCCTCTCCCTAACTCAAGTGCCCTTTTCCTTCACCTCTTTCGCTCTCTCATCTCTCCTTATCTTCACCCTGCCCCTTTCCTTCGCCTACCCCTCATACCCTATCCTTTCCCCTCTTCCTCCCCCTTCTCTATCCTTTCCTGCCCTTTCATAACCTCCATCCATCTTCTCTTACCCTCTCCCTTCCACTCTAGTCTCCCACCCTCACCCTTTCTTCCCTTACAGTGCCTTCTACTCTCTCCCCACTATTTCTCCCTCTCTTTGCCCCTTCATCTCGTCTCTCTCTTCTCTCTTCTACCCTCGGCCTTGCCCTTTTGCCCTTCCTTTACCTCTCCTACTCTGTCTTTCTCTTCCTCTCTCCTACCTCTCCCTGTCTCTCTTTCTTCCCTTTTCCAGCCCTTCTTCCTCTCCTTCTCACTCCTTTCCCTCTTGCTCCATGTCCCTACCCTTCATTCTCTCTGTTTGCCTTTTCCTAACTTTCACCTTGCCCTTCTCTCTCTCCCCCTACCTTTTATCTGTCTTCTTTTCTTTCCTTTCTGTCTTTTCCCAACCTTCTCCCGCTCCCTCTACAGTAACCTCACAGGACTCAAAATATCCCTAATGGATCTCATCGCCTGTATTCCTCTCCCTCCTCTTGTCTCTTCCTGTTCTCTATTCAGTTCATTCCACCTGCTCCATTTTTTTCTTCTCGGCTTTCATCTTTTTGGCGAACCCTCTTTTCTCTTTCGTCTCACCTCCTCCTCTTATTTATTTACCTCTGCTCCCTGTCGTTCTTCCCTTCTCATTTCTTTCCTCTTCATATATTCCATTTTTACACATATTAAAGGATCAGGGTATTGAATTCTAGTTATTCCTACCATGGAAACCGAAAAAACTGAAGAAGAATGAAATGGTAATGCCGTTGATGCTGATACTGATATAATGTTGATGCTGTTGATGATGGTGATGGTAATGAAGTTGATGATAATGATTACTCTCTCTTTCTCTTCCAGGAGACATAGGAAGTTGGTCAATGATGGAGTGAAGATCTGCAAATAAGTCAAGGGAATAAGTAGTCAGCCCTCTCTGTAATAATTATGTAGCACGGGAAACTATTTGGCTGGGGACCTAAATACCGACAAACTGTACTTCATTTCGATAAAGAACGAGACAGAGAACAATGACAGTAGAAACCCAGTGTTGCCATCTCCGTAACCCAATTGCTTATTCACATTATGTAAGAGTTTCATAATTTCTGGACTAAAAAGTGAAATATTATTGCCATTAACTCTACACGGGTGCGGGAAATAAGTTGATTTTGAGAGAGAGAGAGAGAGAGAGAGAGAGAGAGAGAGAGAGAGAGAGAGAGATAGATACTAATATACTCGTAGAAAGACTGGAGGAGTAAACTTGGGAAATCGACCCAACACACACACACACACACACAGTAACTAATGGCACACCCAAGAAAAAAACAGAAGACCATGTTGACACCATTAGTCTTGAGACCAGCAAGTTAACACAGAACCTGATACTTCTTACCCACTGTCTTCATCTACGACCATTACTTACCCTCCCTCACCCCAGTTCACTTCCCCTATCGTACCCCCTATGCCTCATCACCTCTGTTTCACTCTACTTGCCTCACCACCCCTGCCTAACTTCCTGCCTCACTATACATGCTTCACCCTCGCTTCACCAACTCTGCCTCATCATATTGCCTCATATCCTCTGCCTCATCATCCCTATCCACCTCACCTCCTCTGACCTCCACCATTTCTTTATCTCCTCTGCCTCTCCTTCCTTGCTTCACCTCCCATTCTTCAACACCCATGACCCACCTTCCAGACCCGGTACTCCTTGTTTCATCTCCCCTGTCTCATCCTCCTGCCTCACCCTCCTTGCTTCATTCCCTCTCTTGACCTCCCTTTATCGCCTCCACTACCTGCCTCACCCCCCTCCCTCCCTTGCTTCACCCTGTCTCTGCATCCTTGCTTCACCCCTTTTCCTCTCCCCCGCCGTGTCTCACTCCCTTTCCTCACCTCCTTGCCTTGCCTCATCTCTCTTCCTCACTTCCCCTATATTTTCTCCCCTGCTTCTTCTTACAGAATGTCCTCGCACTTCTGTTTTTTCCTTTTTTTTTTTTTCACGATCTTCCACCTGGCTGTCAAGCTATCGGTCTACCTGGCTGTTTACCTTTCTTTCTTTATCTAACTATCAATCTGTTCTCCACTTATCTATCTATCTACCAATCTGTCTACTTATACATTGTATCGGTTAAAGATAATATGCTAGTCCATTCTTTGGCAAAATGTTTTCTTTTGTTAATTACAGTCTCTTTAACTTTTATTGCGAGGAAATCTACCTTAAGCTGAATAAAGCCTTGTAGTGGCTGCAGCAATGGTCCCTGTACTGTGAGGGTGATTTCTTCCTACTCTGAATAAAGTAGTGTGATGGTTGTAGGAGCAAAAATGTAAAAGATTTCTTCATACTGAAAGGTTAAAGGATATAATAAAATGACTTCAACTTTAGGGTGATTTTTAATCCTAATTCTCCCAGATATCTCACGCACACAATACTGTTATTCCTTTCTGTTGCAAAAGACGTAATGATACTGTAAGTTAATCCACTCACTCCAATGATGTACTTGTTCACTCTGTCCATGCTACCACCAGATATTACTAATCACAGGACAAACTTTACTGAATGGACAGGCAAAAGTAGTTTTCAGTAATCATACCAGTACCAGACGCCTACCCTATGTTAAACAAAACAATATCTCTAATGACAATAAAGTGAAAATGTCACAGGATTCAGGGGGTTAAGTAACAAATATTACTCTTGTCCACTACAGATCAAATTCTATCATTCTTCTTAATCATATCTTTCATCAATATTAGTTCTTTCTGTTGCAAAGGTCATTATTATCCCATGCTGACTGCGGCTTTATTCCTCCGTCATTTCTCCAGACCATAAATTACAAAAAAATTACTCCTCTCCTCTGCAGGTTGTTGTGTGTTTGCAACCACAGCTCGCCACCATTCTCACAGTTATCCACTCAGCACCAACACGGTATCAGTCAGCAACACATGGCAAAGCTGCATATCAGGACTGAATGCACGGTGTGAGACGGCAATTGGATTAAGGACACTTGTCTTCTTTGTCTGTCAGTATATTTATTCGTCCATCCAACTAGCTGCCTAACTATCTGTTTATCTATTGGTCTATCGTCTACTTGTCTCTCTGTTTGGTGTCTTTCAGTCTACACATATATCTTATCTGTATATCTATCCATTTATCCATCTACAGTATTAAGCTGCCTACCTATCTATCTATCTATCAATCTGTCTATCTATCTATACATCAGTCTATCTGTCTCTCTACCTGTGTGTCTGACTTAGTTAATGGCTTACTCTGTTGGCGCCATATATGTCAACATGTGCTTTATGGAGGTATTTCCCAGCGGTAGCCTTTTACCAGAATAAGTCTATATAGCAACCGGCTTGCACACGCCTAACATGGGCGGGGCAGTTCTGCTATCAACGTTCAAGCCATGATTTTAAAATATGTCATTAGCAGAAGTATAATGCAGAGCAGTTTTCAGCCAGTGGTTTCTTCACCTTGCCAGTTTTGCCAGAAAGGTGGTTCAGATTAAATAACAAAGTTCCTGTGCAGTGTAAACCCTGCCTGATCACGAACCTCAAACACGACATCCTCGCCTGACCAAAGAGTCGGGCCGGAACGGTAAGCATTCATATTTATTTAGTAAAAAGAAATAAAAAAGTAATTTCCTGAGCTGTAGATGACGCCTTCATGCAAGGTCACCGGCATAGTTTGACGGTTCCGCTACTCACTTATACAAATGCCCCTCAACTCCCTGTTCCCCAGAAGGAAGAAGGCAAACTACAGGAGAAGAGCAACTTTAGCCGGCAGTCCACTGGACCTACGTTTAAGTTAGTGTGGGTCACAAGCAACAGTATGAAAGTCCAGAACCACCTATGTATTATTTGTCACCACAACATCGGCCTCATGTTATTACTATTGTCAGTTTCCTTTTACTAACGGAACTGGTTCACTCGCACAACTTGAATACTAATCGTCTGGTGTTGGTCGGAATAAAGTAAGACCTTTTTTTTCCGCTGATACACAGTCAATGAAAAAATTACATTTCCAGGGCCCAACGCTTTTCTGAGAGTAAAGCTAACCCTTTGAATCCGATGACGTGTTTTTCAGTAATCTTGCTACCTTCACACGATTATATTCAGCCTAGGAGAGACTTTTCGAACTTGGGAAGGTTAAATATAGCCTTCATCTTCCTTTTCACTACAGGTAGTCGTCCCAGAGCTGAATAATAGTATAAATTAGTCACAGGAAGAGAGAATGAAACAATTTCCCGGAATGAAATTGGTTAATTGTCTAATGTCAGCAGAAATAAAATCCAAAGTAGGCCATTGACAACTCAGGAATTAAGCTGCTGTTAACTCTCCGTCGCGTCACCCATCACATAAAAGTTCCTCTGCAGTATCTTCCGGCAGGCTGTCTGCGTCTACAACTAGGCTAACCTAAGTGAAGCCAGCCTAATATATCTAGAGAAAAAACATGTTCTTTATCATTTACTCTCTTCATTTCCATTTTTTTTTTCCTACTTTATTCTCAGTACCCTTGGATAGTTTATATAGGAACATAAGATATACCGTAGCTGAAATTTTCTCTCATTCCTCAACTTAGCAACACTAATCTTAATAAAGTCGTCTTTTCCAAGATGAAATTAAAGGTAATCATGTTGAAGGGATTAACTAGCTGGCCGTCAATCCCGCGCATTACTCTCACTCAGCATTTACAATTATATATCAGTAGCAGATACTGGTATATGACACCTTATCAGAATAACTGTAAGCATGCATACATATGAGTAGGTATTAAGTTCAGCTACCAGAGAGGTTATTTTCATATTCAGTAACGCGAAAATATCTGGTAGAATTAACAGCGGGGAATAGACTGATGATGATGATGATGATGACGATGATGGTCGAATTTTCAGGAGAATATAATTGATGATGATGATGATGATGATGATTGAATTTACAAGATGATGGTGATGACGAGGATGATGATGATGAGCAAAGTTTCTGAAGATGATGATGATAATGATGATGATGATCGAATTTACGAGAAATATAACTGTAGATTAAGATGATTTTGATGATGATGATGATAATAATAATAATAATAATGATGATGATGATCAAATTAACGAGAAGCTGTAACTGATGATGATGATGGAGTTTACGGGCAGATCTAGTTAATAATCGACAATATGCCGCCTTTAAATGACAATACTGAGAAACAAAATGGCATCCTGTAACTAAAAAAAAAAAAAAAAAATCCCAACCAGGTAAGTTCCTTAAAGGTTTACATCCAAGGAATGGTTAGGGATTATTGT